>NC_080782.1:128979778-129280985 GCF_028018385.1 Neofelis nebulosa
ATCAGCCAGGCTCCCCTTCATTGAGGGCTTTGTCACTTGATTCACAGGCTTGCTCTCTATAGCCATTCTTCTAGGTGATTGGGCAGTCAGTGTGGACTGTAGACTATATAGCTCCAGCCTGGCTTCTCACAGCTTCCACTCAGTTCTTCGCTCAGGCTTTTCAGCTCTCTATGCCAGAGCCAGGCCTTGGAACTTAACCACCACGCAGACCTGATCCTCATGAGTTTTTGAACCTTGAGCTCTCCTCCACTTTGCTGACATAATTCTGGCCCACCTTTCACTTGTCTCATACTATGACTATGTCTACATTTGCTTTTCAACCAGGTATTTTCCCCCATTCTCTCTTTTCTGTGAGAAGCCTGCCTTTGCTCCCCTACTTTATCCCCATATATTAGTTGCCTTTGTACCGTTAGCCACTCAGCCTGAACTTTTGATCACACCACTTCAACCTCTCACTAGTACTCTCAAATTCCAGTTCCCCTTGTCTTTTTTCACTTCTAAGCCCTATTCATTCCGTGTTCTCTAAAGCTGACACTCACTGGGAAGGTAGGGTGGCAGGGAGAGGGGAAAATTAGAAATCCCTGCAGATCGGCAGTGCTGTGAATGTTTTTCAGCCCCAGCCAAGCACTTGGCTCTTGTTAGCACTCTTTTAATTTGATCTTTTCCCCACAGTAGGTAGCTATCTATTCTAATCCTCACTCTGCTCCTCAGAAAATTCTCTATCAGACTTCCTCACTTTTGGATTCAGATTCCTGCTACTTCCAGTGTACATTTTCTGGCCCTCCTTACTTCTACTCTTAGAGGAGGAGATGCACTCTCATCCCTGGCTCCTCTTGAGACTTTGCCCCTTTTGGTTAATTCCTTCCTTCTCTTTTTCTTTTATCTTTAATTTCTCCCTTTCTGCTAGCTCCTTCTTATCAACATACTCGAGCCTTACCCTCCTTAAGGCTTAAGAAGAAAGAAGACTTCTTAAGAAGAAACTCCCATTTCCCTCATTCCATTTCAAACTCTTTGAAAGAGGAATCTTTCCTTACTCCCTCCACCTATTGACCCTCTATCCAATTTGTTTCTCAGTAATAACAGCAACCAGGTATTAAGTACTTATTTTGTGCATTTTATCTCATTTGATCTTTACAACACTCAGAGATTTTGCAGAAGGAACTTGTCACACAGGTCATGACTCTAGAGACCAGCTCTGGTGCTTTAAGTACTGGCCACAGGCTCTCCTGTATTTTTGTTCCATGCAGGCTCCTCATGCTCTCAGCATTTGTCTCCTTGCCACAAAGCAAGCTGTGACATCTCTGCAGCTGGACTTCTTGGGGCTAACTCCTTTCCACTTGTGCCATCACCTCTTCTAATTCTTCTCCCCTTACTGGGTTCTGTCAGTTCTTCCACCCCCATCTGTCCTTTAAAGTCCATCTCAAGTGAAAACTCATTTCTTCTGTAGCATTTGGCTCATGCTTGAGGCAGGAGATCTTTAGGCAGAGCTGGTGGGGGAAATTCTGATGTTGGGAAGGAGAATAAGCAGAAGTTTTAAGATGGTTAAGTTCAGGTCACCAGCAGTGAGTGCGAAGTGGTTTACTTTGGTTCAGGGAAAGCTATAAATGGAGGATATGTATTAAGCTTGTAAAGGTGGCCAAAAGGTTTATAGTCGAAGTTCTGGAATACTGGACTAGGAGTTTGAACCATTTTTCATCTCACAGACCTCCAATGGCTCTCTATCCACAGGTATAGGGTGACCATATAAATTTCACACCTCATCAGGATGCTTTTGAGAATGAAAGGACGCACTATTGATAATTATACCGAGATAACTTTGCTGAGACTGTCCCCAGCAAACGAGGAGTTATAGTCACCCTGACTATGCAACAAGTCAAGTCTAAGATGACATTTTCATAAAGCCACTCGGGAGGGCATGTACAGATTGGTACAGACAAAATATGAGGTTAAGATGGTAGTTCAGGAATGTGATTTAAGGCTCATCACAAAGTAGCTCCTGTAGGAATCAAAAGAATGCTGAGACTACAGAAATTGATAGAGCTTGGAAATAAGCAACTGGATGGGGGATAAGAAGGAGAGAGAGGAATTACATGTCAGAGTCATAAGGTGGAGTGATTCAAAAAATGGTACATAATCATTTAAACAAATATAAACCTTTAAAATTTTGTTACAAAGCTACTGCAATGTAGGAGAAAGGGCGTGGACCTGGAAGTCAGAAAGACCCAGGTTTGGTACTTAGATGTGCCAATCATTAAGACTTGAGTTTTAGCTATTGCAACTTCAGTTTCTTCTTCTGTAAAGTGGGGGCAATAATGTATTTATTTTGGGATGCCTGGCTGGCTCACTTTGGTAGAGCATGTGACTCTTGATCTCAGGGTTGAGTTCAAGCTCCACACTGGGCACAGAGCTTAAAAAAAAAAAAACCAGTATTGGGGCGCCTGGGTGGTTCAGTTGGTTAAGTGTCAGACGTCAGCTCAGGTCACGATCTCATAGTTCGTGAGTTCGAGCCCCGCATTGGGTTCTGTGCTGACAGCTCAGAGCCTGGAGCCTGCTTTGGATTCTGGGTCTCCTTCTCTTTCTGCCCTTCCCCTGCTCGCTTGCTCTCTCTCTCCCCCAAAAGTAAGTAGGCATTTAAAAACAAACAGTATTTATTTTGAAAGGTTGTTGGGGTGCTTAGTGGTCACATAAAGTGCCCGGTATGTTAGGTCATATAAGTAGAAGAAATAATAGTAACAGCAGCTAACATTGAATGCTTAACTCTGTGCTATATACTTTGTGTGTCGTAATTGATTTAGTCTTCACAACCATCTCAGATAGCTACTATTACCCCCATTTTACAGGTAAGGATATTAAAGTAACTTGGCTAAGGTAAATGGTAAGTGGTAAAGTCCTGGCTCCATAGCTTCTGTTTTTAACCTCTTGACAAATCATAGTGCTCATAGGGATAACTGCTATTTTTTGTTTGCTTTGCTTTATTAAATTGAAAGACCGAATAAGTATTGTTTCTTATGTCTGTATGTTATAGGTAGCAAACATGGAAGACCAAATGCCTAAATTTAGTCTCATATTTCTTTCTCATTCTGACTCCTGCCTCCCTTGTTAGCATCTGTTGAGTGACTCAGTTTGTGGCCCCCTAACCAGTCACATCATCTCACAGTACCTGACTTTTTGCTGTTCCCACTTAGTTTCACACCACTGCACACAGTATAGCCCTCATAACCACTTAGCAAACTCTTATTTAATCTTCAAGATTCAGGCTGAACATCACCCAAGAAACCTTTCCTTACCTACAACTTGTGGCCGTTGTAGAAGTGTGCAAGGAAGACTGTTTTTCTCTTTTCTTATACAGAATACAAAGTATATTTGTGAGGGTACCATACCCTTTCCTGTTGTATTGCTTATTTTTATTCTGATTTTATGTTGTTATGATCATTAATCCCCTCAGAGCTTATGATTTACAGTATGGGCATTTTTTTTCTTTGTGTTTATATAAGTCTTGAAATTCTATAGAGTATGTTGTTACCATCCTAGGTACTATCCTATTCAGTTTTAACTTTTTTCAGTTAAATTACATTTGTATAGCTAACCTACCTCTCTAGACTATAACCTTTTCAAGAGAAGAAGTCATGTTTATCACTAGTATTTGTATCCTCTGTGGTGTCTAGCTCAGGGCCTTGGACATAATATGAATTTAGTAATCATTATTGAATTAAAATATCTCAGTAAACCATTGCTTTGATTCTTTACAGTGAAAATTATGATATATCTTAAAAATCTTCAGAAAAGATAAACCACTTGTATATATTTTTTGTGACTACAAGTTTCAATTTCTGCATAACCTAGAATAATAATAGAACAAGATGTAATTTTCAGCTTCAGTAAAATAAGAACTTGTAACAATGGATTCTTGTGTGTATATATAAGTTGCTTTTCTAGTTTTTATTCTTGTGATACTGACACATGAAACTTCGTTATTTGTGAGTCACTCTCAGTCAGGAATGGACTGGTTTCAAGAGCAAAATTCTTCTCTTGCTAGTTCAAGTAAGGAATTGAAAGAGAGGAGAGGCTATTGCCTGGATCCAGGGAATCCCCTAGTAAATACTGGCAGGCCTCCTATAAACTGGAGGTAGGTTGACTCTCACTCTCAAGGCAATGTAATCTCTTACACACCTTATCCTCAAGGAATTCTGAGTTTGGTGGGCCCGTCTGGGTCACAGTTGGCAGCCCACTGGACTGAGAGGTGGTTAAAGAAAGCAGTGCTGTGTGTCACACTTTGTCTAAAGAACGTCAAAGATAGCAGAATCCTTCAAATTGTTCGGACTTTGCCCAAATTTGGGGCCTGGATTTTGTTTACTTCTAGAAAATGAACTTTGTTGATCTGAAAGTATACTTTTGTATATTCTTTCATTTCTCAAGAAGTTTTTTTTCCCCTCTTCTTTCCATATTAACTTTATTAGTTATCAAGAACATGTCAAAGAAATGCTAAATTGAACTATGTATTTTCTACTGTGATTTAAAAAAATGTTTTTTAACATTTGGTAATATTAAAATTTGAAAAATGCACTAAGATTACAAGCCCAGAAATTGACCACCTGATATCATTTGCTACAAAAGACCAAAAATAATGGAAAAGGGGGTTTTACTCCACATAGGTATAATCAGACTTTAAAACTTACTTCATTATCATAAATTTCCTTTCCTCTCTTTCTCCTTGCTTTTTCTTCCTCCACTCCAAGGTTTTGGTAAGTATTTCATAGGCCATATATACCTTAACTTACTCTTGAATATAGATTATTTCCAAAAATTTTCTTACATAACACTTTGATGCACATCTTGATACATAAAGATTGTCTATATTTAGGACATTTTCTAAAAGTAGAATTCTTGGGTCAGATGGTATAACATACAGATTACTGCCAAATTAGTTGTTAAAAAGATTTGTAACAATTTATACTGCCACAACTGCATCTTGTACCACATCTTTTCTAGTTCCAGCTATTACAGTTCATTTTCAGGTTTGCCACTGTGGTTGGTAAAGAATGGTCTCTAGTTCATATTTCTATTTTAATTAAAAAATTTTTTTGTTGTTTTTTAAAAATAGAGGCCTTTTTTCCCCTTTCTTTTTAAAGTAAGCTCTACACCCAGTATGGGGCTTGAACTCATAACCCTGAGATCAAGAGTCGCATGTTCTACCAACTGAGCCCCACTAGTTTGTATTTTAATAGCATTTTGTGTTTTATGCATCAGTAGGTATCTGATTAGATCACCTTGGATAAGAATAGCTAACTCTTGGGGCACCTGGGTGGCTCCATCAGTTAAGTGTCTAACTTTGGCTCAGATCATGAGATCACGGTTAGTGAGTTTGAGCCCTGCATTAGGCTCTCTGCTGTCAGCACAGAGCTCGCTTCAGATCCTCTGTCCCCCTCTTTCTCTGCCCCTTCCCCACTTGTGCGTTCACTCTTACATACTTTCTCTCAAATAAACATTAAAAAAAGGTGGGGAGCACCTGGGTGGCTCAGTCACTTGAGCCTCCAACTTCGGCTCAGGTCATGATCTTGTGGTTCTGTGAGTTCGAGCCCCACATTGGGCTCTCCGCTGTCTGCATGAGCCCGTTTTGGATCTTCTATCTCCCTCTCTCTGCCTTTCACCTACTGTGTGCTCTCTTTCTCAAAAATAAATAAACAACAACAAAAAAGAATGGTTAAACTCTTTATAGGAAGGTTGTTATAGGATTGTTTACTCAGAGTTCATGTTTAATGTTGTTGGTGTTTAATGTCAACTACTGAATTCAAAACACTTTCTTTTCCAGACTCTATAAGGATTTGGATATGTCCTTCATATTTGACTGGATTTACAGTGGTTTCAGCAGTGTGCTACAGTTTTTAGGTAATGTTGGCCCTTTGTTCTCTATTGTTATCCCATTTAATCCTACTTAAATAAAAGTGCTTATTTGTCTAGAGCCTCTTTATGTATAATCCACTAGTTGTGAATGTGAATTTTGAAATCATACTAATGTGTTCAAATTACTCATTGTATATCTCTTATAAATTATGTAATCTTGGGCAAATTACTTTCTTTACCTTAGCCTTAGTCTCCTTATCTGTAAATTAACAGTAATTCCTACCTCTTTTAAGGTTGTTGATAGGAATATTATTTACAGGAGTAGCTACCTGTGATTAGCCAGTTTACCTAAAAAGTTTCTGAGTGCTTTAGATACTTTATCTCATTTAATCCTCACAGAAACTCACTGCATTATTTTTGTTATTATAAATTTATGTTCCATCAAGTGCCTTGTAAATGGCAGCATAAAATCTGCTAAATGAGACTTGTATACCCAGCAATTCTGAATAGTGATTTTCCTCTCTTTATAGATATTAAAGAGGAAAAATCATAGCATCTCATTCTCTTACTGACATTCTTAACTTCTCACGTTTTCCAGTGAAACAAGCTTTTGATTGACTTTTATGTTACCATGTATACAACTTTATTATTGTAGTAATTAATGAAGATGTTCTGATCTCCTGTTTTCGAATCTTACCCTAAGTTTAGTCTCCATGTAATCATCATCTTGAACTGGCACAAAGAGAAGCATTTCATGTAATTACAGAGTTGTCAATGTAACTCCTAACTGGCCACAACTGTACTTATGAATTGTTATCTCCTATATAAATATTTTTTCTTCCACAAACATAATCTTAACCAAGGAAATAAATTTTGTTTGGAAAATACACATCTTGTTTGACACTAGACATTAAAAGGATAAAAATTTAAGATCAAATTTTATCAGTCTATTTTTATTTCTTATATGGACCTCAATATTTGCAAATTTTTAAAAACCAGTTTTCTTTTTTTTTAATTTTTATTTATTTATTTTTGAGAGAGAAAGAGAGCATGAGTTGGGGAGAAGCAGAGAGAGGGGGAGAGAGAGGATCCCAAGCAGGCTTCTCACTGTCAGCACAGAGCCCAATGTGGGGCTCAAACTCACAAACCTTGAGACCATGACCTGAGCCAAAATCAAGAGTCGGTCGCTTAACTGACTAAACCACCCAGGTGCTCCTTTTTTTTCCTTTTTAAAATAAAATCTCTCACATTATCTTATACTGTCACTCTGCTACAGGTCAAATATCAGATCTTCCATACTACCTCCTCAAGAATTCTTACATATTTTTATCAGACTGAAATATTTTGTTACATATGTACAAAAACTGGGTCAGAAATATATGTTTTCAACTTCATTATACTGGGATAACCTGGGTTGTGATGGGTATCTATGTCTCAGTTGATAGAAGAATGATTTAATGCGGAACTACATTGTAAAGGCAAAATAGATTGACTCATAAGCAGGAGCAAGAGGTTAATAGGGCTAACAGTAGGAGGCAGTGTAGAGAAATGGAAATGAACCAAAGCTTTTGCATCAAAGATGGGTTCTATCTCAGATCTGACCTCAGCATTTGAGCAAGTTAACTTTGAGCCTTTGTTCCCCTCTGTAAGAAAGAGAATAATGTGTACTTCAAAGAGTATTTTGAAGATTAAATGAAGTAATGTGTAATGCTTAACAGTGCTTATCACAAAATAAGGATTTAGTCCAACCCACTTTCAAGATTAAAGTTTAAATGTCCTAGGTGTTCCCTTTTGGATTCTTACCCAGTGCACTGTTACTACTTAAAAGGTAGGAAAGATTGTGATTGCACTGATTAGAAACCACCTGTGTAGAAACATTTTAAGAAATAGAAGTGTTTAAAAAATTATTAGTCACAGTTCATGATTAAATGAGAAATATAGTATCTCAGCTCAAATAAATATGGAAGACAATCTTCCCCTTAGGATCAGAACTGTTGGGCACTGAGTGATCAAAACATTAGGACTTCAAACAATTTACTTTTTAAGCATCAATGTGGAGAAAGACTTAGGTATTATTTTGGCATGGACTTATTAAAAAATGAGTAACCTGAATTAGCATTGCCTAATGTCTTCAAAAGTTCATTTTTTTTGATTGAGTAAACATATTTTTGAGTTGCTACTATGTTCCCTGTCCTCATGTAATTCCATAGGTGTTAGACAATTAAATATGGAAAATAAAATTCATTATTGCTACATACCTATAAGAGTGTCCAAAATCTGGACAATGACAACACCAAATGCTGGTGAGGATGTGGAGCAGCAAGAACTTTCATTCACTGCTTGGAATGAAAAATGGTACAGCCACTTTGGAGGACAATTTGGTGGTTTCTTACAAACCTAGACATACTCTTACCATACAATCCAACACTTGTGCTCCTTGGCATTTACCCAAAAGAGCTGAAAACTTAGGGCCACATACGAACCTGCACAAAGATTTTATAGCAGCTTCATTTATAATTGCCAAAACTTAGAAGGAACCAAAATATCCTTCAGTAGGTGAATGGATAAATAAACTGGTTTATCCAGATAATGGAATACTACTAAGCACTAAGGAATTTTGCTTAATGGAATACTACTAAGCTCAAAGAAATGAGCTATCAAGGCATGAAAAGACATGGAGGAACTTTAAATGCATATTACTAAGTGAAAGTCGTCAATCTCAATTGACTGTATGATTACAATTATGTGTCATATGCCACTATATGACATTCTGGAAAGGCAAAAATACAGAGACAATAAAAAAAGCAGTGGTTGCTGGGCAGGGCGGGTAGGGTGGATGAATAGGCAGAGCATATAGGATTTTTAGGGCAGCGAAAATACTTGTATATTATAATCATGGATATATGTCCTTATATGTTTGTCAAAATACAGAATATACTCTACTAAGAGTAAGCCCTAAGGAAACTCTGGGTGACTATGATCGATCAATGTAGGTTCACTGTTGGTTAAAAATGTACCATTTTCGTGAGTGATATTAATAATAGGAGAGGCTATGTATATGTGTGGGGACAGGGAGTATATTGGAAATCTCTGTACCATCCTGTCAGTTTTGATGTAAACCTAAAGCTGAAAAAAAGCCTTTAGGAAAAAAAAACTCAATATGGAATTTCTCAACAAATGCCAATCTATAAACTGGTCAATGCTGTCTTTTTTCTATTACTTCATCTATCAGTACTTGGTTGATACACTTAAAAAATTACGTGCTTGGTTTTTTTGTTGTTGCTTTAGTTTTATGCAATCCTATGAATAGTTCAACCTTATTGTCTCAGGGAAATTTGACAATGACCTAAACTTTCTATTGCAAGAACTCACTATGATTTTTATTGTCAAAACTACTTAATTTATTTTCATCCATGGATATCTCTTTAATTTCCCTTTTTGTCTCGTTTCATAAATACATGATCTCAAGCATTTTTTGTTTCTCTAGTAGTGGACATAGATATTTATTCCCAAATTGTCAAGGGAATCAGCATTTTGGCACTGCAGATAAGTTTGGATAATACACATTCATTGATTGGGACAAAGTTTAGGTTTAAAATGATCTGAATTTGCAAATCATGATAGATTTAAAATAGCTCTTCAAAACTGAAATTAGACTAGAAATCCAACTTTATTCAAGCAAATTTATAAAATCTTACAAGTTCAAAAGGTTAATAGGTGTTTCTTTATAAAACATCTAGAGTAATTAGGGAAAGTATCCAAATAACTAAACTGTAAATAATTATATTTATATTATACTTTTATTTGAAGTCATTTTACTTGAATAATCTGTCAGATAGCACTTTCACTAATCATAGGTCTTATTACTCTGCAGGATTATATAAGAAAACCGGTAAATTGGTATTTCTTGGATTGGATAATGCAGGAAAAACAACATTGCTACACATGCTAAAAGATGACAGACTTGGACAGCATGTCCCGACGTTACATCCCAGTAAGTATATTCCCCCATGCAACAAACTACTCTATTAAGTGATAATAATTCATAGGCACTAACCAAAAGTTTTTTGGGTTTTGGTGGATAATTGTGATCAGGTGATTTGACCTATTAAAATAATACAGTAAATAATAGCTGACCCACTCCCAGGGTGTATATTTAGATCTTGAAATAATACTCCTATCTTCTTACCAGTTTGTACACCCTTCTCCAGATAGAGGAATTAAGGTTACTTTCTCGGGGATTATAACATGATTGAGGTCTATCCAACCAGATACTGCTTAGGCTATAAATAGTCACCATTACATTGTTTATTTATTTATTTTGAGTAGGCTTCATGCCCATTGCAGAGCCCAGCATGGGGCTTGAACTGAGGACCGTGAGATTAAGAGTCAGACACTTAACTGACTGAGCCACCCAGGCGCCCACACCATTACCTTGTCTAGATAACCTAATTTCTTTCACATTTTAAAACTACTATTTTAATCCTTTTTCAGTGTGGACAGATTATAGTCATATTATACTTTGTTAGTTACTCTCAACTTATTACCCAGTTATTTTTCTAGTCTGAGAAACCTCAACAGTATCTAATATAAAGACCATAGAATTATTTCAAAAAACAGGGCACATATTGATACATTTATACAAAGTTTTAAAACAGTTTAAAAAAATAATTTACTGTGGTTTCTTTAAGACAGACTTACCTGAAAGACATTAACAATGATTCTGTAAATCACTTAATACATACCATCCTTTATATAATACATACTATCCTTTATATAAAGTAAACATTAAAGTGACAAAATTATTAGAACATATGCCTTATAAATATCTGTGACCTTGCTTTTACTGTTGAAAAGTCTATGAATCAAGTCGACATAGAGTAAAATGAATTTTAATAGTTTTATTGAGTGCCTGGGTGGCTCAATTGGTTAATAGTCCAACTCTTGGTTTTAGCTCCGGTCATGATCTCACAGTTCATGAGATCAAGCCCTGCACTGGGCTCTGCACTCACCGTGTGGAGCCTGCTTGGGATTCTCTCTCTCTCCCTCTCTCACTGCCCCTCCCTGCTCACTTTGACTCACTCACTATCAAAATCAATATACTTAAAAAAATAAAAATAAAAGGGATGCCTATGTGGCTCAGTCAGTTAAGCGTCCAACTTTGGCTCAGGTCATGATCTCAGAGTTTGTGAGTTCAAGACTCACATCAGGCTCTATGCTGACACCTTGGAGCCTGGAGCCTGCTTCAGATTTTGTCTCTACCTCTCTCTCTCTGCCCCTCCCCCACTCATGCTTTGTCTCTCAAAAATGAATAAATGTTAAAAAAATTTTTTAATAAAAATGAGAATAGAATTGAGAACTGGGCCAAAAAGTGGATAATATGATAGTTATTTAATTCAGTAAATATTCAGAGAACAAGGACAGAGAACAATGACAAAAAGTACCATTTTATCGATGAAATTGATAGTGAAGTTGGAAAAGGAAAACTTCATAAAATTTTTTTATATTGGGAAAAGAGTGGGGCTAAGATCTTATTTTTAAGTTATCTCTATACCCAATGTGGGGCTCAGACATACAGTGTACGTTCTACTGACTGAACCAGCCAGGTGCCCCCATTTTTAAATTTTTTGATATTGCTCTCATTTATTCAACAAATATTTATTGAGTACCTACTTTATGTCACACATTATTCTAAGTACCAGGACTAAAAGCAGTGGCACAAAATAGTTGCCATCTCAACTTTCCTACAGCTCACATTCATTTTATCTTACATTTTGCATTAATCAAAAGCATATGTGAAAAGGTAACATGTATCTACCCTATGATCTGACAGTTCCATTGCTAAGTGTGTATCAAGGAGAAATGAAAACATACTTTTACCAAAATCTTTGTACAACAGTGTTTATGCCAGCATTATTTGTAATATCCCCCAACT
Source organism: Neofelis nebulosa (assembly GCF_028018385.1). Taxonomy (NCBI): domain Eukaryota; kingdom Metazoa; phylum Chordata; class Mammalia; order Carnivora; family Felidae; genus Neofelis; species Neofelis nebulosa. Next base: position 128,991,555 of record NC_080782.1, read on the forward strand.
GCCCCCAACAGCTCAAATAGCCATAAAAATAAAAAATGAAAAAAGAAAAAAAAAAGGATAAACAGTGAAATTCTATTCAATAAGAAAGAGGAATAAACTGTTACATATGGTGCATATTCTGCATGGAAGAAACTGGTCACAAAAAGTTACATACGTTATGGTATCATTTATATGAAATTGTAGAATATGCACAACAAACCTGTGGTGCTGGAATTATTGCTTCTGGGAGTGGACATTGACTGGGAAGGGGAAGACTTCCTGAGATATTAAGAGTTTTCTGTGTCTTAATTAAACTGGGACTTTTTATAAAGTAGGGAGTCTATTAAGGATTGTAACCATAAAGGTGGTTTCCCAGCTACATCCAAGCATTATATTTTCCTTGTGGAAAGAAACACACTTTGAACACAAACTGTATTGATTATTCATTCACTTAGGAGTCTACATAAATAATTTTTTAACAAGAAAGTACCCTGGGGCCTCAGCAGGTGTAATGAAGAGTTAAAATTACACTGAGCCTTTCATTATGATCATAGGGACTTCTGCGTTTGGCTCTGATGGAGTAAGAGTGTCTGGCATTACCCTCCACTGTAAGCAGCTAGAAAACTGGACAAAAATATATACAAGTGTTTTCAGAACTGGACAATATCTAGCAGAGGACTATGGTTCCTTAGAGATGGAAAACCTTTCTGTATCCAAGCTTTATCACAGAGATCCTTTTCAGACCATGGTGCAGGGAGAGGAAACCCAAACAAAACACAGTAGTCTTGCTGAGTTGAGGAGACAGAGACCAGAATATGGGGATGCTGAGGTGATGAGAATTTGCTTGGCATAGTACCAGAGGAAGGAGCTCTGCAGAGAAAGAAGTCCAGCAATGTTTGTGGCTAAATACCAATTTGTGTGCACAGGGTAAAACTCCCCATGGCCAGTCACAGAAAAATTTCTGGAGAAAGAATAACTGTAGCAGGGCTGTTAACCAAATAATTCTCAGAGCTCATATGGGGCCAGGAATCACTCATGTTCCCACCAGCCAGAAGGCAGAAACCTGGTTGAATACACAGGGCATTCCAAAAGAGACTTCAGAAGAATCATACCTTAGTAATGGGGCTGAAGTAGCTGTAAAGTAAAGACTACTTTAACCTAACAAAACTTAAAAAGTGATCTGCAAGCAGTTTTCCTGCCAGAATAAAGTTCACATTGCTTCAAAAGAATACAACAATGTCTAGCATCCAATAAAAAATTGCTAGACATGCAAAGAAGCAGGAAAGTGAGATCCACAACCAAGAGAAAAATTAATCAGTAGAGACAGACCCAGAAGTGACTAAGATGATGGAATTAACAGATAAGGATGTTGAAACAGCTGCGAAGAATGTGCTTAAGGATTTAAGGAAAATGTGAACAGAATGAGGAAAGAAATGGAAGATATAAGACAGAACCAAGTAGAACTTCTAGAAATGAAAACTTAATACCTGAAATGAAATTTTTACTAGACAAGGCTAATAGTAAATTAGTGCCAGTACTGCAGAAGGAAAGACTTGTGAACTTAAGTCAACACCAAACAAACTATGTAAAATGAAGCACAGAGAGAAAAATGAAAAGAAAATGAACACTCAGTGACTTGTGGGACAATACCAAGCAGTCTAGCAAACTTACACTTGAAGTCCCAGAAGAAGGGAGAGAACAGAAAACAGTTTGAAGAAATAATGGTGAGAATGTTTATTAAAGTTGTGTTTATCATTAAAGACTGTCACTTGCATAATATGAGAGCTACAAGGGAAAATTATTTCCCTGGTAGCATCTAAAATGAATTACAGGAAAATTATTAGGTTGAAACAGTTACTTGAATTCACAGCAAATAATTATCTGAATAGTTAATATTTTCAGCAGGAAAAATAGAGAAGGAAAAAACAAAAGTGTTGGATTTGTGGTGGGTAGTGAATACTAGATTATTACCATTACTTGTATTAAACTGTCAATATAAATTGGAGTATGTCTAATTACAACAAATTCTTTTTTTTTTTTATGTTTTTTTTTGAGAGAGATAAAGAGAATACAAGTTGGGGAGGAACAGAGAAAGGCTGGGAGAGAGAAATTCCAAGCAGGCTCAGCACAGAGCCTAATGTGGGGCTCGAGCCCACAAACCGTGAGACCATGACCTGAGCCGAAATTGAGACACTTAACTGACTGAGCACCAAGGCGCCCCAACAAATTATTTTATCAATTCCTAAATGTTTGATTTGAACTTATTTGCAGTTAAAATAAACCAAAGTAGCAATATATACCATGAATGGAATCTGATTTTCTTGTAAAAATATTTTGTATTATTATTTAGCTTCAGAAGAACTAACTATTGCTGGCATGACCTTTACAACTTTTGATCTGGGTGGACATGTTCAAGGTAAGATTCTATGACTCTTATAAATAACTTTATTTTATTTTAACATAATAAAAATGTAGCCATTATTTTCCTGTGCATGAAATCTCATTCTATTCAAGAAACGCCAGAGTAGACTTAAAATTTAAAAATTATTATCCCCAGATAAGCTTTAAAGCAAAGTGTGATTTTTATGATACCCCTGGTCAATTTAAATCTGAATTGCTTTTGGTGTAAAGTGTGTAAGCAAAATTGAGGTTCTGTTCTCTGTTCCAATCCATATCTCACTGATGGTCACAATTACATTATGATGATGTTACTGCTATGCATTAAAAACCTTCAATGGCTGACCTACAAATAAAACCAAACTCCTTGACCTGGCATTGAGGATCTCTGCAATCTGATCCCACTTTATTTTTTGTCTTTATTTTCCACTGTTCCCTTTCCTATTCTCTGTACTCTAACCAAACCAAACCCCTTGGTGTTCTCTCACCTTTGTGTTTTTAATTCATGCCACCCCCATCTGCACATGAGTAACCCACCTTCAGGGCCCAGTGTAATTGTGGCTACTGCCCCTGAGAAGCCACTCTCACCTATGAGTGCTCTCAACTGTACTTCTGTGGTGTTTAGTGCATCTGTGTAAACGTCTGCAAGTTTGGAAAAGACTGTGTTGTCTTTTCTTTTTTTTTTTTTTTTTTTTTTTTTTTTTTTTTAATTTTTTTTTTTTTTCAACATTTTTTTATTTATTTTTGGGACAGAGAGAGACAGAGCATGAACGGGGGAGGGGCAGAGAGAGAGGGAGACACAGAATCGGAAACAGGCTCCAGGCTCCGAGCCATCGGCCCAGAGCCTGACGCGGGGCTCGAACTCACGGACCGCGAGATCGTGACCTGGCTGAAGTCGGACGCTTAACCGACTGCGCCACCCAGGCGCCCCTGTGTTGTCTTTTCTACTAAACTTTCTGGAACTAGAATCCGTTTTTTATGTCCCTCAAAAGACATGGCAGTACCCAGCACATAGTAATTCATAAATAATGAATATTACAAAGTTTGTGGGCATTGTAAAAACCTCTTATGACAAACAGTTGAAAAGATTTTAAGAGGCTGTGGCTAGTGAATGCACATTTGGAAACATAATAATTGTTTGAAATATATATGAAGTACTTTCCAGAATATAATGGTTAGAGAGAATTGGAACCTAAGGGAGTTTGTCTGAGACTTAATGTCTGTATTGTTTTTAAGATATGTCATAAAACTGAAGTCAGAAAAAAGTTGCTTACCCATAAGGCAGCCCTAAAACTTTCCTTTAAAAACCGTCATGGAAAATATTACCTGAATGGTTTCGTTGACTTTAATTTCTGTTACACAGTTAGCTTTTGTTTTAACAAATCTGTACCCAGTACTGACTTCCTTCTGTCACTGACTACAAATTTATCAGTGGCCAAAAAAACTGATAAACTAGAAATGTCAAAAAATGAATACCGCATATAAAAAATAGCAGTCATCCAATGAACTTAATGTGCATCATTGTCCATTGGTAGCAAATATTAATTCCACTTCTAACATGGGAAAACTGGGACAGAGTGAAGTATTTGACTTGCTCACATCAAGGAAAGCCTTCCTTGTTCTTCTGGAAAGATTTAGCAACACCAGGTTAAAGATAAACTTGAGTGAAGTAGTAGCATCTAAGGGATAATTACACTTGAAATCTTGTTGAACTCTTCCATCAAACCATCTGCTAGGTTTGACCAGCAAATAAAATCTAACTCCTGATTGTTTTTGTTAGCTCGAAGAGTGTGGAAAAACTACCTTCCTGCTATCAATGGCATTGTATTTCTGGTGGATTGTGCAGACCATGAAAGGCTGTTAGAATCAAAAGAAGAACTTGATGTAAGTTAACTAAAACTAAACATAGTTGAATCGTTCTGGTAAGCTTGAGGAAATAGGTTGGAGATCTAAGTATCAGAGTGCAGCTTTTGTGCAGCCTCTGATATAACTCCTGGCAGTTTGTGGAGCTCAGTGTTTATTCTGCTAGGAATGCAGAGACAGTAGCTTAGAATAATTGTAGCTATGGAGGAAGTGCTAACACAGACTTTCTTCCCGAAGACCTAAGCTCACTCTGTGCAGCGTGCCTTGTATTTTATTTCATGTCTGCAACATACCTGGAGTGGTTTGGTCTTGAGTCCCTGATCATCCTAGGATGCCATTTTCTTCGGGAGTTGTCTGGAACCTGGAAATGGTATAACATACTATCTTTGTCACCACTTCCAGGAGTGAGCAGGTCACGTGTAGACACTTCTCCCCTCTCCCAGGTCAGCTGCTTCGTAAAGGGATTCAGAACAGCAGGGAAGGCCAGGGCTAGATCTGGGACCACAGAGAAAGAAATTGCATGATTTGACCTGACCATGTGTCTTCCTATAGCAGGCAAGTAAATAATTGTTCATGTGGAAAAGTCCAGGTAGGTTCTGTGGTCATGGAACAGGGTCAGGGAATTCCTGACTACTTACTTTGTGCCAGGCACGTGTATATTAACTCATTTAATTCTCAAATCAACTCCATAAGGTAGGTGCTACTATTCTAAATTCTCTTTGAACTTCAATGAGGCTTATTTATCCAAGATCTCACAATTCATAAGCAGCAGAACTAGAATTGAAACCAGTTCTGCCCACCTTCAAGGTGTTCATTTTAGTACCTTAGTGATTCAGAGTGAGTAGAGTTGAGCATTTATAGAAGGAACTTTAGGGAAACAGAAGAATTGAGCTAATGGTTTCATTGAGCTCACTTTATTTTTGTTATTTTTTATTTTTTAAGATTTTATTTTTTTTAAGTAATTTCCACACCCAAGGTGTGGCTCGAACTCAAAATCCCGAGATCAAGAGTCACATGCTCTACTGACTGAGCCAGCCAGTCGCCTCTGAGCTTACTCAAATGTGGGAAAAGTTTGCCAAAGATAGTTTGCAAAACTGACATGATATGATAGAGTATGAGTCTTTGATACTCATTTGGGGTCTTGTCATAATGAGCCTTTTAGATGGTTTCATATCAACATCTTGTCTTTCATTGTTTTATTTCAGTCACTAATGACAGATGAAACCATTGCTAATGTGCCTATATTGATTCTTGGGAATAAGATTGACAGACCTGAAGCCATCAGTGAAGAGAGGTTGCGAGAGATGTTTGGTTTATATGGTCAGACAACAGGAAAGGTAAATAATTTTTTTGGACAAGTGTGACTATTTCATTTGACAGTATAAGTGTCTTTTAATTTAATGTTTTATTTATGTTTATCTTCTGAAATACTGTATTCCAATACTAGTGCTAATAGTAATCATGGTTATTATTAGCCCAACTGGTGGTCTGCCTTTTTGTTGTTGTTGTTGTCGGGTATAATTGACCTGTAACATTAGTTTCAAGTGTACAACCAAATGTCTTTTTAATTTTTTTTTTTTTTCCCCTTAAAAACTGTCCTTTCTACATTTTGGTCTTTTTTAATGTCCGCATGGGTTATATTTCTACCACTGAATGAAACCTTTTCTTGGTGATAACAAACATATCAAAGCTCATGCTTATGGGAAACTAAATTAAAGCTTCCAGAGTTTTATTCATCATAGATTTTCAGAATTAGCCACTAAAGAATGTACTTGAACGTTTAAGTATTCTGGTCGTGTATTTAGGCCCTGAGTTCATCAGAGATCAAAATAAAATGTAAAGTTGAACACAGGAGTGTTTGGGGGATTTTGTAAACATAATACTTTATAATAAGCTTCAAGACACATTATTTTTGCATGCATTTCTACTAGTATTTATTTGGGGGAGGGACCTTAGTATTGGAAAATCTCAGAGTTCACAAAATTTCCTTGGTTATATTTATTCTTTCAGAGTAGAGACATACTACAGTCTTTGGACGGAGACTCCTATGTTAGGGTAGACTCTGGTCTGTTTTCTGTGTCTTCTTTTCAGTAAGTCAACTCCCCATTTTTAGGAGATGGCCTTGTTTAGTCATAAACGTACTCAGAAAATGTTTGTCTTTAATATTAGCGAAGCCAGGTTGGGTCATTTTTTTTTTTTTTTCAAGTCAAAGATTATTTTCATTCTTGTGTGCCTCACAAGCTCACCTCTTCCCCACTGAGAAGAGAGAGGTTTCCTGTGTGTCTAGGGGACTTGTATGCCCAACACCCATGGCTTAGCACAGTCACCCTTTGTTCTAAGATGTATAAGCTGCAATTCTGCTGTAAAGTGGAGCTTTTATTTCCTAAAGGAGTCATCCATCATAATGTCTCTCTTCCCTTCTAGGGCAGCGTATCACTGAAAGAACTGAATGCCCGACCCTTAGAAGTTTTCATGTGCAGCGTGCTGAAAAGGCAAGGTTACGGGGAAGGTTTCCGCTGGATGGCACAGTACATTGATTAACAACAACCTGCATCAGTTCCAGGTCTCACCATTCAGGCCTACTCAGAGATTTGATCACTCAACATGCATAACTTGAATTCAATAGACTTTTGTTGGTTAGAAAACAGATGTTTTTTAGATTAATATTATATTATATCAACTTAATTTGAGTGCAAATTTAAAACGAATTCAATGTAAGTTTGAATATCACAATGTTAGCTTTCTAATTCCATAAAAATAATTAGTTTTTACAGTTTATAATCTGACATTACCCCCAGCGCCATTTGTAAAGAACAACTTTCCAGCAGTACATTTGAAGCACTTTTTAACAACGTGAAATTACAAATGTAAACCATATTTAAAAGCTCATCATGTTAAATTTTTACGTACTATTTTGGAAATAGTTTTTAAATTTTAGATTATATGCCCACCTATCTTAAGTGTACAGTTAATAATTAGCTTATTGATGATTGCATGATGCCTTACAGTTTTCAATATTTTTTCTTATGCAAACGTCATGCAATAAAACAAACCCTAATGTTTGGCATCTTTGTTGGGCAGATGTTTCATTTTAATGTGTCGTATCTAGCTTGTAACATCATACGTATGAGGAGGTTGTGGGGAAAGGAGAAGGCTTCAGAATTTTTAGAATAATGTTTAAGTCCCTAGAGGCTTTTGCGTTTACCAGGAGACAAGTTGTGTTCAGTTGCAGCTTATACCACATTTATCTCTGAATCGTGTATTTTTAACAGTAATGCTACCGTTAGTAGTGCTGATGGGGTCCATGTCCTTGTTGCTGTGGGATCGGCCTTCTGAAGAAAAGCACATCTTTTGGTACAACACAAGGTTAATCTGGGGTATGATAGGTTCTAAAGCTCCATTCTAGTCTAATTCTGAAGCGTTCCAAACTTATTGGTGCCCAATTTGTTAATTTGTGCCTTTTGACCAAAAGTAGTGACAGGCACCAGGCTCCCCACGTTTAGAGGTACTCCCCACTCCCTTTTACATAATGGTACTCCCAGGGTGGGGGACAAGCAGGATCTTGTGCCTAGTTTCATTGTGGAGGCCTGTATGTGTGAGGAAAAAGAAAGCCTCTTCCGCTCCAGTTGTCAGAGATGGGTGAGGATTCTGGTCCTATCTATAGCTCTTCTGCATTGTTTGGCACATTTTATTTCTTGGTAGAAATAAATGAATACTTGTATTTCATTTTCTTTTTTCTTAATTGTTCTCAGCTCTTACTTTATAGTACAAAGGCTTTTTTTTTTTTTTAACTAATTTTATTATTTTTTAATTTACATCCAAATTAGTTAGCATATAGTGCAACATTGATTTCAGGAGTAGATCCTTAATGCCCCTTACCCATTTAGCCCATCCCCCCTCCCACAAAGGCTTTTTTGAAAAATTTTTTTAATGTTTTATTTATTTTTGACAGAGAGAGAGAGACAGAGCATGAGCGGGGGAGGGTCAGAGAGAGAGGGAGACACAGACTCTGAAGCAGGCTCCAGGCTCTGAGCCGTCAGCACAGAGCCCAACGCGGGGCTCGAACTCACAGACCGCGAGATCCTGACCTGAGCTGAAGTCGGACACTCAACCAACTGAGCCACCCAGGCGCCCCAAGGTTTTTGTTTTAGATGTAATGCCTGTGGTGTGATAGTGTCTGCAAGCCTGATAGACTTACTAACAAAATTTTAATTTTTTAAATCACTTCAATTTTCTAAGAAACTGAGGGGTTTTTTTTTTTCCCATGTCAGAGATTCTCATAATTACTCAAATAAGCTGAAAGTGCCAAATATGTATTTTTAAAGACTCTCAAACTTAAGATAGTTCTTTCTTGGTTATAAACTAAGATTTTATAGTGTATGTAACCAATTCCTTTGAGAATAGATTGCTCCACTTCCATCAAGAATAATTTTAATATCAGAATTAGTGTTTTCTGTAGCTGTTTTCCAAACCATGTATTAGAGTCCTTTCTGTCATCAATGAGGTAAGATACGAGGTAGATAGATAAGGATTGATGAATATGACTGGAAGGAATTACCAGTAGCCAAACCAATAAGGTCATTTCACATTTGGTTTTAGTAATTTGGCTCTTCTATTTCACTTTAAGCTTCCTTCCAAATGAAAAATATGAGCTTCCTCCCTGCTTAGAATCCTCAGTGGCACCGTGGGACAAGTACAAAATGATGTATCAACCTCCTGGCTTATTTTGCCACCTGTGCTTAAAGTACTTCTAGGGGCGCCTGGCTGGCTCATTCAGTAGAGCATGTGACTCTTGATCTCAGGGTTGTGGGTTCAAGCCCCGTGTTGGGTATAGAGCTTACTTAAATAAAGTACTCATTTCAAGTGTCCTGATTAAACAGAACTAGGCCTTATTAAAGGTACCTGCCTCTCATTTTTGGTATCTGTCTTCAGCACCAACAAGGACACACCTTTTCTTCAACTATTTCCTTATGTTGTGATATTGAAAAGTCAGTTACCTGTATCATAAACTGGTATAAAGGAAAAAGCTTACTAGTTTGTCTAAAGAGGAAAAATGCTTTCTGGTACCAAATATCTTGCTCCAGAGTTCCCATTCTAGTTCTAACATTGGGATCAAAGAAACAAAGTCACTTTGTGGACCACAGCTAAACTGTGGATATTTTTTCCAGTGATGTAAGATTCTTACAGTCTGAACATCCAGAAATGACGTTGCACTTAACAGCACCTGGCTTTCCCGCAGCTCGAGAGAGATGGGCCTGCAGAGTCCCCAAGCCATTGGGCTTACCATCTTGCTCTTCCAGCTCCTCAGAGTCCATACACTGAGTCACTGCTCCCCTTGAAGAGCAGCAAATTAAGAGAATGGCAAAAAACAGTAGAAGCACACGGGGAAAACATATACTGTGTATGTGTCTGTGCAAGTAGGTCCACCTGCAGAGTATTCTGGGGATAAACGGTAGCATTGGGTACATAGGTTAATTTTGTACCTTACACTGTAAGGTGTGAAATGTAGTTGTTAACACTGCCGTATACAAGATTGGATTCCATATATATCAGGCACTGCTCAAAAGATGTCTTAAAATCTTAAGTCTAAAAGTCTAAAAGACTAAGTCTCAGCCCACTTTTTCATTTTTAATGAAATTCTTAACCCCATGCCTGTTTCAGGGACTGCTGTTAATTATGCTTTCGGATAATTTTTTATTTTTTTTTTTATTTATTTTAAAAAAAAAAATTTTTTTTTCAACGTTTTTTATTTATTTTGGGGACAGAGAGAGACAGAGCATGAACGGGGGAGGGGCAGAGAGAGAGGGAGACACAGAATCGGAAACAGGCTCCAGCCTCCGAGCCATCAGCCCAGAGCCTGACGCAGGGCTCGAACTCACGGACCGCGAGATCGTGACCTGGCTGAAGTCGGACGCTTAACCGACTAGGCCACCCAGGCGCCCCTCGGATAATTTTTTAAATTGATTCCAGTTTGTCTTTATCTCAGTTAATTTTTAGAATGGAGATCACAGCATTTTTAAAAATTGGGGCAAGACATTTTGTAAAGTATATGAAAAAATACTCTTCACCATTGGCTTGGTTGACCCAGTATGTTTGAGTGCCAAAGATGTATGAATTCAGATATTGCCTACATAGATGTCAATTTTAGTTTTGTGTGCCTATGTATATGTACAAATTTAATGTTGTTTACAATGGTGTTTGTTAGTTTCCAGCGGGCTCACACGAACACCATCTACTTGTAAGTCATTAAAATAGGGTAATAGCTGTGATAATAGTGTTTATTGCCTTCCGCAAAATGATTTTATCAGCCACATTCAAAACCCATCATTTTCACAAGTTCCAGCATTAAAAGAAGTAGAATTCTAGTTGGCATGATTTGAGAGTTTCAGGAGAAAGGTTTATGTGTTCTGAAACTGTATTGGTTGTGACTCACTGTGGCATTTCAGTCGTTAGTCACATGATGAAAATATGCAAGGCTTCATTGCCAAATATATTTTGACCAGAGTACAGTGAGAATAGCTAATGTAAAGTGAACTCTTTCAAGGTGTCTTGTACTCATTTTATTTAGAATATACTGTTTGGATCATTTACACCTAGGTAAAAGTTGATGAAGCTTCAAAAAAATCTCCAAGAAAGCATGAAAAAATAGAGATCAGTAAATATAAATTCCTGAATGCAAAATCAATAAGGAATTAAATGTTTTCTATAAAGTAATTTTTTGGCTGTAAATGTAAGTGTTTGAAGAACGGTCTATCTTCATTTAAGGTCTGAATTCTCAAAACTACATGGTGATGCTTCCATCCCTGTTCTTTTGAAATGCAAATTAGTGCTTTTTAACAAAAAAAGAAAGAGCTAACAGGTCTTAGAATATGGGACTGTGCCTCTGTGTAAAGTGATTGGGATTTTGTTAAAACCATGTTTCCACTCCTGAATCCTGGAACCATCCTCCCTCACACACCCCCACACCATACCTCGATAAAAAAGTATGAAGGGAATCTACAGAATCTATCGAAGATGCAGTTCTGAACGAACTAATTTGTTCTCATAATTTAGAACATTAAATAACTAGTGCATTTTAATACCACTGATATACTGTTCAGGGCTTTGACCACATTTTTAAATAGAATCAAAAGTAATTCGAGTAAGCAAATTTATCCAAAGTAAACTTTGTTTCAGGAGTGTCCCCAACCAAATGGATTTTAGTGCAGAATTTTGAGTGATTTCACACAATTATTTTAGAAAAGCTGCACGAGTGGATGAATTCTTCAGCATACATCTTAATGGGGAAGGGAGGATTCAAATTAATTTAAGTTTTAAATATTTTGGAGTACAGGGGGGTGATAATCCTACAGCTTTTGACATATAAGTTGCCTTTTGAATTGTGATCGTTATCAAGTGTGAAGATTCACATCAGAACGGCCAACTTCACATGCGTTTCTCTATTCCCTGGTGCTGCTCCTAAGCTGAACTTGCAGTCAGTTGCCATGCTGAGGCGAGAGCACTCAGGGTTAATGCAGTCATGTTCCTTAAAAGTGATCAAAGTGTTTTCCATGGTGAGGCCTTCAGTATTTGACTGAATGCAGAGTTTCTTGAAGTGGTAAGTCAGTGATAAGTTTTTCATCACTAACCTTGTTTGCACTTTTGTACACCACTGCTTGCACTAGCATCTCAGTGTGAATTTTAACAATGGTTTTATAGTGTATACAGATTGTTAAGTATAATTTATATAAAGATGTTTCTGTTTACCTTTATGTATTTTACAAAGAACAGCTACAGTAGATAGTTAAATGTTCTTGAATTGTGTTTGTATGTTGTTTTGATTATGTTCTATTATCATTCACCCCCTATGAATTTGAGTGTTGGGAATAGAAAAATAAAATGCCAGCCTGGTCTTTGAAAAACTCGAGTGTCAAGTTCCATTTTTATCATCCAGCTGTAATTTTCATTTTGCTCATTAGAAATTTCTTGAGGGGCGCCTGGGTGGCGCAGTCGGTTAAGCGTCCGACTTCAGCCAGGTCACGATCTCGCGGTCTGTGAGTTCGAGCCCCGCGTCAGGCTCTGGGCTGATGGCTCGGAGCCTGGAGCCTGTTTCCGATTCTGTGTCTCCCTCTCTCTCTGCCCCTCCCCCGTTCATGCTCTGTCTCTCTCTGTCCCAAAAATAAATAAGAAACGTTGAAAAAAAAAAAAAAAAAAAAAAAAAGAAATTTCTTGGACTTGAAATTATGAAGATAATAGAACATTCCCTTTATACAAAGATTCTCAAGAATCTGCTTAAGTACCAAGGCCTAATTTGCCTGAAAACAACTTCTGGGCAAACTGGAGTAGGACTGTTACAATGTTGACCCCACTGAAGGGTGAAAAATAGGGCAATCAGTTGGTTTTATCAACATCAAGGTGCCCTAGTTTATTTATTTTTTTAAGTAAACTCTGCCCCCAATGTGAGGCTCAAACCCATGACCCCAAGATCAAGAGTTCCATGCTCGGGGTGCCTGGGTGGCTCAGTCGGTTAAGCCTCTGACTCTTTGGTTCGGGTCACGATCCCATAGTGTGAACTAGCCCTGCGTTGGGCTCTGTGCTGACAGTGGGAAGCCTGCTTGGGATTCTCTCCACCTTCCTCTCTGTCCCTCCCCAGCTCGCATGCATGCATACATTCTCAAGCTCTCTCAAATAAACTTAAAAAAAAAAAAAAAAAAAAGGTAAGACATTGCTTAAAAACCTGGTAACTAAAAATAAGTCCTAAAGCTGTAAAACAAAGGTCCCAAGAAAAGGCCCTGTTTCTGTGGCATCCCTTATACCAGGTTCAACTGGAATTCAGTTCATTAACCATGGTCAGGGCCTATATTTACAAAGCCTCTTACCTCAATTTAACATTAGACATCAGAGATGCCTAGGTGGCTCAGTGGGTTCAGTGCCTGACTTTTGATTTCTGCTCAGGTCATGATCTCATGGTTTGTGAGATGGATCCCCGTGTGGAGCCTGCTTGAGATTCTCTCTGCCCCTTCCCTATGTATGCACACACGTGCACACTCTCGCTCTCTAAATAAACTTAAAAAATAAAATTAGGGGTGCCTGGGTGGCTCAGTCAGTTAAGCGTCCGACTTTGGCTCAGGTCATGATCTCACGGTCCGTGAGTTGCAGCCCCGTGTTGGGCCTGGAGCCTGCTTCAGATTCTGTGTCTCCCTCTCTCTCTGACCCTCCCCAATTCATGCTCTGTCTCTCTCTGTCTCAAAAATAAATAAACATTAAAAAAAAGAATTAAAAATAAATTAGACATGAAGGGGGCACCTGGCTGGTTCAAAGAGCATGTGATTCTTGATCTCGAGGTTGTAAGTTCAAGCCCCATGTTGTGTACAGAGATTACTTAAACTTTAAAAAAATAAATAAAGAGGGGCACCTAGGTGGCTCAGTCGGTTAAGCAACAGGCTCTTGGTTTCGGCTCAGGTCATGATCTCAAGGTTCATGGATTTGAGCCCCATGCCAGGCTGAGCATGGAGCATGCATGGGATTCTCTCTTCCTCTCTCTCAAAATAAGTAAATTAAAAAGAAAGAAAGAAAAAATTAGACCTCAGGGATCAATAATTTTCTGGCTGTTACTTGATAAACAAAGTAACCCTTGCTTTAGAATGTGGATTTTGATGTGGGGCATCATAACAAATAACTTAAAATGTTTATTAAAGTCACTGATTTCAATGATGGCAATATGCCACTAAAAACAAGCTCTTTACGTTGCAAAAAAGGAAGTGAAGGGCTTTCCTTCTTGACTGTATTGCAAGGGCTTGGGTTAATGGGTGAAACATTCCTCTAGTCAAAAACATTTCATGGCTGTAAAAGTAAAAAAGAGGAAGAAATCATTAGAGGTGAAGTACAGGAGGACAGGGAGAGAGCAAAAAAGGAACTAAAGGTGAACTCAGTAGTGGAATTATAGTCCCATTTCATCTGGGATTAGCAAAATTTCAGAAACTCCAGAGATTACAAACATTACTAAGTGACAGAACCATTTTTAGGGTTCTCCTAGCCTTTGGGTTGGGGTTGAAGTCTGTCTAGACCTATATCTTGATTGGGAAGCCATCCCAGATTGACTGCAGTTTGGAGAAAAGCAAGGTGACTTTTGTCTATTCTAGGCACTTCACTTAAAAAAAAAAAAAAAAAATTGGGGGCACCTGGGTGGCTTAGTCGGTTTAGCCTCCTACTTCGGCTCAGGTCATGATCTCAATTTATGGGTTCAAGCCCCACATCGGGCTCGCTGCTGGCAGCAAACAGCCTGCTTCTGATCCTCTGTCCCCTCTTCCTGCCCCTCCCCCACTTGCACTCTCAAAAATAAACATTTAATGAACAAAATGGAAGTACAGTTGACACAGGATGTGATATTAGTTTCAGGTATACAAGATACTGATTTGACAATTCTATACATTACTTCATGCTCCCCACAGTTTAGTCACCATCTGTCACCATACATTATTATGATATTATTTACTATATTCTCCATGCTGTACTTTTCATCTCTGTGATTTAATTATTATATAATTGGAAGTTTGTACCTCTTAATCCACTTTATGCCCCACACCTGGCCTCCCTCCGGCCTACATTCCTTTCACTTGGAGTGACACACTTGCCTTATCCCAATTCTTCACCTTCAAGACCCAAATAAAATTCTGTCACCTCTGAGACACGTCTGTGACACCTCTGTAAAAATAAATTCCTGGACTCGGAAGACATTGCCTCTAGCCACCCTGTTTTGTTATAAAGATTCTCTAGACTAAGTAAATTAGTGTAATTTACAAGAAGACAGAAAACATTTAACTTCAGCTGAGGAAGCACATTTTGTTAAGGCAGTTTGTACAGGAAGGGGTTTAGACATCACAGGGTAACAGGACTAGTGCCTTACTTGTGAATAACTGCATGATGAACCACGGTTAGCTTTGGGAGGGGGTCCTATGCTTCGGATTGATTGATCGAGAATAGTTGATGCACAATGTTAGGTTAGTTTCAGGTGTACAACACACTGATTCAACAACTCTATACCCACAATAGTAGCTACCATCTGATATGCTTCAGTTGTGTTGCAACAGAAAGAGGAAAGTCAAACACTTGTCCTCTCTCAATATGGGAGGAATAGAGAAAGGCCTAAATTTTATTCCTGGGATCTGAATTTTAACACCATTAATTCTCTTTTTAGCATTAACAAATGACTTAACCTTTTTAATTCCAGGTGGAGATTACAATTCCCACCTCTAGAGGTTGTTAGAAGGATAAATTAAGAAAATGTACTACAAAAATGGAGCACCTGAGGGGTTAAGCATTTGCCTTTGGCTCAGGTATCTCATGGCTCATGAGTTCTCATGGGTTGTGAGTTTGAAGGCCACCTTAGGCTCTGTGCTGACAGCTCAGAGCCTGGAGCCTACTTCAGATTCTGTGTCTCCCTCTCTCTGCCACTCCCCTACTTGGGCACTGTCTCTCAAAAGTAAATATACATTTCAAAAAATTAAGAAAATGTACTGCAAAAATGTACTAAACACTCAACAAATGGTAGCCATATATTTAATAATGTACATTTACGTACAAAATATAGCCCCTGGCTTATGCCCAAAAAGGCAAAAGTGTTCAGGGCAGGCTAGGTCTTTTTATTTTTTGATTAAGAGAGAGAGAGAGAGAGAGAGAGAGAGAGAGAGAGAGAAAGGGGAGGCACAGAATCTAAAGCAGGCTCTAAGCTCTGAGAGAACCGACCCGGCTTTGAACTTACTGGGAAATCATGACCTGAGGTGCGGGGCTTGAACTCACTAACTGTGAAATTATGACCTGAGCCGAAGTTGGAGCTTAACCGACTGAGCCACTCAGGCGCCTCAAGTCCTAACATGGGGTTGCTGACTTACCAGAATGAGCTGAACCTCTTGAAATTTGATGCAGAACCTCGTGCTGAATTGTGTGGGCATATTCTTCTGCGAAAACGATAGTTTGCATCAGGGTCTCAAATAAGTTCGTGAACCAAAATAGGCGAGGAACCACTAGGGCAGTTAAGGCTTTGATTTAGGGACAAGGAATTGGGGGATGTCCTAAGAAAAGGCGTCAGGCTACCTGAGGGGACGTACAAATCTGTTCTGTGTGGGTCTCGGCCTGCTGCCCTTCCCTCTGGAGGTCTCACTAGGGAGCACACGCACGTTGGCTCTTTTCTCTGTCGCCTGGGCCCGGCGAGGCGGCCAAAAGTCCCTCTACCTAAAGAAGTCCGCGCCGTGGGCGGAAACGAGCAGCTACGAAGCGTCGCACAAAACAAGCCACTCGGCAAGGAAGGGACGGGTGGTGTGGGTGAAGACTCTTTAAATGGACGCAGGGGCGGGACCAGTGCGCGGAGCGGGACTGTGGGGAGAGCTCCGGCCTATGAGGGAGCCGCGTTCAGGCGGCGGGGGCCGGGCACCTCGGATAGCTCTGGCCTATGAGGGAGAGGCGTTCGAGCGGCAGGGGCGGGGCGGCGGGCAGCCCTCAGAGCCTAGGAGAGAGGGACATTGGGGTGGCGGGGAGCACGTAGGATGCGGGGACTTCACTTTCGACAACATCTGCTAGCAAGACTGGGTAAGGGGCTGAGCTGGAGAGCTCTAGCGCCAGAGAAGCAAAGTAGGTAGGATCTTGTTTGTAGGATTTTTGCACAAGGACACAGCTCTGACAGCTCCTGCAGGAAACTGCAATGATGCTTTCTTTCCTGACTGCCTGGCAGCAGATGGCAGGAGCACGAAGCTATTTAGAGAACAGCCCGAGTTTTCCTCCACCTCAGTTTCTATATGGGGCCAGGCTCAGAATCATCAGTCTTGGGGCACCTTGATGACTCAGTCTGTAAAGCATCGGACTCTTGATCTCAGCCTAGGTCCTGATCTCGGAGTTCGTGAGTTCGTGTCCCAGTGTCTGGCTCTGTGCTGACGGTGCAGAGCCTACTTGGGATTCTCTCTCCCCCTTCTCTGTGTCCCTATCCCACCTGTGCTCTGTCACTCAATCAATACATACATACATACATACATACACTAACTAACTAACTAAAAAAAAAAAAAGTATCATCAGTCCTCTGGAAGTTGGGTGGCAGTGGGGCCCCTCTTGGATTCTCTAGGGCCTCATTTTGCCACCCTCCTTGGAGAAGCAATGCTCTGACCCTTCCGATTACCTGATGATTGGACAGCCTTTGCCTACCATTCCATGTGCCAGTGCTGGGCTGGGCAAAATAGGGAGGGTCCCTACTAGGGTTCTCTCACTCTTTTTTTTTTTTTTTTTTTTTTTTGTCCCTCTCACACACAAAGCTTTACATATGGGAAACCATTACTTATCACCAGGCACTTGCCAAGTATTGTGCTGGTGTTAGATTGGGTGCTTAGCCCCACTTCCTGTCTGCCTTTCCTTTAGTCAGCAGGCATTTCCTGAACACCTGCCTGCTGGCACCTGGCTTCACATACATACCCAAGACATGGTGGGAGGCCAAAGGAAAAGGCCCTCAAACATTACAAAGAAGGTTTCTAGAAAGCAGGCACCACCAGAAGGAGTACAAACTGGTTAGCCGGAGGAGTGAGAGAGGATGTGCCAAGTAGGTACCCAACAAATACAAGGGCATGGCAGTAAAGGCCACATTGTAATTTTGGGGACTGGTGACCCCTGAAGGGGACTGTGTGTAGAATGTATTAGGAGAAGGCAAGAGTGGAGGGAAAGACTGGAGAGCATGAAGCCTGACCTGAGGAGGAAGCAGGAAAATAGGGCTGCCTGTTTCCCATCTTCCGACCTGTTTCTCACCTGTAATGATAAGTATGTTATTTCTAACACCAGTTCCAAAACCCAATATTGTATGATGTATGACCATGTTTTCTAACCCACAGTAGGAGCTAGTGATCCACCAGGATAGCCTGCTCTTGGGGCCATCAAATCAGGATCAGGACATGCTATTTGAAGTTGGGACCAGCTGGATAGATGTGTCCTTCTTCAAATGCCACACTGATTGTTGAACACGTGTACGGGAGTGTGTGGCACTGACAACAGGGAAGATGCTGATTTGAGGTAAAACTGAAAAACAAGCTTGAAGCTGTTAAGACAGCAGAGATTGCCAGCCTATAAAACACCTGACTGAGCCCTGGTATCAATTGCTGAGGATACTGCTGGCAGTGGGTGGGGGTGGGGGTGGGGGTGGGGGTGGAGCTGAGACAGGATTTGTCCCATCTGACCCTTCTCTCTGCAAACCTCTGACCCGGGACTGGTTTTGCTTGAAAAGTGTGGGGATCTGGTGGCTCCATCTATCAAGCAATACAACTGTCATTGTAGGGGTAAGGAGGAGCATACCCCCCATTCTAATCCCCTGGGAAAGTACTGAACTCAAAGAAGTGTCAGATGGGCATGATAACTTAATCAAATAGCCCAAAGGGCTATCTAGTGAACACTGGACTATACCTGATCTCTGTGGCTCCAGTGCTCAGGGGGACCTGTGAATTGGAACATCAAGTTTCAAGGAGAGAATTATAGTTGAATTTAAGGAAGACTTTCTTAGCACTGATGATTTAGCACTTGGTTGCTTTTATTTTATTATTTCATTTCATTTCATTTTATTTATGAGAGAGTGTGAGTGAGGGAGGGGCAGAGTGAGGGAGAATCCCAGAGTGGGGCTCGATCTCACCCAATATGGGGCTCAAACTCACAAACAGTAAGATCATGACCTGACCCGAAGTCAGAGGTTTAGCTGACTGAGCCACCCAGGTACCCCAGCACTGGGTTGCTTTTTAAAATGACAGTCTCTCTGTCATTAAAATTCAGAGGTTTTCTACACAAGTGGTTTGTAACATGAGGTTTCACATCGCACCACTCCCAAACTCTGAGGTCCTGTCACCCAGATGCAGACTTTCAGAAGAGGGCCAAGCAGGAGCCAGGATTAATGATGCAAGTTGGTGCCAGTCCCACACCCTTTCTTGACTAGAAGAAAGTGCTCCTATGGGGGTGGGGGCAGTCCCTGAGATTTGAACATCCTTCTGATTCCTGATGCTTCTACAGGACACATTGCTCTTCCATTGATGTTAACTCATTGTTGAGACTTAACATTGGATGAGACAGCGATTAGGCCTGCCTGAGCTCTTTCCCAAGCCTCCTAGGTTTCCTTCTGTATGCTAAGGGCATGAATGTTATGGCTGGCATGCGAAGCAAGGCTATGGATTGAAGCACCTGCCACTGGAACCAGGCAGTCACCACCCATATCCCCAAAATGGGAGTTCGGAACACCCACGGGTAAAGGTTTATTTTGCTGAGTCACTTTTCTCCCTTGGCTTCTCTTGTAAACCCCAGCTGCTCTTACAAGTTTAATAAGTTGCTCACAACATTCCAGTCCCTAGCAATAGACCATTCCTTATTTGCACAAAGGGGTGGAGGTGGGGGACAGAAGGGATGTCCTATTCACTAATTATTGGGTTACAAGGTTTCAGGTGTACAGGATGGCTGCCAAAGAACTCAGGCCCAGGCAGCTGACTGTCACAGGTGTCACATGGGCTGCTTTTCTGATGACCACCAGATGTTTTATAACCACCCCCTATTTCAGCCCCCACCCAAAGAGTGGCACTTGGTCAGTCCCTTCCCTGACCCCAGACCACAGTTGTCCTGGCTGGGGGGTAGGGAGGCCCAGGAGAACTTGTAAACAACCAGGCTTTGCCGGCTCAGATTCCCGGAAGTGAGAGTTAGTAAACAGATCCCTCTGGCATCCTCACTTCTGGTCAGTCTGCCAACGCTACATCGGTCAGACCTCCTCTTCTCTTCTCCTTACACCTTCAGTGACTTCTCATTTTGTCCACCTGATGCCTATGCCCACTTTCACTTTTCAGACACCTTGCATGGAGGGCCCAGCCGGAACTCTCATCCTCATTAAAAAATGAAGAAATTGAGGCCCAGAAAGGACCAAAATACAGGTTCTTAATTCTCCACTATGCCAGCCCCCCAGATTCCATTTCTTCATTTGAATGCAGCTGGGATCCCCCCCCAATAGTATTCTCTATTTTTTTTTTAACTGGGGCAAAAAAACACATAGCATAAAATTTGCTCTTTTAGCAATTTCTAAGTGTAAAGTACACTACTGTCAACCATATGCACACTGCCATGCACCAGACCCCCAGAACCCCCTATCCTGCCTCCACACATGTAACTCAACTCGGGGTTTGCTGCTGGGGGAGCATTAATTTGAACACAACCCAAGGAAATGTCAAAGAATTTTTAAAACTTGTCACAAGTAAGGAGACAGGGAGATAGTTGTCAAAGCACTGTCTCCCCTTAGGGTTAGTACAGGAGACTTTTATTCAGTATGCTGCAGAACGAGGGCAGGGAGCTTGATACATTAAGGAACTTACGCATATTTTGTGACTTAGACACTTTGGTTCAACTGCACATGCTTAGAATTTCCCAACATTAGTGCACACATAGTATGTTCAAAACTGGCTGAAAAGCCCTCCACCCATAGGAAATCTTCATATTAGAATGAGTAAATGGTAAGTTTAGGGCAACTTACTGGGCTTCTCTGCAAATCCTCAGCTCCAGTTCAGCTCAAACTTGCTCCTACAATGGAGTATCCTGTGGAACACCTGGTCCTCCATCTCCTTGGTGGGAACTGCTTGTTCTCTAAAACAGACACAATCTTTCCCTGCTTTTGTTCCTCCCCCCTCTTCCTTCCTACTGACAGCTTGCAGCCCTTTGATCCAAATAACTCCCCTTTGGGTCCTAGCTAACATACCCACTGAACAACCCCCACCTCTTCTGCCCCCAGCCCTGGCGCCCACCCCTCGGCTTCTTTAGGTACCTCACAGAAGTTCTATCATGTAGTATGTGTCTTTTTGCAATCACTTATTTCACTTGGCAAAATGTGTTTCAAATTCGTATGTCAGAATTTGCTTCCTTTTCAAGACCGGATATGTTTCAGTGCATAAATCTAACACAGTTTCTTTTGACAGGCACATGGGTTGCTGTAGCTCTTGGCTATAGCAAATAGTATAGCAAACAACATAAACGTTTTAGATGCTGACCTGAGTCAGCAAATAAATGGTCTGTGGGCCTCAAATCCTAGCGAGCAGGATCCCTTCCAGGACACCTTGAGGTTCTGTTCAGCCTTGGGTTGGCATGTGAGATGTAAAGGGGGCTGTAGCACAGTTAGACAGGTGCAGCATGGGTTCTGGATGTCCTTGCCCGTGGCTGCATCCCCCTTTCCATTGCTTTCGAACTTGAAGGGTGAGAATTTCAGGGCTGTGGGGACAGTCTTGGATCTGCTTCAGTGTATATACACAATGGCAAATCACTCACCACACTGCTCCTCTACCTGGGACCCAGTACAATTGGAGGACAAGAGGCTCACACTAGGATTGCCAGGTAAAATACAGGATGCAATATTTAGAACATGTACTTGGGGTGCCTGAGTGGCTCATGTGGTTAAACATCCGACTTCGACTCAGGTCATGATCTCACAGCTCATGAGTTCGAGCCCCGCGTCAGGCTCTGCACTGACAGCTCAGAGCCTGGAGCCTGCTTCGGATTCTGTATTTCTCTCTCTCTCTCTCTCTCTCTCTCTCTCTCTCTCTCAAAAATAAATAAACATTAAACATTTTTTTATAAAGAACATATTTGCACTAAAGAATTATTCAGTATTTGTCTGAAATTCTAATTTCACTGTGTGTCCAAAACTGTTATTTGTTAAATCTGGCAACTCTACATTCTAACCCACTGAAGGTCTCCCTCACAAACCAGGACCAGGGCTTTAGCGTCCCAACCCAGTTGCCTTTAGAATGGATGGCAGGGATGCTTCTGAAATCCAGACCTGGCTTGGAGCACTGGGTGTTGAGCCCCACCCCGATATACTCAGCTTGGCCCAAGTTGCCTGCTTGACTGAGCCCACCTTTTCTCCCTTTTTGACTCTTGGCAGTAAGTCTGCCTGAACCCCAGAAGGCTGCCCTAAAATCCCTATTTCATGATCTTCTCTTTTATCAAGCAACCCCCAAATAGTGATCACTATGCCTCGTGTCCTGCCTGTGCTTCTCCTCAGAGTAATGAAGAGTGGGTGGCTGAGGCAGACACTAACAGGGACAGCTGCAGCTCAGAGTGTGGAGGAGTTGGCCCTTATGGATGCCCTCAAGAGCCTGGTCAGGTGAGGCTGGAGTGTGGAGGTCTCATATGAAGGGGAGCCTAGCATGAGACCACTTTGACCATGCATTTCTGGCATGGGTCCACAGTGACTCCGAGTCCTGAAACTCTCTCCTAGAAAAGGGCCTTGGCTGCCTCTGGCACCTCTGGGCACAGCCAGAGGTGCAAGGAGAGGCACTTAGGCCGTCTCTGGGAACACGGAGCATTCCCTCTGCAACCCACTAGTGATTCCCTTCCTTGCTTTAGCAGTTAGGGGACAGCAGGGCCTGGAAATCCTTGGTTCACTTACCCTACCCAGGGTGGACGCCCCACAGGCCTAAATCACTGCCTTATCTTCTCAGGAGGGCTCTCGTCCCTTTAACAGCCTCCCTGTTCCTGAAGGCAAAGATCTTTCTCTGTGCTGGCTCACGAAGGGCCAAAGGGCCATGGAGAGGGGGTCACTGGTGTCCTGGGGACAAAGGGGTCTAGGGTTCTGAGACTAGAGACTGCAGGATTGGTCCTGGCCCTGTGTGCCTTGGGACTTGGAGGTGGAGGCATCTGGGCTGGGGCCAGGCAAGCAGCAGATGGCACCCCATACCCCATCTTGCAGATAGAAATTTGGTGAGAACAAGGGAAATTCAGAGACCACCTCCCCCCAGCTTTACACTCACAATATGGTCTCAATGAGTAATTGCACACTGCTCTGGGGTTACATGATTAAAGTCTGTCTCCCACACTGGCCTGGTCTCTCCATAGGGACATATGGTCATCCTAATGTCCTCAGGGCCCAGTAGCAGGTGCTCAGTGAGTACAGAATCAATTCAGGCAAGATGGAAGGGTAGATAAATGCCATACCCTTCCTGGGAGATACTGGGAGAGTACTGGCCCTTCACGAGGGTGTGGACAGGTTGGTCCACACTCATCCTGTCCTGTCCTTGTAGGCAGGGACAGCAGAGGCAACAGGGGCAAAGGCCTAGGGTCACCAACCAGCTGTGGGACCCCTGCCATGAAGCAGTTGTATGGACTTGAATGGGTGAAGATAGGGAGCCCAGAGGGACCTGGCTGGGAATTAAGGCCAGGTCTACTCCTCTGCTTTCCCCCATAGAAGCAACCCAGGAGAAAGCCGATGGTCTGTAGGGCTACAGTGCCAGTGGAGTAGCTACTAGCTACATAGCTATTGAACTTGAAATGTAGCTAGTCCAAGTTGAGATTTGCTAGGGGGACCTCGGTGGCTCAGTTGGTTAACTGTCTGGCTTCGGCTCAGGTCATGATTTCATGGTTTGTGAGTTCAAGTCCTGTGCTGACAGCTCAGAGCCTGGAGCCTGGTTCAGATTCTGCCTCCCTCTCTCTCTTGCCCCTTCCCTGCTCACACTCTGTCTCTCTTCATCTCAAAAATAAACATTGAAAACATTTTTAAAAAATCTTAAACGCCCCCAAAACCCCAAATTGAGATGCACTACAAGTATGAAATACATACTGAATTGCAAATACTTAGCACAAGAAAGAATGTAAAATATCTCATTATGATGGTTTTATATTAATTACATGTTTAAGTGTACATGGATCAAATAGGTTAAATACAATTATTAATTAAAATGCATTTTACCTGTTTATTTTTACTTTTAAAAAGTGTGGCTACTAGAATTACATGTGTGCTTGCACTTGATTTCTATTGAACACTGCTGCTTTAGATGCACAGGTGTCTTGACCTCTCCTGCTCCACATTTATCAGCTAGGCCAGCTTTCAGGTGTGGGTCTTGCAGCAGGCCCCCTGCAGCACTCATCTGGACCATGGTGGCCCAGTGAGCCTGGCGTCATGCTGGCGGAGGGAGGAGGGGGAGGCTGGGGTGCCGAGCCCAGGGCAGCTGGCCCAGAGAGCAGACAGCTCCAAAGCCCAGCCAGTTGGGTTGGCTCCCATGTGTTCTGCTGTGTGGAGTCACAGAACCTTGGATCTGGAGGCACCCTTGGGGACCTATTGCCCATTGCACCAGTGACAAAACAGCAAACAACCAAGTCAGTGGTCCGAGAAGCTGGAGTCCCAATTCAACCCCCTTTCCAAACTGCCTCCCCTGGGGCTCTCAGGGGAGGTTCAAGACCCCTTCCTAGTTTGCAGTTTGATGCATCTTTGCACATGCCGAGCCCTTTCAGGAACTCTGTTGTCCCTTCCTTTAATCCAGCTGCCCTTGACCAAGCAACTGTTTATTCTTCAGGTCTCCACTGCCTGGAAGCTCTAGATGGCAGGACCCTAGTGGTATACAACCCACCACACTGGCAGAACGAGGTATATGGCTGATAGATTCATTGTTGAATGGCCAAATGAATGCATGGTGTCTCTTCCTTAGGGAAACTCTTCCTGAAGCCTCCCATCCCCCAATCAGCCCAGGCCTCCATATCTCCCAGTTCCCTCATCATCTGCATCCCTGTTGGGTCTGTGAGCTGCCCTGGGAGGCAGGGATGGTAGCTACATTCCTAACACTTTCCAGAGCCTGGCATGGAGCAGGTGCTCAGGAAATAATGAATGGAAAACACACACCTGGGCCATCATCTCCCCTGATGTAGGGACAGATGCCCAAGGTTCCTGGCGAACCTACCAACTGTCCCAGGAAGGTGGCTCACGGGAGGTGGGAAGAGCACAGCAGTCTAGCCGGTGATACTGAATTTCCCTTCTTATCAGAGGTGTGGCTTTGGGTACCTCCCTCACCGGCTCTGAATTCTGGGGGATGCCAACATCGAGAAACAAATGAAATACTGCCCTGAAATACAGTATGGGTGTTGAGCGATATGCCCATCCCTATTAGCACTCTTTACGAGGTAGCAGTAGGTTCCGAGGGACGCGCTGAGAGCACTCGCTGACTCACTTAGCCGGCTGGTGGCTGTGGACCCCCTCCTCCACTGAATGTAACAGAGCCGCACACCAGCCAGCACAGAAAACATTGCTTTATTAACTGCGTTTGCCAACACACGAGGAGTGCAAAGGGCTCCTTGAGACACAGGCCCTGGTCGGGGCCAGGGTCTGGAAACCCTCATGAGTGAGTGGGACAGGATGGGACTAGGAGCTACGCAGCAGCGGCAACACAGAATCATGCAGGGCATGGCGGGCACTGGCCACGGCAAAGCGGCCATACATTCTATTGCTCGTTAAGGGTAGCGAACATGGACAATGTACAAAAAGGAGAAATAGGTCTTTGCGTTAATGAAAAATACATTTTTTCTCTACAAAGGAATCTTTTCTAATACAAGAAAATAAATATTGCAACATAAGCCAAAAATAATTTAAAATTGCTCTTTTCAATATATTTTCAATATTTCTCTTGTATATTAACAAATGGCACATCACTTTCTTTGAAACAAGGACAGAAGGTGTCTCCTCCTGTGACATTCATATCATCCCCCCACCCCGAGCCGTTTGTGGAGCACAGAGTGTTGTGCATCTGAGGGACAAGGTGGCAGGAAGTGCCTTAAAGAACAACCAAAAGTCCCAGACTCCAGCCCTGGCTCTTTGGCCAATGTGGCCAGCTGGGCCAGGGGCATGGGAAGTGGCCTCCCCAAGGGCCTTGGTACAGGCATCCAGACCATTCTGCAGAGCTTCAGTCATGGCCAGAGGTTGGCTACATCTGGCAGTGAGCAAGGAAATGCCAAGTTCAGCTGCTGCCAATGTCTGTTAGTATCATCGGGCAGTCGATGCTCTAGAAATTGCCCCAGCAGGTCCCACGGTATGCCCAAACGCAACACACAGACAAGCACGTACGTGGACACACGAGACGTGCCCTGGCACATACATACCTACAGAATGGCACCCACGTCCGGAAACCCGGGTGGCTTCTCTAAGGAAACCGAGACCCTGACATAGCAAATGCTCATACACTGTCACAAAGTCAGAGCTCATTTAATAAAATAAACCCTTCTACCTTTCTTCTCCTTATTGACTTTAAAATACATTTGTGATCCATAAAAATACTTTCCTTGCACCTCATCCTTCCTGGCTGTGATGAGGAGGAGGACTGTACAGCCAGGACCAGGAGAAGGGTGGATGGCAGCCAGGAGGAGTAATAGGAGCTTCTCCCTCCTGGGAGAGGGCCAGTGAGTATGGTGGGCAGAGGTGTTCAAGCAAAAGATCTGCCTCAGCCTCTGGCCTGCAAAAGGACTTCTGTCTCGTTCCCTGCTTCCCGCCTCGACCCCAGGGTTGGCAAAGCTGTCTACACTGTGGACAGGAGATGGGAAAAAGAGTGAAAAGGGCTGTGGCTAATGGTGGGAACCAGTATCCTTGTCCTCTGTGTGGTCTTGCTGGACATCCCAGAGGTGGACAGCTGCGGGGCAAAAACAGCTCTAGGGCCAGGTCTGGGAGTTAAGGTTCTGCCACCTCCCCCACCAGCTAGCCTAACAGATCCCTGAGCCCTGCGCAGGACACAGCCCCAGGGATAATCCAGTCCAAGGCAAGAGCCAACACAGAAGGGAATCCAGAGGCCAACTTGGGTGGAGTACCCCTGAAGGGTGCTGGCTGCCCTTCCTGACCCCAGCCAGACACGCTGCAGTATATTCCCTTCCGCGTTCTCTCCTGCCCTCCTGCCCTAGCCTCTGCCCCCAGGGAGCCCAGACTTCGCCTCCGTATGCATGAAGCGGTGGGAGGGGGACAAGCGTGGAGTCTACTGGGCAGGAGCCATTCCTGGGACCCCACCTCTCCCCCTGGCAGAGTTTGGTTGTTCTTTAAGCTCCTCACTTGGTTCCCTGTGAGGTCAGACTGGGCAATCTGGCACAGACAAGATTGTGACCCAAAGCATGGGGAAGGAAGGAGGACTGTTCAAAGGCAGTAAACAGAGAACAGGGATGGGCCGCTGGTGTGGACACTGCACTGGCCGTTACTACCAAGACGGCAGGCAGACTAAATTCCACATGGTAGCTTGTGCCATTCCAATGCCCAGAATCCTTGAAGCCCGCCCCGAGTCCACTCCAACTGGACACATTTGCCTGATCTTCTGAACTGAGTCCTAGCTTTGTTTCCCATTTTGCTAAAATTCACATGAAACCGTGCGTCGATGACAATGCCACTGTCGTACCTTGGAAGTTCTGGAGTCAGGGGTGGGTGGTCAAGCTGCTGCCCATCCCGCTGATTTGCACGTTGAGTGTTTGTGTGGGGAGAACCACATGGTGAAGACCTTTGCCATGCTGGTTTTGCTGTCACTGTTCTTCCCTCTGTGAGTCTCAGAGTTTAGGAAAGCTCACAGTGGGCCCAGCCCAGGACCAGAATCCCAACACCTGGTTCCCGCGTCCCAATTCCAATGGTTCAGCAGCAGAACAACATCTTCTTCCAAGAGCCTGGGCTCCTCTCCTTGGGTGTGTACAATGAACATGTCTCTCTACACTTTGTTGCTAAAGAACTCGTCAAAAAAAAAAAAAAAAAAAAAAAGTCCAAGCGACAAGTTGTCAGGTCCAGGCTGTGCTGTATTATGGTCAAAATATTCTTTGGCATCCACAGAATGATTCGACTGATTCACTGGACTTATGCAAGATTTCTTGTCGGAGAAGTTCTGGCTTCACCAGTGGTGGAAGTGACCCAGGAGTAATTCATAAAACAAAAAAAAACATGTTTTCACTGAATTCCTTTTATTGTTTGTTCCCTGAGCTATCACCCTGGGGCCACTCCACTGACACTCATCAGAGCAACTACCTGGGACCTAGGGGATGGGACAGAAAAGGTGGGTGGGTGGTGGTGGGTAGGGAGGGCAGAACCAGGGAAGGGGGTAACGGCTCACAGGGACAGAGGAACCAGGAACATCCAGCAAGACTTGAAACAGCCACAGCAGGCCAACACGGCCTGCCCCGGGCCCCGGGATCCCACTTGCTTGTTGGAAGGAGGAGTTTCCAAAAGGAAACTGAGGAAGAAGCTCATCTCATAGCAGGATTGGAAAATTTGAAAAGGCAAACGGTCTGGTCTGGTCAGGTCAGCTGTCTGGGAGTGACCAGACGTCAGCCGAGACTGGCCCCAAAGGAAGGAAGGAAGTTGGAGCCCCAGAGCAATTCTCTAAGGCGGGGGGAGTCTGAGCCCCACGCCCCTGTCTGGGCACTGGCCCTCCCTTGCAGCCCTCCACCGGCACTGGCGGCTGGCTGGCTGTTTGGGAGTCCCCTGAGTAAATGGCACAGCTCAGGAAGGATTCTAGGAACCCCTTCTCAGAGCCGCCGGGCTGGGCACTGGCAGGGGTGGAGCAGCAAGGGAGTGGAGGGTCGCGGGGTGGGCGGGCAGGCCTCAGATGATGTGGGTTGATCAGGAACAGCGGTGGTTCCTCTGGAACCAGCGGGCCCTCTGCACCCCCTCAGTGCTTTCTTGTATAAGCTCGTTGTGCTTGTGACAGTGAGTAGACTCTGGCTGGGGATCACTTAGTATACTTCCTTGGGGATCAGTGGAGTGCAGCAGGACCCCCCAAATGGACCCCAGTAGAATTTGGGGGCAAGGCGGGGCAGGCCCTGGGCTGGCCCATCTGCCATGAAATAATGCCCAAACGACGGTCTGTGTCACCCAGTGGCAGCGGGCTGGAGTCCTGAGCTCTTCTTCGCCTCGCCTACATCTAGCCAGGAGCCCAGCAATGCCGCGTGGGCTGGGGCGGGGTGCTGCCGCGGCAGGGGTGGGGCACAGGACCTGCTAGAGCCCCTGTGGCCAGAGCCGTGGAAGGAATTCTAACGTCCTAGGCCAGCACAGAGGAAAGACAACAGTGTGGAATTCAAAACTCTCTCTATATTAAAAATAAAACCACAACAGAGTGGCAGTCTCAAGGATCTGAGACACTCAGCAGAGATTGGAAATGGCAGTTGTGACTGGGCTGAGGCCTCGTGGGAGGACCAGGGCAGGGCCTGGGACAGGGTGGGGGTGACTTAGGAGGCCAGTACCCCCATGCGGACCACCTCCTCAGCCCCTGCTTCCCGGGGAGCCCGCTGCACCCCACTGTCCTCAGCTTCCACATCTGAGTCGCTCATCTCTCCATCAGAGAAGTAGCCGTCAGTCTCAGCGTCAAAGTGTAGGCTGACCTTGGGCCTCTCGGCCACAGCAGAGGGCGGTCCTGTCCCAGCATCAGGCCTGGTACCTGGCGATCTCCGGGTTCCCTTGTTTTCTCGGGGCAGCCGGAGCCGGCCCAAGGGCTTGGGGCTCACTGTAGGGCCAGGCACTTGGACATTCGAGTCGGCAGCCATTGGGGCTGCCTCGTCCAGGGTCTCGGGGGCCAGAGGAGGGGGGCTGTCGGGGGCTGCTGGGATGGGACAGTCCCCAGCTGTGGGACTAGACGGCAGGTGGGAAGGTGTTCGCCGCGTTGGTTTCCGGGCCACTAGGCCCTGCCCACCCTTGCCGCTGGCTGCATCCTGGCCCCAGGGCTTCTTGGGGGATTTGTCCGGAGTCGTCCGTGAGCCAGGCCCGTCCTGCAGCGGCTTCTTCTTGGCAGGCAGGCGGGTGCGGCCACGGGCCTTCCTGGCAGGGTCCCCAGGTCGCAGTGAGGGGTCCCGCATGAAGCTCAGCAGTGTCTCCTCGTCTTGCAGCAGCTCCTCTGACAGTAGCCCCGGGGCGGGGTCTTCGCGGTGCCCATTGTTTAGTGACCACTCGCTCATGGCCATGTTCTCTGCTGTGATCTGCACTGACTGCGCCAGCCAGCTGTTGAAGAAGGTGCCATCGATGGGGAATGAGGTGGACAGGCCTGGCCAAGGGGAGAGAGGAAGCAAGTGAGACGCTCGTAGGTGTGTATCCCACCCTTTCAGGAAGCCCTCCTGGACCCTCCCCAGCAGGCCACTGTGCACCTCCCTCCCTCTCTTCCTCTTGCCAGACCCAAATAAGCCATCTTGTTTGCTGATCCCTCCTGTCAACACCACCAAAGAGGGACCATATGGGTCCACACCATATACCCCTCTCCCCAGGACAACCTACTCCCAGAACTGGCTTCATGATTTGGAACCCAGAATGTAAAGTGAAAATGCGAGCTCCCTGTTCAAAAATTATTAAGGTATTTCAAGGTGACAACAGTAGAGCATTAAACCAAGCAAGAGCCCTTTGAGACTGCACAGGTACACACACCCATGAAGCCGGCTCTGCACCTCTCCCATCCCGGGGACGCAGAGGATGAAGGAATGAAGGAAAACGCCTCAGGCCACTAGGGGGAGATGTTTTTTTGTGAGAATTATTTCTGAAGCAGAGAAGTTGGATAGAGTAGCCAAGTGCATCTGTGTAGAAGGTCCTTCTTGGATGTCAGGGCCAGCAGGTGAAACTGGGCCTTCCTTGTGATACCCAAGTGGTCAAGTGGTCCCATTCCTGAGAATGAGGGACATACAAGATGACATGAGGCTTCCCTGCTGGAGACAGGTCTGGATAATTCCACTGTCATCCCTGAGGAAGTGTTCTAGGGGAAGCATGTGATACCCTGGGAGAAAGCCCAAAGCTGGGGGTGGGGGGTAGAGGGTTCAAGGGCTGTTCTGCTTAATGTAGGAGCACTAAGGAGTCTGTGACTGACCATGTACTGGGCCAATACCTGTGGCCACTCCTTTGGGTCTCTCTGGGTGGCTCCAGGAAGGTTCCCTAGTGCTGAAGGGAGGGCTCATTTGAGAAATTCCAGCAGAGCGGGACCAGGATGGAGAATTCTGGCTGACCCTCATTTCCCAGCATAGGGCTACACTCTGTAAGGGCACAGAGGGCCCACATGTCCCCTGGGGCCTCTAGGAGTCTGGCTAAGAGAATGTGAGGGCAGCTCCTGAGACCCTGGCCCAGCGTCCAGATGTACAAAAGGGGAATTTCTTGGGATGCCAGATGGGACAGAGACCCTATCTACTTTCCTTTATGGTTAAAAGGTATGAGCACCTGGGCATGGAAGGGCCTGGCTAGCCCTCTTGGGCTTCCTACTCTGTGCAACAGAAGTGCTGGTGGACCTTGCTGGCCTTAGGTTCGGGGCTGCAAGTGGAGTGATGGTGTAAACCTGGCCATGTCCGCCAGGCCAGTGTGGCCACTCACTCACCCAGCTGCCCCAGGACTGAGTCAGGCCCCGCCTTCACTTTCTCTTTCTTCTCGGGGCTGCCCTTCGGGCCCTCACGGCCTTTCCTTTTCGAGTCGCTCTTCTTGCCCTTTGCTCTCTTCCCAGACCCCTCTGCCAGGGAAAGAGAGAGCAGGAGGGAGGCGGTTAACCCGAGCAGCTCAGTCAAAACCAAGATCACTATGGGCCATCCATATGAGAGTCCTCTATCACCTGTGCCTCAACTTCCAGGTCACTTTGCCCTGCTAATGTGTCCTAGGCTCAGAGCCCCAGGACCTGGGATAAATGGGGCTCCTGTGAGTCAGGGACAGCTGGTGGGTAACAGAAGGTAAGTGCCTACTTCTGCCCTTGAGTGGCTTGGGGAGGGCACAGGGCCACAAAGTGGGTGGAGGACCCTCCTCCAGGACCTGGAATGCAGTCTGACATCTACATGGCCTATAGATGTCGGGGCGGGGTGGGAGTCCTGGTGGGTGCAAAGGGTAACTACAGGTGAGTGGCCAGGTCAGGGCCTTCAATGCTAGGCCGAGCGGCCAGACATGGATGTGGAGAGAAGTCTGAGGACTATCTGAGGAGTCAAGAGATGTGGGTTCTAGTCCAGCCATAGTGGTCAGTCCCATGAGCAAGTCTCCTGCCTTGGCTTCTTGGTCTGCTCTCGAGGTCACACAGCAGATAGCAGACTCGGGGTGCACACCTGGCCCTTATATCCTTTTGGTCCGTGACCACATAGGTTTAGGGAGCCACAGAGAACACTGGAGCAGGAGAGGGACATCTGCAGGGGGAGGCCCAGCTGCCAGAAATCTTCTCCTAAGGTTTTCAGCAGGAGTCTGGAGCGCTTCTCAGATAAAGGTTTACAAGAAATTTGAGGGATATGGACTCTCCCTAGCTGTGCTGCTAATCCCCTGTGCAACCTCAGAATCCTCATCTCTGACATGACACTCCTGCCTACATGCTCTGGAGGGAGATTTCTAAGGTTTCCCAGTGCCCTCAGGAAAGTCTGAGCTCCTTCTGAGGCTACAAGACCTTGCACATCTGATCCTAGCAAGACCCCAACCTCACTTGAGATGTGGTCCTTTTGCCCAAGTTGCTGCTATGCCAGCCTCCTTCCAGTTTCTCTAAAAAGACAAGCTCCGGCCTCTAGGATTCCAAATTGTACTGCTCTTCAACTGGTTCATGGCCTAAATATAACTGCCACAGGAAGGCTTCTCCAGTGCTCCGGCCAGACAGGCCTCGACGATATGCTTGTAGCCATATGCCCATCCCAGGGGTCATCAGTTTCGGGCAGAGGCAAACCAGTCTTCTCCCCTCGTGTCTCGCTCTGAACAAAAGGATGCCTGATGCTGCCACTCAGCTCCAGGAGCTGCAAACGTCCCCAGATTCAGTGTGGGGATGCAGACCTGGCTCTTGACCTCATTTCTGGAATCCTGTGCCTGAGGGTACTACAGGCCTTGCCACGTTCTGTTACCCTGATTGTGGGCCTCTCCTTCTGCAGCTGGACCTCTCACCACAGTGAGGTCCTAAGAAGCCAGACACATAGCTCCAGGATCACCACTGCTGTGAAGCCATCTCTGGCACTTCTGTACCTGCACTGGTGCCAACTGCAGCCCCTTGGGCACCACTTTCCTTTATCTTTCCAGATGGTGAGCTAAAACAAAGACAGGAAGCCTATCCGTTCCGCCCATGGCAGCGTGCCCTGCAGTACCCGGCACAGGGCCTGGCATCCTATCTACACTCAGTTTTAATACTCGCTGAAAAAATCAACAGAGGAGAAGGAGCCTGGAGAGCTCTGGCAGCCAGGAAGCTGCCAGTCTTGGGGATGCATGGTAAGCTCTGACCTTTACATGGACACGACCCGGCCTCACCCAGGACTTGTTTTTGGCAGGGCTGGTTTCTTGGGCCAGAGTAGGTGGTGATCCCAAAGTGCAAATGAGGCAGCTTGGCTCAGGCAAGGGTGGGGCGGTACCAGGTCCTCAGTCATTCGTTCTGGGGGTGGCCCAACAGCTCTGGTTCCTCTCCACTGCAGGCCTAGCCTGACCCAGAGGCTGAACTAGCAGTGGCAGCCCCTGGCTCAAAATATCTTAAATAAATGGGGCGCCTGGGTGGCGCAGTCGGTTAAGCGTCCGACTTCAGCCAGGTCACGATCTCGCGGTCCGTGAGTTCGAGCCCCGCGTCAGGCTCTGGGCTGACAGCTTGGAGCCTGGAGCCTATTTCAGATTCTGTGTCTCCCTCTCTCTGACCCTCCCCCGTTCATGCTCTGTCTCTCTCTGTCCCAAAAATAAATAAAAAAACGTTGAAAAAAAAATTAAAAAAAAAAAAATATCTTAAATAAACTTAAAAAAAAAAAAAAAAAAAAAAAAAAAATATATATATATATATATATATATATATATATATATATATATATATATATCTTGCCACCGAGCTGCATGTAATTCTACATTAGAGGACCTTTTTTGAGTTAAGCATTGCTCTTCTGAACATGTAAACACTCTGGGAAGGGCCCTGTGTCTGGCAATATCCACACAACTAGCAGAAAACAGCGACACTGGAGCTTCTTTGGCCTTAGATTTCTAGATCTCTTAAATACATGTCACGGGAAGAGTTTAAGAAGAAAGCAGACAATCAACATCACTTATCATCAGGGAAATACAAATCAAAGCCACAATGAGATACTACCTAACACCTGTCAGAATGGCTAACGTTAACAACTCAGGCAACAACACACGTTGGCGAGGATGTGGAGAAAGAGGATCTCTTTTGCATTGTTGGTGGCAACGCAAGTTGGTGCAGCCACTCTGGAAAACAGTATGGAGTTCGTCAAAAAATTAAAAATAGGACTACCCTACGACCCAGTAATTGCACTACTAGGCATTTATCCACGGGATACAGGTGTGCTGTTTCAAAGGGACACATGCTCCCCCTTGTTTATAGCAGCACTATCAACAATAGTAAAAGTATGGAAAGAGCCCAAATGTCCATCGATGGATGAATGGATAAAGAAGATGTGGTATATCTATACAATGGAGTATTACTTAGCAATCAAAAGAATGACATATTGCCATTTGCAACTATGTGGAACTGGAGGGTATTATGCTAAGTGAAATCAGTCAGTCAGAGAAAGACAAAGATCATAGGACTTCACTCATATGAGGACTTTAAGAGACAAAACAGATGAACATAAGGGAGGGGAAGCAAAAATAGTATAAAAACAGGGAGGGAGACAAAACAGAAGAGACTCATAAATATGGAGAACAAACTGAGGGTTACTGGAGGGGTTGTGGGAGGGGGGATGGGCTAAATGGGTAAAGGGCACTAAGGAATCTACTCCTGAAATCACTGTTGTAAATGTTAAAAAATAAAAGATAAAATTAAAAAAAAAAGAAGAAAACAGACAAAAAGAACTGCTAGTAGGCATCCAAATTTTATCAGATGAGGTCAGAGAGAAAGAACACAGAGGTCATCTTCCATCTCTGGAGCAGCTGCCTGATTCAGGATCAACATGAAGCCACACAGGGGTTCAGGGAAGCTCTCTAGCTTCTGGCCCCTTCCTGTCCCAACACCAGCTTAGAGCTACTGTGCACGTGCAATCTACTCCTGCACCACTATGGCCCTGGAACTACCTACGTATCCCCAGTGGACCAGAAAGCCTCCTCAGGAGAGGCCTGATGCCCACATTCCCATCTCTGGCTCCTTGCCAACCAACATACAACTGAGGCCCTAGTAGGTCCCATCTTGGCCTACTTAATTGGTTCTGGAAGGTCTGTGTATGGGCCAGTGGCCCCCACTAGGACCTGAATACACAAACCCTCCTTGGGACCTGGCCCATCGAGAGTGTGCATGCTGAGCGGTGGCTGGCGGGGGGCAGGGAAGATGCCTACCTCGACACAGGTCCTGTTCAATCAGTTTCATCTGCAGGTGGAATATCTGTTCCTGGAGTTTGCAGATGGCGTGTTTCGTTCTCTCACGCCTTGTTACCATGTAGCACAGATTTCTAACCTGAGGAGACAAGAGAGAGATTTTCCACTTTACTCATGGGCAGCCACACCTGACCTCCCAGCCCTGGGGAGAGGGTTGGGGGGGGCACCGCTGCCTAACCTGCCTTGGACATCTAGGAATCAATTCCCAAGCCCTGAGTGTGTCCTCAGCCCTGAGCCACAGTTCTCTGGTCCAAAACACAGGCCAAGCACAGCCTTGATCCTGCGGCTCCCACTGGGCCTGGGCCAGAGCAGGCAGGGAGAGCATCCAGTTAGCTCAGGCTGGTGACTCTACCTGCCTTCTCTAGGCATGAACTTCCTGGCTCACTCTGCCATGCTGCCCCTATGGCTGCCCTCCCCCTACCTACACAGTGCCCCAAGGCTCAGTGGGGCCTTGTAAGGTTACCAATTCCATCCCTCTGCCTCCTGTCCAAGGACTCTTGTCCATCAAAGATATTCCTCAGCCAAAAACACCATGACAAGGCCAACTTCTATCCTGAGACACAAATGGCCATGGTGCAGAGAAGAGAGAGCTCCAGCAGAGCAGCTTTGAGTAGTCAGGCAGTCTCTGACCCCTGGGGCTGAGTGTGCCATGTCCACTTGCTGCACTAAGACCTGAGCCAAGCCCATGTCTGCTCTGGCCAAGGCCCCTCCACATGGCTATGTTCACTCAGCCTGAGACAGAAGTTCTCAGGGGGAAAGGCAGGGGCCTCTCTGACTGCTTAAGGGCAGCTAGGAAGAGAGTTTAGTCCCTTGGAGACCGGTTTGCTTAAGCTCACTCTGCAGCTGTTCTGGAAGCACCTGAAGGATGGGTCATGTTGCTCCCCATCCACCTGGTGCCTTTCCCCAGTGTGCCATCCCCTCACAGCTGCTCTCAGAGTATATCACACTTCTGGGGCCCTCCCTCAAGACATTTCCTTGTTCCACCATGGTCTTTAGCTCAGGTTGAAGCCTCCAAAGCAGGGACAGATGGCCAGAAGCTGTGCGCTGGAATTCTGGGTCCCACCAGGGTCTGTGCAGCTGAGGCCAGTACTTCCGTCTGCAGATGGGTTCCATCTTCAAAGCTGAGTTCAGGCTGCATGACCTTGAGTTGCCTGGGGGAGACCTATGGGTTCCAGAGCCTCTGCCTGTTATCATGACTTCCATTTCTCTTGGCCTGGGGGTAGCTGTGATCACACCTCTCTGTGGACATGGATGTCCTCCCTTCTTTCCTGAGCTCAGTGGTGAAGGATATCTCAGAATGTTGGCTCCAGGCTCTGTACGGACTCTAAGGAGCATTCCACCCTTAGAATGTGTGTACCCAGCCTAGACCATGGACATGGCCATTCAAGGTGAACACCTCCCCAAAGGGGCAGCTGCCTGGCCCCAGCCTAAGAGCCCTTGCTTCCTCTCAAATCCTGGACTTCCTCAGGAGCTCCTCATAATCACACATTTCTAAGCACCAGCTTCAGCTCTGGGAACTCACATGGTGTTCGCCCTGGCTCAGCAGTGGGCAATGCCATCAGGTCCCTTTTTTCTGAGGGCTTGCTGCCCAGCAGGGCAGAGAGATGCAGAGCAAGTACTGACAGGAGCAGGCAGCCCTGACCCAGACCTGGGGGTGGCGAGAAGGCTTCCTGGACAAAGGGACAGGATGAGTGGATGTTGATCACACAGAAGTGCATCAGCTGGGGATGAAGATCCAGAGTAAGGCCAGGCAGGGGAGAGGCAGAGCAAGTCCCTGTGTCTACAATGCTAGGCCAAGGGCAGCTGGGGGTAAGGTGGGGTGAGGCAGAAATGCTGAGACCCTGGCATCACCCTTCAGGATCCAGCTCTTCCTCAATCACCCCCAGAGCCATCCCATCAGTCCCTGATGAACATAACTCTTTCCCATCAGCTCCCTCCATTTCCTGGTCACCTGCATTGGCTCCATCTGGACAACTAGGCATTCTGGCCCCTCTGCTATCCCAGATCATCTTCTTGAAATGTAAATCCTCCCCCTGTTAACACTTCCACTGGTTTCCCTCCTGGGTTGAACAGTGCCTCCTGCCAAATTTTGTCTACCTGGAACCTCAGATATAATCAATTATGATGAGGTCATACCACATATTAATGAGCCCTAAATCTAATGACTGGTGTCCTCATAAAAGGCCATGTGAAGACACATATAGAGAGAATGGTATGTAACAACAGAGACAGAGATGGAATCATGGGTCTACAAGTCAAGAAATGCTAAGGGTTGCTGGCAATCAGAAGCCAGGAGAGAGGCTCGGAACAGATCCTCCCTCAGAGTCTCTAGACAGAATCAACATTGCCAACATCTTGATCTTGGATTTCTGGTCTCTAGAACTGTAAGAAAACATATTTTATGGCACTTGGGTGGCTCAGTAGGTTAAGCATCCGACTTCGGCTCAGGTCTGATCTTACCATTCGTGAGTTGAAGCCCTGTGTCAGGCTCTGTGCTGACAGCTCTGAGCCTGGAGCTTGCCTCAAATTCTGTGTCTGCCTCTCTCTCTGCCCCTCCCCTGCTAGCACTCTGTCTCTCTCTCTCTGTCTCTCTCTCCCCCAAAAAAATTAAAAAAAAAAAAAAAAAAAGGAACCTCCAGAAGGCCTTCCCTGTCCACTGCATCCAAGCAGCTCAGCATTATT
Organism: Neofelis nebulosa; assembly: GCF_028018385.1. NCBI lineage: Eukaryota > Metazoa > Chordata > Mammalia > Carnivora > Felidae > Neofelis > Neofelis nebulosa. Next base: position 129,029,479 of record NC_080782.1, read on the forward strand.
CTCCCTGAAACCTGGTCTGCTTCCCTCCTAGGAGTCACATGGCTTCGTGTGCATGGGGACCATGGAGGTGAAGAGAGGTAGACAGACTCATGACTTTGAAGGCCTCAAAACAAACCAGTCAATACATCAAACCTAAAAACAGTTCAAAGTCCAGCTTTTTTTTTTTCAAAGTCCAGCTTTTAAAAAATTTCCCAAACATTCCACCATCGAACTTACTCTAACGTTAATCCTTAACAATGACATGAGCTTTAGAGGTGCAGACGTCCCCTTCAAAGAAACCACTACTTACTTCATCACTTTCTATTAAAATACAGATTTTTATTTTATTTATTTTTTGTTCTTTCACCTGAAACTTTACAAAAAGGTTTCTCACGGCAAACCCAAATGAATTACTGGCATCAAGATCCCTTGGGTGGCTGGTTAGAAACACAAATTTCCAGGCTTGGGGGAGTGTGAAAGTCTCTGGTGGTTGTGTCCTCAAACAGATTTTATACAGCACTATATAATCTGAGAATTACTGCCCTAGGCCAGGGGCCTCCAAAGTGAGCTGCATAGGCTACTGACTTAGATAGTTCATTACGGCACAGGAAGGAAATATTAAAGCAAGTACTGGTATATTTTTTGATCCAATTAGAAATTTTGACTATGTTTGTTTCATGATATACAGTTGTAGATATGAATGAGGCATGAAAAATACAATATATTGCAGGTAAATGCTCCATGTTTTTCCTGATAAGATGCATGACACAATCAGTACCATCTGGAGATTCCTGCTAGGGAAGACAGGAATGCTTCTTTCTGTGAGAATCCCAACAATACCCACCTTCTGTGGTTGGTACACTGGTCATGATGTGACCCCTTGGTTCCAGGGTGAGGTGGGAACATCGATGACTTCTCTAATTTCTCTCAAGACTGTTGGTTACATAGCTACATGTTACTGAATGTTGTGGAGTTCCACTTCTGTGATGGCTTTTGGGGACGAAGTATTAATATCACCTTAGAAGTTCATCCAGGCTATTAGGTTCCTGACACTTGTCATTATTGTTTTTTCTGATTATAAACATAGGAAGTTCTCTTTAAAAAAATCAGAGTGGGGTGCCAGGGGGCTCAGTTGGTTGAGCGTCCGACTTCAGCTCAGGTCATGACCTCATGGTTTGTAGTTTGGGCCTCACATCCGGCTCTGTGCTAACAGCTCAGAGACCACTTGAGATCCTCTGTCCCTTTCTCTCTCTGCCCCCTCTTGCACATGTGCTCTCTGTCTCTCAAAAATAACTAAACATTAAAAAAAAATCAGAGTAAAAAAAGATGAATCAAGTAGCAAAGTCCCCCCAAACTACAGATTGGTAATAAAAGCAGGCTTTACATTTTGAGGAAATTGTTTTGTTATCAGTAAGTTTTACAGAGTGAGCCTGAATGTGGGTGAGGAGGGTGGAGGGCCAGGGAGCGCTCCCAGCCAGTTATCCTGAGCTAGACTGGACTAGTGTTGGGCATTTGTGGAGACTAGGGAGATTGTGGGGGGCAGGCTTGGACCTATGGGCCTGCTGGGCACGAGAGGCTGGAGTTCAGAAGGGAGTGTGGGCTGGACCAGCCTCCTGATGGGGAGCAGAGCTGTGGAGCAGACCACTGAGAGGTCAGACTGAGTGTGGTGAACTGATGATCACCGGGGACAGGGAGCACTCAGAGAGCAGAGAACGGGAGGGTATTAAGGGGGGTTCTGGTCAAAGCATCCACACAAAACATATTTCAATACCAAAGGCATGTCTGACTGTGGTAACCACTGCTGAGAAGGGAGAGGATGAGGATGGAGAAGTGGCCACTGGATGTAGGTGATGGGAAGCTGTTGGTGGCCCTAGTAGATGGTGGTGGCAGGAGCCTGGCCGGAGTGGGAAGCAGTGAGGGAAGACAGGAAGGGACAGATGGGGGTTAGGGCAGAGGGTCCCATGCCTGGAAGGACACATGAAAGGAGGATGTGCTTTTGGAGATGGCAGAAGGTGAAACAGATTCAAATCTGGGAGACTGAGCAGGCATGAAGGGAAGGCCGACTCCCTTGCTGCAGGGTGTGTGTTGGGGGAAGGGGGAATGGGGGAAAAAGGGCAGAAAATCGATAGGGAGGGCTTTACAGGTGAGAAGCTGGAGGGGTCTGGTCTGATGAACAGGAGGTAAGACTGAGGGCCCAGAAGGGGGAGCCTTGAGGGAGGTGGAGCCAGGGTGCAGACAGGTGATAGGCTGGGGAGTCTAGAATGTCCCAGAACAAGGCTGGCTGACAGGAACCTTGGTGGGGTTTATCCATTCACCACTATAGGATTCCTACCAGGTAAGGCTCTGCCAGGTATGTGGTCTTCACACAGGGATAAGGGCACAGGCAGTGAGCTAATAATGTCACATGGGGTGGGGGTGAAGAAAACAGGGACAGTGAAGAGTGGGGAGCCTGGAGGTGGTACTGAGCAGGGAAACAGAAGGCTGAGTAGGAAGGGGGATTTGAGGATACAGTGTTACTGATGAGGGAGCACTCTGAGGTGGCGATTAGGTTTCAGTGAGATGCAGACACTAATGGGTTGGAAACATTCTAGATATGGGAGCTATGGGGGCTGAGGAGCCAGAGTTCTGGAAGCCAAGGCTGCCTTGGACAAGGTAGGCTTTGGTGGGAGGCCAAGAAGAACATGATCTGGGCACTGAGGACAGAGTAAATGGGGTATGACCAACCTGACAAGGAAGCAGGTGGGTGGCAAGTATGGGGAGGGCAAGGTCTTCTCCTTGGTAGAAGAAATAGGGCCTTGAGAAGATCCCACATGTCCCTCCTCAGGGAGGGGGGCAGATGTCTGAGAGCTGCCCCCACCCTCCCAGGCCGGGTCATGCTCTTGAGTAAACTCCTAGTAACTGGATCCAGAGCCACAGGCACAGAGGCCCTGCACAGCCCGAACTGCCAGCACGGTTGCTAGGGGACACCAGTCGGCGTTTGACAGGCTGCTCATCGGCACCGCAATTTTTTTGTCAGCTGTGAATAACTCTGGGAGACAGCAGTGGCCATGCCTTCCTGAGCTGCCTGCTGGGGCCAAGGCCAGCGGCTGAAGTTTAAGGAAAACACATAAAGGCTGACCATAAAGTGGGACTTCAAGCTAGTGGCAGCAGAGTGGCCCTGCCTTCTGCTCTCTCAGCAAACCTCTTGCCTGGCCTCGGGGGGACACGTCGATCAGGGAAGATACCGTTTCATTCCCAGGTCCTAGCACTGGGCTCACACTTTCAGTCCTCCACAGAGCCCCTCTCTGCAAGCAGCCCACTCTTCTAAGAGCCAGAACAGCAACAATAACCACGATGAACAGCAGAGGTCACTGTGCTCCCACCACCACTGTGACTCCAAGGTCAGCTGGCTCCTTATTCCCATTTTACAGAAAGGAAACTGAAACTCAGAAGGCACAGAGCCGGGAAATGCTGGAACTGAATGCAAACCCACAACTGCCCAAGGCATCAGTCTCAACCCCGACTTTGCCTCCCTGATGAATCCAGCCCAAGCTGGCCTGGTGCCCAGTCAGAGGCTGGATACTCTTGGCCGTTGGCACTGGGCCACGACCAGGCCACCAACAGTCATGGGTCTCTGCAGAAAGCCTCCCCTGTGGCAGAGCTCTCAGCCCTGTTCACTCAAGCAAGCCACCAACGCGGCTCTGAAAGGCCCTGAGGCTAGACCTGGAGGGGATCAAGCTGGCACAGGGCTCTCTGACTCTCCACAGCTTACCAGGGCTGCACACGCCCTTGCCTCACTCTCAGCTGGCACCCCTTCAAAGTCGGCCCTGTCTCCTCTTCCTGGAGGAAGAGTGGGTTGGTTCACACCTGACTGTGGAGAGTCCCACCAGAGGCCTCTCTGCATGGCAGATCTGGTTGCCTGGGAAGTTGCTGGCATCCTAGCCCTTGACCTTGGCCCCTTAGCCACATTTGTACCAGCTGACAATGAAGGCAAGAGGGTGGGGGATGCTTTTGCTTAGGAAATGTACAGAATAGGAGGTTAAGCCAACATCTCTCCTGGTGACAAACCCCATCCCCCATCCAAGCCCAAATTCAACTCAAACCCTAGAAAACACACATTCCTCTAATATTTCTGTCATTCATTTTCAAGAGCCCTAGTTTCTTCACCTGCTCATTAGGGCCAGGAGAATCTACTTTGCCTCTACTTTCAAGATAATGATTAAATAAGTAACCCTGCCCCCTGGCCTCCCTGCATTGTCCAGGCGGAGCCAGTGGGCTGACCAGCAGGACCGGGTAGGTCAGACTTGAGGGATCTTTTGGAGAACAGCGGAGTAAAAGCAGGGTGTTTGCACTGGAGGCCTGGAGCCTGCAGACTCAGAGGTGGCCTGAGGACAACTCTGGATGCAGCTTTGGTCTCTGAAAGTACTCGATGTCCAAATGTACCTGATGCCACTGCCACATGACACAGGAGGCTGGGCTGCCCAGGAAGTAGAGGCTGCAATGTAGATGGCCTTGTTCTCTGCCCTGGCTGGAGCCAGGGACATCTGGTGTCCCCACTCTCCACCTCCCCCTTCTGATCTGGTGGCAGGCTGGCTGCCAGGCGGTAAGGTTCCCTCTCAGGCCATCGGGGTCACTTCCCCCTGACCAGGCCTCAGGGCAGAGGAGTACGGCTGAAGGAGATTGGGGAAGCCAGGTCCAGTTTCAGAGGCTTCACCTCAGGTTCCCTTCAACACGGCACAACATCTGTGAAGTTGTTCTACCCATTTTACAGACTTGCCAACGAGATGGACATAAGAAAAACAGCTGCCTCGGGTCATACAAATCCCCCTCAAAGCTTTCACTCAGGATTGTTTCCTTACAAGGACTGGGGAAAGAACAGACGTGTGTCTGTGCTCATGCATGAAAGACATTATGACATGATCCCATGTGCTCTCGAACCCCAGAACTGAATGTCCCTAAAACAGCACCTGGGGTTCAGAGAATATCTGGTTTCATCTTTAGATTGCCTCCAACTTGGTGGTAGTACTTTATGCGTTGGAGGAAATACAGTGGGAAAATAAAGTCAAGTTCAAGCGTATTCTCCGTGGAAGGTGTAATCTCCTCATCTTTTCTTCTGGGGTAGTAGCAGGGAATGGAACCTTTTGGGGGCTCCCATGCTCCAGGCAGAAAGCAACTCTCACTATCCCTTAACCACCACAGCTCACCCCAAAGCCATGGGGTCTCCTCATCTTACTCTGCTCCCAGAACTACCACCTTGGACCAAGCCAAGACCACCGATGTCCTTAGTACACAGCTGGGGGTAGTTTCAGCCAACCCATCCACAGTAGACCCAGTGACTGTTTGGAAGTTGCAGCCAGAGGGACAGTCCCTGCTTAAAACATCCTGCAGCTTCCACACACACTTTGGTCCACCCACTCAGCTTCATCCTTCTACTCCACACAGGCTGACTGTGTCTCCAGCCCACCCATATGCCCCCACGCCCCACGTTAATACCTGTTTTCCTTGCCCTGGTCCAGAACATGCCTGGTGGGCTAATACAACTTGCTGCAATTCCCAGTTTCTCCCCTGCCTGATTCCAAGCTGAAGTTCATGTGTTGGGAACAGGCTACAAATGGGGACAGAGACCAACAGAAGCTCGAAGCCTGGGTTGTGCCCCAGGTCTGATGCCCTAGAGCCTCAGGAACACAGCAGGGCCCCTACCATTCAGGCCCATAAAAGGGTTGGGACCAGAAGGGCTCAGAGATCCAAGGGCTAGAGGCTTCCCTGTTCTGCATAGTATAAGTTACCCCCACCTTGTCAGGGAACTGGAAGCCCTCAGCCACTTGGCCAGACATCACCATTTGGAGTTGGAGAGCCATGGCTGCTGTAGGGCAGTGTACATGGGGTGGAAAGACCTCCTAGGATGCCCACCAGACAGGCCAGAAGGTGGAAAAGTGACAGGGGGACTCACCCTCTCCAAGTCCTGTCGTAGGTGTGTGAAGAGCTTCAGGCGGCGGTATAGGACATCCTGCTCCTGCTGGGCCAGGTTGTCCACCTCGTCAGTCTTGGGGGTCAGCAGTGGCTGATTGGCGTTGGCTTTCCTCTTCAGTTTCCAGTACTGGTAGATAAAGTCAACCAGTGCCTCAGCTAGCTCCAGCCGCTCAGCCACCTCAGCAGGCTCCACCAGCTCGTAGAAGTCTTCCTCTAGCTGCTGCAGCCGCTGTTTGCGTAGGGTCACCTTCTCCAGGTCCTCACCAGCTGAGCTGGGCTCCGCGGGATCAGAAGTGGGCTCACCCCGAGGGCCCCCGTCACTGTGCTCCTGGCAGAATGACTTGAACTTGACCTCGTCATTGTCCGCTAATATAGTCCGCATTTCCAGGCCATGGTCAAAGGCGCATGTGACGTGAAATGCTGTGACACAGGAAGGCATGGAGCACTAGAGGGAGAGGAGGGGAAATATCAGGCATGAGGGGAGCCCTGGTAGGAAGGAAGAAGGATGTAGGCCACTCTCCAGGGTTCCACTGAGAACCCAGGATGCTGGTGAGACCCTATATAAAATGGCATGGACCCCCAACATCCTGTGGGTATGGAAGGAGCTGTGGTATGTGGGAAGGGGGAACTCTGGGGGAGCTTGAGAGGAAATGGGTTTCAGCACCATATATCCTGGGGAAATGGTCAGGTGATTTGACAATCCTTTGGGGATTAAGCTGCATAAGTATGTGGGCAAAATGACTTTGGAACAAGAGGCATCAAAAGAAAGGCTGGTGGCGGGTCACTGCCTCCTTTCTGCAACATCATCTAAGATGGGGAGTCATGTCCCTCCTTTGTCCTCTGGGAAGAGGTGCTGGACAGGAACCCCTTCCTTCTCTTGTCCAGGCAGCTAGGGCCGACTCAGGGACTGCTCCTCCCTCACAGCCTTGGATGATGGCTGTGATCAACTGATAAATGTTTCAGGAATACCCCACCCAACTATTAACGACCACTTATGTCGCACTCACAAGTCATTTTGAAAGTCTTACAAATGGGTGGAGGCACATCTAGTGTTTGCAATGACAACTGTTTGCTAGAGAAAGAAGGACAAAAGATGACCCCCACTTTCCAATCCATAGACCAGCAGCATCGGGTCACCTGGGAACTTGCTGGAAAAGCAAATTCTCAGCCCATTCTTGATCTATTGAAACAGGACCTCTGGGGATAGGCCCAGAAATGCGTGTTTTAACAAGCTCTCCAGGTATTACTGACGCACACCAGAATGTGGGAACCAATGCTGTGGAAAGACTGGTGCAGTCCTGTCCTGTTTGGGGAGAGCCTATTAGCTCAGTTGGACGAAAAGTTTTTCCTACCCCTCCCACATGTTTGATGTCAGATGTGAGGTCATCGTATTTATTAACCCCAAAGACAGTCGCTCTTGGGGAAAGCCAGAATCCTTTGGCAATGCAGTGATGTGGTGAGCCTTTGCTTCTGCACTCTACCCCATGCCCAGAGGGACTGGGGATGGAGGAATGCCTCTCAGGTGAGGTTCTGAGTCTGGCTCCAGTCCCAGGTCTCCATGGCCCATCAGTGGTTCTGTCTATAGCACTATGGGAGTAGGGTGGGGGTGGTGGCAGCTGTGTGTTTTCCAGAGGGTCCCAGAAGCACCCCTCTACGCAGATGGTACATGCAGGAGACCTCCTGGGTGACAGCAGGTGAACGGGCCACGTACCTGGATGCAGGTGCCTGTGCACTCCTTGCAAAGGCTGCACGACAGAGCCCAGCGACTGGCTGGGATATGTGAGATCTTGGTGATGGGCTCCATCTTCTCAGGGCACCCGATGCTGACCTAGGCAGGACACAGGGAGCTCCATCAGGCCTCTCATCCCCAGCCTGCCTCTAGGGATCCCCCAAATGGGAGGTGTCTGCTGAAACCAGGGAGTGTGTGCACAGGGCAATGGGAGAGCCCCTGAATCACAAGACCTTCATGACTATCCCAGGCTGACCACTGAGTGTGTTGGTGTTTCCTCACCTGTGACTAGTCTTAAACTGTGACTGTGTATGAGAGTGCACAGCAGTCTGTGTAACTGTGTATGTGTGTGTGCGTGCACAAAGATTACTTATTGTAACATGTATTTATTTAATTTATGTTTCTGGGCAACAAGTAAATACCCCAAAGCAGCATTTCTTCTTGGGGGCTTCCAGAGCTCTCCTGGCCAATAGGGATATGCCTTTATTTAGCTCTTCCTATCCCTCCTATGGGGAGAAACCAACAACCATGCCTAAGTCTTCTGGGCACAGCCCACCTCTTAGACCTAGAGGGTGCATTGGCCTCCCTACTGCCCATGTCTGAAGATAGAGGAAGGGCTCCTGTCCAGAGGTCCTAAACCAAAGGGCCCCCATGGTGGGGAGAAATCCTTGTTGGTTCTGCCTGTCTCCGCTGTGCCCAGCCCAGGGTACACTCAGAGGTAGTCCCAGCTTTCAAGATGTTGATCTGGGAGAAAGATGCCACTGTCAACACAACCACTATCACCACAGAAGCCCACAATGTGGGTCCCTGCAAGAACATTCAGACTAGAAGCCCACGAAGGGGAGAGGCATCTGCTGACAGGGCCACCTGGCTTGCTTCCAGGCAAAGGCAGCATCAGAGTGGGGCTTCAGTCTGAGTCCGGGGACACAGCAGGGCTGGGTCAGAAACTCTGGTGAATGTCAGCATTTCATATTTCAAATAAAACAGCATGACCTTCCAGGAGCCCAGGGCTTCTAACTCAGAGTGGGCAAAGCCTGTTGCCCAAGTCCCCCTCCACCCAGACTCAGACCCAGGCTGACCCCTCCATCCCAGCCAGTTAGCTATCCACTTCTAATGAGCTCTCTGCCTGATTGCCTGATTTCCTTTTAGGTCAGCTGGCTTATTTTTGTTTTAAACAGGGTGTATGACACTGGTTGGAACCACTGCCTGGATTTGGAAGGACCCACAACATGCTTTCACCTCTACTCCGTGGCCTGGCATCTGCCCAGCTCTCAGACCTACCACCTGGATCCCCCAGTGTCCATAATCCCATTTACCCATAGAAACTACCACCTGAGTTCTGTCCAAGTCCACAGGCAAAGCTCTCTGTGGGTCGCTGCCCCAGTTCTTCTCAGGTGCCACGTGAGATATCCCTTTTTATGCAAACCTGTGGCCTTCTTTCCCAGTGCTCTGCTACCAGAGTTCTGGTAGCAGACCCTCTTATCCAGGGCTGCCCCATCCCCCTGTCTGCCCACCTCAGGAATCCACAGAGCGCAGCTGACGTGCACCCACTTGGTCCCGCTCCTGGTGGGCTTCAAGGCTCCTCCTCGCTTGGGGCAGAGCAGGCACTTTGGCTGGACACCCAGGGCACATGTCCGGCACAGCCAGCTGCCCGTGGGCACCTTGAGGATCCCGTAGCATGCCTGGGAAGAGAGCAGAGTGGTCACAAGTTAGATGCAATGGCCATCTGCGTCTGGTCAGGGTTCAGCTGCAAATGGTCTCAGCCCCAGCCCGAGCTAGAAGCTACAGGGCCACACTGCTAGTAGGCTCTGGTAAGGAGGCCTCCAGAAGGATTCTAAGGCAAAGATGCCAGTCCTCTGTGGAAGGGCTCAGCTCTGCCCTCTGTTGGGAGGAAAGTCACTTTGGCCAGAGATTCATAGTGAGTGATGGATTTCAGAAGTGTCTATGAACTCCTGCAAGTTGAACATACATTTGGGTATGTTATGATGCCTGAGGACAAGGCCCAGAGCTTTCTACTTTTTTTCATAGAGATTTGTGAAGGGGGCTCCTCCTGGTCATGCCTAGGGCTTATGGATCTAAGAGCTACTGGGTATAAGGATAAGAATGAATGGGGGGTACAAAGACAAGTGATGAAGCCCCTCTGAGCTCCCTAGGAAATATTTCAGAACCGGTGGATAAGGAGATGTGAGTGTGCGTGTGTGTGTGTACGTGTGTTTGCTAGAGTGGATCCACTGGGTTCCAGTCAAGTCTTCTATAAACAAAGCCCAGAAACACCCCACACCTGGGAGCTTTGGGGCCCAAGATCAAGAGGGGGGCATGTCAGACAACTCCTGATTTATAACATCAATAATGATAAATACTTAAAGCTCGTACTATACTGTTCTCAGCAAATAGCTCGTTAGAAGTATCTTAGTCATCACAAGAAATTACTTTCATCTGTAGCTGAGAAAATAGAGGTCCAGAGAGATTAAGAAATTACCCAAAGTCACATAGTTTGTAAAGGGCAGGGCCACAATTTGAAATCAGGAACCCTGGCTGCAGGCTTTGCTCTCCATCACTGCATTGTGCTGCCTGTTTAGAACTTCAGGACGGTGAGGAGCAGAGGAAGAGGGGCACGGAGGCAGGGGGTAGGGTGTTCAGTGAGGGGATTTGATGGAGGCCCACAGGAAAAGGATGGAAAGAGAACCCAGTGGACATTCACTCCAGTCTGGCTGACAGGACTGAGCCATGGGGCACTCATTCCGTTCCCTCCTCCTCCCTTGCCCTTCTCAGGGGCCTACGCCCACAGTGCTACTGCATTCCTACAGCGAGAATGACCAGTTCTAGGCAGCAGCCTGGCCAAGCAGCATGGGGGAGAACGATTGAGAGGATGCCCACCTGGTGCACACAGACATTGCATTTGTCACAGAAGACCATCTCGTTGCCATCTTCGCCCTCGGGAGAACGGCACACATCACAGACGACGTCCTCATCATACTCAATGCCCAACCCCTCCTGTGTCTCAATGGCCCGTGCCATATTCTGGTGGCACTGGGTTTCCAACTCTTCCAGCACACGCTCTAACGTCAGCTCATCCAGCTCTGGCCTCTCTGTGAGGACAGCAGGGGAGGGTGTTAGGAGCCTGGTCTATCAGGGCAGACGTGTGGATGGGTCTCCACCCACTTACTGTGTGACTTGGGGAAATGCACCCACTGTCGTGGGCCTCAGCTCCAACATCTGGAAACAGAATGGGCTGGACCATTCAATCTCAAAGACCCCTGGGGCTGGTTATGGTGTTCTGACTTTAGACACCCTGCTTGTGACCACATACACGTGTACATGCAGATAACACAGAAGTATCTCTGGGGTACAGCTGTGTGCATGCGGAATCCACTGCTTGAATTGTGTGTATGGCAGGGGGCTCAGGGAAACCTTCCTAGGAGATAGTAGTGCCCCATATCAAGTGTCCTCAGCCTCATTTATCATCCTAGACTCATTAATGTATTCACTTACTCTTCGTATAATAGTCAGGCTTACTAACAATATTCTCAACAACTCTGGAAATTGCATGCTATTAGTGCACTCACCTGACAGCTACAGAAAATGAGGCACAGACACACCAAATAACTTCTCCAATCACTAATACGGCAGGGACTTTCTCCTGTCTATGCAGTGCCAAAGCCCAGTTGTGCCCACTACCTTTCTGAGGGTGGCATTCAGAAGAAAACTCTGCCTGACCTGCCCCGATCCCACTCTTAGCCTGGCAGGTCACCTACCCATCTCCTTGAGCTCCGAGTTGATAAGCTCCAGCCAATAGGCATCAATCTCGTCCAGGTCATAGCGGCTGCCCCCAGGCCAATCAGGCTGGGAGCCCTCACCAAGTTCAGAGCTGCTAGGGGACACCTGGGTAGGGGGGCCTTCCAGCGGCGGGAGAATCCTAGGAAATCAAGAGAGGGTATTATGAGGGGAGGGATCCTCAGCCTGCCAGCCTTACTGGGTCTGGCAGCCTCCAGTGAGTCGACCAGCCCAGATGAGGAGCTGCTGGACAAGTGTGATTTTTTGATGCTACTTCCTTATACTACCTCTTCTTGCCTGCCCACCCTGCAGAGACTCAAAGCACTATAGGTAAGCAGGAGAGCAGACCAAAGGGCAGAGTGTGGGTGGGGAGTGGGTGCTGACCTATTGTCCTACACATCCCATAAACATCCATTCTGCCCAGAGCACTCTACTGGTCCTCTCATGAAGGTATCTGGGCCTTAGCTAAAGCTCCATAATCTAGATCTGCCCCGCCTGGGCCTATAGGAGTCAGCCTATGTGCTCTCACTGGGCAATGCCCAGTGCTGGCCACTGTGGGACAAGGGGGAAAGAGCGAGTGGGGCTTCAGGTCCTTCAGCATACCCCTCAAGGCTAGGGAGAGGCCAAGATTATCCCCATGTCCCCACAGGGGAAAGTGAGGCCGGGTCTCCTCTAGGGTGAGAAGGAGCCTTACCTGGGTACACTGCTGTAGCTCATGGTGGCCCTTTCCACATAAAGGGTCTACACTCCCAGAAGACAGTGTCTCCCACATACCTTATCATTCCCTTGAATATGACATAACCTGAGCAGTCAGTCTCTCACCATGGTATCCCCTCCCCCACTGCGAGATGGAGGCCTCCTCCCCTGGATATAAGTAAGGATGGGCCTACTACAGTCCCAGAATCATACTCCAGGGCAGCCCTCCCTTGGGTCATGGCTCTCCCTGAGGCAGCTACATTTGAAGGGTCCTGGCTGCAAAATGTGGACCCAAAGTCCTGATACACTATATGTTTTTTAAGTAAACTCTACCCCCAACGTGGGGCTAGAACTCACAACTCTAAGATCAAGAGTCGCATGCTCTACCGACTGAGCCAGCCAGGAGCCCCCTGATCTACCACTTACTGTGTAATCTGGGCAAGCTGCCCAACCTGTCTGTGACCAGTGACCTCATCCAAAAAAATAAGCTAATAATAACAGTACTCTACTTTCTATGGTTGATAAGAACTAAATGGATGAATATGTGGAAAGCTCTTACAACAGTGCCTGACACACAGTAAGCACTACAGGTGTGTGAGTGTGTATTTTAAGACCTCTAGATATCACTTTGCTCCTTCTGAGATGGAACTGGAGGGCTTTTTATCTGGGGAGGGCATAGTTCCCCCTCTTGGCTCAGCTGTGTGCTGCCCCTCAGTTCCTGATGCCAGTTCAAAATGCCAGCTCTTCCCACCCTCCACAGGTTGCCATGGTTATTGCTGTGGAGCCTGGCTTCCATCTGGCCAGCCCTCCCAGGGGCTGAGAGGCCCTTACTTGCCCGAGGAGCCTCCTGGGGTCGAAGGCAGGGCTGCCAGGGGTTGTACTCAGAGCAGACACGGGAGGGGAGGGCAGGATGGCACAGGGACATGGCTGAGCTATGGGGAGGATTCCTGGGCTCCAGGACATGCCCCAGGTGTCAGCCAGAGGGGCAGGAAGGATGAAGGAGACAGGCGAAAATGGCCTCCAGACCTGGAAGGAGGCTCAGAGAAGGTTGAGGGGAGTAAGGAGAAAGGGAAAGTGCTTGGTGCCACCTTTTCCCACACGAGAGGCCCAGATTAAGGAAGGCCTCCGGTAATGACTAATGGTGACTCCATCCAGCCCCCCCCCGTAAAATAGGTCATTCTAAATAGATGTAATACTGATACTCTTAGTCCTATAAAATCCTGCTTTTCCTCACAAAGATCTTACTGGAATTAATACTTTTTAAAAACTAATTTTGTCTTGATGCTACTTTGTGTCCCCAGCGTATGCTCAATGAGGTTTTGGATATAACCTTAGAGTGCCCTACTACCTACTGGTGTAACTACCGACACCTGTGTTCTCAGTCAGAAAGTTCCTTTCTTTGTCTGAGAATCTAGGGTTAAGGGGCTCACACCAGAAAAGGCATTTCCTGTGTTTCCTGGGGATCTCATCCTCAAGTGTTACACCTCTTCTGGCTCTGGCTATGGAAGAAGCTATCTCTACCAGCTGGGGATCACCTGACCCTAAGCCAAGGTCTCAGTCTCGACTGTTAGCTAGCAGGACACAGATCAGCTGAAGAAGGCAGATGGCCTGGGCTGGAATCTGGGGGAGGGTCTCTACTTCAAAAGCCTATACCTACACCAGAGGCTGGTTTTGCCCTAGGTTGAATCTTCTGGACACAATGAGGGAGCAGCACAGGCCATCAGTCAATTCATGATCAGGGGCTGAGACAGGTTCTCATTATCCACATAAATTTCAGACCATGAGGTAGGCAGACCTGCCAAAGGGCCAGGGAAGAATGGACAAAAAGGGAGACAGAGGGGGCTGGGGTAGCAGTGGGGAAAGAGCAATGAAAGCCAGCATGACAGCGTGATGGGGGCACAGCCTCTCTCTGGGCCTCACAGGGGCAACCCAGTGCTTGTTCCCTTGGTTTGTGACTTCCTGGCCCAGCCCACTAGGCCCTGGTGGTCATACAGGGAATTCCCCAGAATTTCCCAACTTCCTCATCTATCAAATGGGGACAGTAAGATGTACTTTATAGGGCTGATATGGTAATTAAATGAGAAGATGAACATAGCAGGCTCAGCACAGTGAATCCTCAGGAAGCACTGCTGTTAATAGTTCTGACCATGGTGGTTGCTGTGCTGGCTTCCAGATAAGGGCCTTGCAATGGGAGGTGCCCTGGAAGATGGCGGGACTGGGCTGGAGGGAGATAGGGAAGACTTTGCAAAGGAAACAGCCCCTCCCTACCTCTAGTCTATCCTCTCCAAAGAGCACAGACAGGAGGGGAGTGCCTGGCTCCTGTCAGCTTAGAGCAGCTGAGCATATGCAGGGAATGCACCTAGAAAAGCCAGAGCAGTCTGAACACGTGCTCTCCTCTTGATGTCAACAGATAAAGCACCATGCAGGCAGACAGAAGCCAAGCTACTGGTATGGAAGCATCTGCAATTAATTACCCAGGCCATTGGATGTTTCCGGAACAACCTCACATTGACATCGAGGAGGGAGGACAGACAGCTGGGCCAAGCCTAATCAGGAATCCCCTCTCGGCCCAGCTGGTGGCCTGCCCCTCCCCTTTACTGCCCTGGGCCCTTGCCATGTGTATTCTCATTTCATCCCTGCCACACCATTAGGCAGCTACTGTTATCGGGCCCATTTTACAGAGGAGAAAACTAGTTCAAATAGGTTAGTGGTAGTTCTTCAGTCTGCACAGTCTGCAGATGTAAAGGTGTCAAACTGGCTAGGAGCTTAATCCACATTTCTGGCCCTGGGGAGGGGATGTGGAGAATACATTTCCTCTCCAAATCCCACATATTCTCCCTTCCAGAGAATACTAGAGCTCCCCTGACTGTCAGAGGGCCCAGCACTCAGCCCTCAGCAGCCACAGGATGAGCCCTGCCCAGCCCCCAGTCCTCACAGAGCACATAAGCAGCGTTCAGAGTCTTATCTGCCTCTGTAATTCCATGTCCAGCACAGGTCTGGCACCAGGCGGGCACTCATAGGTGTGGCTACTGGAAAGCAACAGTGCCAATGTCAAGGGAGGTCAGGGCTGGAATCTTTGCCCCAGGCCTGGTCAAAATGGGCCTAAGTGAGAGCCATGGGGCTGCCAAGGCCAAGAGTGCTGGTGGGCCGGGGAGGTCAGGACATCAGGTCCCTCTACCCAGAGACATGACTTAGAGGGTTTTGTAGCATGCAGAAAGCATCACTTGGTTGACCTCTATTGCGGGAGGCAAGGCCACAGTCATGAGGCACCACAGGTCTCTGTGATCCACAGACCTGAAGGCTACAAAGCCTGGAGAGGATATACCCTGACCTAGCTCCTACCTTGCCCTGGCAGGGAATCCTCCTGGGATTCCGGAAGTAACTGCTTCCGGAGCATCTGCTGTGTGTCAGCATTCAACTCCCTCCCACTTAGAACTCTCAAAAAGGAGTTAACAAGTCAAGAGCATGGCTTATTCCTGACTTAAAGACTATTTAAAAGCCTGGAGATTTCCCAGATAAGACCTGCTTGTGGGACCCAGTTGGGACTGATGTGAAGACAACTCATGGCCTGTTTTTACTGAGTGCTTGCGTGAGCCAGGTCCCATGCCAAATGTCTTCCAGGTGTCGTTTCCCTATGTCATCTCAACCACCATGGGGGTAGATGTACCATCGGCATTCCCATTTCACAGACAAGGAGACCAAGGCCCAGGGAGGTTATGTTTCTGGCCCAATGTCAGACTGAATGTGAGTGGCAATTTGAACCTAAGCCATCTGGCTCCAGAGCTGAGCCCAAGTCCGGGCCCTCAGCCTCAAAGGCAAACTTCCAGTATTTCTGGAAATTTTCAATAGTTTGTGGGACCAAAGAATCTAAGAACAGAGACAGGCTACAAAGGTCCCTTGTCCCAGCCTCCCCTGTCTAGGGTCTCCCAGCCTGGGCTGCCCAACTTACCTCACCACAGGCTCTGGAATGGCCTCTGCTCCAGCCGGCACCTGCACACCCTTCTCCCATTCTTGTCGCCATGGGTCGGCCAGGATGTAGTAGTCATCCGGGCTGAGCTGGCAGGAATCTGGAATCTTCATGGCTGTGATCAAGTCTGTCCGGAACACCTGTCAGGAGCAGGAGTGGAAAGAGTGCCTCAGGGTGGTCTGCTCCACAGCCAGGGCAGGAAAAGGCAAATGCAACTCCAGTGGGCTTTCTGTCCGCGCCGCACTGCCCCACTTTACTTCAAAGTAAGAAGCCAACACAAAAGCAATAATTACATTAACACACCTTCCCTGAACTCAGCACAGGGCTCTGCACAGAGATGTTCAATAAATGTGCTGAATGGAATTCACCTGTGTTCTGATCTGTTAAAGAACAGAGTTTGAATGATGGATGGGAGTGGAACTCAGGAAAGAGGAAAAACTTGCTGAGAAAGGCCAAAAACCTAAGGGAAAAATCAGATGGTAGGAAGGCTTCTGTGAATGCAATACTGCCATTAAGTGACTGCTTGGGGAATTTCTACTGAAGGTTTAAAATTACGCTCCATTGCTCATGTCCTCAATCTCTAAATAAATAAATAAATAAATAAATAAATAAAGGGGTGCCTGGGTGCCTCAGTTAAGCGGCCGACTTCAGCTCTGGTCATGATCTCATGATTTGTGAATTCAAACCCCGTGTCAGGCTCTGTGCTGACAGCTAGAGCCTGGAACCTGTTTGAGTTTCTGTGTCTCCCTTTCTCTCTGGCCCTCCCCTGCTCTGTCCCTGTCTCTCAAAAGTAATAAACATTAAAAAAATTTTTTTTAATAAATAAATAAAAACTTAAAAAAGCTGGGGGTGGGGGCACGCCTGGGTGGCTCAGTCAGTTAGGCGTCTGACCATGATCTCATGGTACTGAGTACAAGACCCTGAACTGACGGCATGGAACCTGCTTGGGATTCTCTCTCTTTGCCCTTCCCCTGGTCATGTCCTCAATCTCTCTCTCTCTCTCTCTCAAAATCAATAAATAAAAACTTAAAATTATGTTAGTACTGCAACCACAGGCTCAAATGGAGGTGTGAAGAAGTACAGGGCACCAACCCCAGGCAAATATCAGAATCTTACATAAGTAGCTGAGGGAGAGGCCAATCCCCAGGGGCAGCTCAGAGAATAGCTTCCCATGAGCCAGGGACTCCAACGTCCCTCAAGAACAAGGACACTGTGTTTCCTGCTCAGCCGGGGCAACAAAGTACCATCCTCTGTGTGTGACAGAGTAAGAAGAAGAGAAGGTTGCATTCCTTCTTAGTCAAGCCCATCCAAAACTTCTCAGGACCAGGCCATGAATGTCTGCACCCTCATGCTCTGGTTTTCTTCTGGGCTACAGGGAACTCAGGGGGAATCTGCTTTTCCCAATGTTCTGTCTGTTGCCCACCCACCCAACTCCGATTCCCTGCCTTCCACCCTGGAACAGTCTCCAAGCCCAGCCCCAGCTGACACCAGCAATGCCTCTCTTGTCCAGTTGCCTGACCTCACTGTGGCCTCCCACAAAGGGATATTGCAGGACCTGGTGGCAGCTCCAGACACTATGTGACTTGCTTAGGCACCAACTTTCCCAGTGATTATCAAATCAGAATCACAAATTGAGAAACCACTTCAATGAGTTTTCTAGGCCTCTGACCAAATTCCAAACCAAACACTCCCCAGAAAAACCAGCATCACTGGCCTTCCAGGGGTTCATGACCAACCCGTTCAGTGGCAACCTCTGCCTGCCAGGGGCCCAAATCACTTGGCTGTGTGTGTCTCATTTGAATCTAGGGCCACAACAGCAAGAAAACAACTGAAATGGGTGCACCAAGGGGGCTCGAGGCAACATCGTCCAGAAATCTAATTAACATTTGCATCTAGCTAGAGAGCGCCCTGGCTTGAAAAAGGTCAAGTTTCTTGAAGACTCTATTTGCCAATATAATTTAATTGTTAAGACTAACACCCTAACATTTAATTAGGGTGCCAGTGTGAAAAAATTAAAACGAGATTACGATTAAATGCTAATTAAGCAGAAGATGAAATGTGGGGAAGATTTCACAGCCCTGATAATTTGCATATCTTATTAGCAAGCAGTAAGGCAGCTGATACAAGAACACAAACTCAGGCAGTGGGTGCTTCTGTGCTGTCTGTCCTTCACAAGTCCCCCTTTGCTGGCTTGGGTCTTTCCCAGCTAAGGCCTCTTACGAGCCCAGCAGGGCTGGAGCTGGGCTATTCCCCTCTGGGCCCCAGGACAGGACCTGGTGGGGTGAATGGAACCCATAGTCAGCTCGTCACTGCCTCCAAATTCTCCTGATCCAGGTAAGCCAAGTGGTATAGGTCGAAGCCCTGTCACTCCAATGCCATGGGGAGCCTCCCACCCAGGAGGGCGTATCACCTTGCTCCAGAAATCAACCCTTCACTACAGTCACTAAGTGCCCCTCCAAAAAGGCACGGGTAAGCCTGAAACCTTTTGCAGTTCTCTCATCCTGTGCTATAGTATAGGCATCATCTCTTTCAGGATTCCTTTCCCTGATCACCTTGACTCAGGGAGCACCAACTGCCCCACAGAGCCATGTTCCACCCTGTTATCCTGCCTCTCATCCCAGCACTTAACACCCCCACAATTAACTGGTGTGCTCCTGTGGTTTGTTTGTTGCCATCTCCCCTGCCAAAGCAGTCCTGTGTTCTGCTATGTTCTCAGTGCCTGGCATAAAGACTGCCACCTAGCAGGTGTTTAGTAAATAGTGATGAAATGAAATGAATGAATGAAAGAATGAATGAATGGCCCTCTCTGGGGAATTATCTGAGGAGTCTGAGACCCCCAGCTGGCTCCTTGGCAGAGCTTTTTTTTTTTTTTTAACGTTTTTTATTTTTGAGACAGAGAGAGACAGAGCATGAACGGGGGAGGGGCAGAGAGAGAGAGGGAGACACAGAATCGGAAGCAGGCTCCAGGCTCTGAGCCATCAGCCCAGAGCCCTACGTGGGGCTCGAACTCACGGACCGCAAGATCGTGACCTGAGCTGAAGTTGGACGCATAACCGACTGAGCCACCCAGGCGCCCCTTGGCAGAGCTTTTTGAACACGCACTAACAGGGTGAGATACCTCACGGATATATGCAGAGTTGAAATCCCCAAGCAGGGCTCAAAGCCTAAGGACCAGCACACTACCCAAGCTGGAGTCTGGGAAGCCAGAATGCCAAGCCACACCAGCAGGGGAGAGGTGGCCCTGAGGTAGGAACAGGAGTGGCACTGGAACTCTGCAGGAAGGGATCCCCAGGCTCAACTGGATCAGAGATTCAGGAGGGAGGGAGAAAGGGGGAGAGAGAGAGAGAGAGAGAGAGAGAGAAAGAGAGAGGGACTAGCCCCAAGACAGTTCCAAGTTTCATCCTAGGTCACTTAGGTAGCAGGTGGCAGACTGGACACAGTGGTCCTTTTGGGCAGGGGACTGATGGAAATTCAGGCAGGGGAGCAATATCCTAATAGTAGCAGCCAGCACTTAAGGTGCACTGGGTATTCAGCACCAGTCTAAAGGCAGTTTTTCAATTAATTTGAGTCCTTACACTAACTCTGTGAGGTAGATGCTACCATCATCCCTATTCTGAAACTAAAGTTAGTTAAATAACCTACACAAGGTCCTATATGCTGCAAGTGGCACAGGATCCTAGGCCATGAGCCACCCAACACTCCCCCCACAGCCCCTCTGCCCCTTCTGGCCACTTGCTCATTGCCTGCACAGAAGCCAAATCAGATAGCTTCCCCAAAGGCTGGACTATGTAAATTAGATGGTGGCCTTTGCAAACTCCAAGCCCTTGAATGGCCTTCCACTGTTCCCTCAGGCTGAGCTGTAGGGCCTACCAGGCCCTGTGGCCACACAAATACACTTCAGTCTCCTGAGCACTTTTCACTCTTGGCACATGGGAGGACCCTGCTGGGACGCTCTTGTCTCTTGCCAAAGTGGGGCTGGCCTGTTTCATCTTGGAGGTCTCAGACGGGTCCACATGTGCTCTGGGAAACCTTCCCGGATCCCAGGCTGGGTTCTGGGCTTCCTGTGAACTCCCACAGGTCCTGTATTGGAATCCCCTGGTTTCCTACTCCATAGCCCCCACATGAAGGAAGTGAGTTCAGTGAGGTCCAGCTGGGTCACAGGCTGGGGCCCAACAGTGTACATAGGGCCTAGCACATGTGAGGTGCCAACAAAGGCTGAATGACTCAAAAGCCTTTCACGAATCTACCACCACTTTCTTGGGTTACTGCCCAAGGCTACATATAAGCTGGGCACCTTGGTACTCTGTACCTTCCAAAGGAGCCTCTGTGCATTTATATAAAACCTGCCCACAAATATGGCAACCCAACTATCACCCAAACATCCTTTTTGTTCTAAACAGGATTGAAAGAAGCTCAATTACTCTCCTAAAATGCCTTTGAATTATTTATGAAAACTAAATAAAGAATAAAATGGACGCTGATGAACTGGAGGCCTTGTCATGACGAGAAAGTTGGAAGTTGGAAAACAGCAATTTTCCAAGAATGTGAATGTTTACTATTTTTTCTCTTATGGCAGAAAATGACAAATTGTCTTTAAAGGTCTGCTGCCTAGCAACCAAGTTCTGAGCTGCCTGGGAGATGTTAATTGTAGCTTCTTCAAACAGTATGAAGAATGGTTAAAGGTCTAAAACTTCAAACAGTATGAAGAATGTTTAATAACCAGTCTGAATGCCAAAGTGCCAACATGGCTCTGGAGGGAGCCGAAGACGGTGTTCTCCCCAGATCTAGCAACAATGCACATGGCCTTGAACTCCATTTCCTTTTCCTGAGACTGAAGACTACAGCCACTGAGCCATCTGTCTGGTTTTCCACACCTACTTCCCCAGGAAGAACCCCAAACAGACTCTGCCAGAAACCATCAGTGGAGTCTGGTACGACCTCCTGAAGCAAAGACAGTGACAACAGGCAACTTTCACTATGCTATGCACAGAGCTCTCGTATTTTGTATGTGATCACAAGACTTGTGGATGTTATTTGAATATTTCATCCTAGGACCTTGGCCTGTTTCCTTTTCTCAAGGGGGAATTATTGTATCAGAGAGTATTTCAGACCAAGAGACACCAAGAGGAAGTTCAGTTACTTAAGGAAAGGTTCCAGCACTTGTCATAATTATAATATATGATTATTTGTGTAATAATTTGTTTAATGTCCATCTCCTCTAGTAATTAAGCTGAGAAAAGCAGAGACTGCATGTGTCTGGTTTATCATGGTGCCTCTCTACGGCACAGTGCCTGGCATGCACCAGGTACTCAAGAAATGGGGTACAACAGGGCACCTGGATGGCTCAGCCAGTTAAGCATCTGACTTTGGCTCAGGACATGAAATCACAGTTTGCAAGCTCAAGCCCTGCACTGGGTGAGCCCCACTTCTCTCTCTCTCTCTCACTCCACCCTCACTCATTTGCCCCCTCTCTCTCTCAAAAAAAAAAAAAAAAAAACAAGAAAAAGAAAATGAAAAAGAAATGGTTTACAACAAATGAATGAATGAATGAATGAACCCAAGGATTTGTCTAAGTATGATTAAACTCTGAAGCTTCCTGTCCTGCCTAGTAGGGAGAGTGGAGGCAGGGGGCTGAACTGAAAGGTCCCTCCAGGTGGACTTTAGGAACTGGTCTTGGTCACTGTCCCAAAGCCAATGAAAACAGCTTTGGCCAAGAGTGCCTGCCTCTCCTTGACCTCTGCCCACATTAGGAGTAAAGGTAGGAGTGGCACCCTCCTCCTAATCTCCCCCAAAATGGAGGGTCTGTCTTGAAAAAGCCAAGTGAAATTACCACCAAATACCTCGTTTTGTTTGTTTATTTATTTAATGTTTGTTTATTTTTGAGGGGGAGAGAGAGAGAGAGAGAGAGAGAATGCAAGCAGGGGAAGGACAGAGAGAGAGGGAGACAGAATCCAAAGCGGGCTCCAGGCTCTGAACTGTCAGCACAGAGCCTGACACAGGGTTCAAACTCATGGACTGCGAGATCATGACCTGAGGTGAAGTTGGATACTTAACTGAATGAGCCATCCAGGCACCCTCCAAATACCTCATTTTAAATCACAATTGCTTTTTCTGAGCACTTCATCTCTTTAGAAACAATAGCTAATGTTGAAAAGTCATTGTCCTGTTAAAACAAGGTGCACGCTAAATGCTTTTTGTACGTGATATATACATACACATACACACACACACACGCGCGCGCGCGCGCGCGCGCGCTTAACCTCACCTAATTCATATTACCCCCATTTTACAGACAGAGAAAACTGAGACTCAAAGAAGTAAACCACTCATTTGAGGCCTGCATTGTACTTTAATCACTGCAATACTGCCAAGGAACCAGCCAGGTATTTCTTCTTTTAAGAACTTTTTCTTTGGGAATGCAAGCTGGTGCAGCCACTCTGGAAAACAGTGTGGAGGTTCCTCAAAAAACTAAAAATAGAAGTACCCTACGACCCAGCAATTGCACTACTAGGCATTTATCCAAGGGATACAGGTGTGCTGTTTCAAAGGGACACATGCACCCCCATGTTATAGCAGCACTATCAACAATAGCCAAAGTATGGAAAGAGCCCAAATGTCCATCGATGCATGAATGGATAAAGAAGATGTGATATATATATACAATGGAGTATTACTCGGCAATCAAAAAGAACGACATCTTGCCATCTGCAACTACGTGGATGGAACTAGAGGGTATTATGCTAAGTGAAATTAGTCAGAGAAAGACAAAAATCATATGACTTCACTCATATGAGGACTTTAAGAGACAAAACAGATGAACATAAGGGAAGGGAAGGAAAAATAGTATAAAAACAGGGAGGGGGACAAAACAGAAGAGACTCATAAATATGGAGAACAAACTGAGGGTTACTGGTTGGGTTGTGGGAGGGGGGATGGGCTAAATGGGTAAAGGGCACTAAGGAATCTACTCTTGAAATCATTGTTGCACTATATGCTAACTAATTTGGATGTAAATTTTAAAAAATAAAATTAAAAATAAATAAATAAATAATTAATTAATTAAAAAAAAAAAAAAAAAAGAAAATGCTCTAAGAAAAGAGAGGCCAGGGCCTAGAGTCAGAAAGAAGACCAGTTCATAGGCTGAGGGGATTGTTAAGACTCTTTGGGTCAGTTTATTTTATCAGAACCCTTTGCTTTTAAACCTGAAGTTCCTAATAATACAGATAATACTTTGATATTGAAGAAGCATATGCATGTGTTTTGATCTTCAATAACTTTTCTTCTTGTGCTAGACTAGATGATATAAAATGTAGTCAAGTGGTAATTAGTGATAATACTGATAATAGTAGGTAACGTTATATGAGGTTTTTGCAATGAAAATTTTTTAGACTACTTCTACAGTGAAGTTTTGAGATTAATTGATGAGGGTATTTCCTTGGCCTTACTACTTTTTTGGGAATTTTTGTTTGAATTTTTATCAATTAAATATTTTTATTAGTGTGTAGTTTAATTCCTTTATAGTTGTCATTGAGATAAATAGGATACTTTTATATGAGGAAAAAAAAAGAACTCTTTCTTGGGCTGGAACACGATAAAAATATCTCAAGCCAAGAACAAACTTAAATTAGGCATAAAACATCAGAGAAGCACTCTGAGCATAGCCACACTCTGCCCAGTCCCATCCAAGCTACCACTAGGTTAATTTGGTCAGACACTTCTCCCCCCTCCTCTCTCTCTGTCTCTGTCTCTCTCACACACACCCTCTTTCTCTTTCACAAGGATAACAGCACTTCCTGCTCTTTAAAGAATTTATTACACACATTTCTTTTGCAAGAGAAGCCCCAGAGGCCAGGAGGAATTTCCAGCTGGTGGGAGCAGTGGTGTTTCCAAGTATACTAGCAGTGGATTCTGCCCCCCACCCCAGAGGAAGGTGGTGAGAGTCTCAGAAAGTAGGCACTTAACCCAGTGGAAGGGCTCCCCTTTATCGCCCGCCTGGCTGCCTTACTGCCTCATGGGGCGGCAGAGGAGCCGCTGGCTATAAACATAGCTTAAGACCACAGGGCAAACATGAAACCTTTTTCGATTTCTCCTGTTTGACCTCTCAAGATTATGGGCATTTTGTTACAATATATGCCATCACTGTTTTAATATAAAATCTGTCATTTCAAACATCTGCATAGCACCTGTACTCCTCCAGGAAAACATCTTATTTATCCTGTGGTTTTGCATCTCAGCAACACATTCTGGCTACCCGTGCCTTCACCCAAGGTAGAAGGGTCCCATTTTTAGAAACAACAGGTCAAGCCAATAAGCTTCATCCTTGCTCTTCACTTGCTGCTTTTTCGGAAGGGGTGGGGGAGACTTCTATAGGAACTTTCACGGACACTGGTTCTGGCAGACACCTCAGTGGTGACAGAAACTGTTCACAAGAATCACTTTTTTCTGGCATGCCCCTTCTTCCCCTAGGGCAAGAAGCTGAGCATTGGTGAAGGGCCCCTGTGGAACCCGCAGAGAGGCCCTATTCTCTCCTCTAGGGATATACTGATTTGTCACCAGGGCCTGCAAAGGAAGCTGACGGTCAGGTCCCAATTCCTACCTACCCTGTTCTGGGACCATCAAGGCTTTGACCCCAGGGAGGCCAGTTTTACCTCCAGTTATTTCTGGGATCTCCTCCACCTTCAGGCTTCAGAGGCCTCAGCAAAGGACAGTCCTATCTACTGAACAGAAACTCCATGACAGGGCTCTACAGATAACGACTTGCAGGCTCAGGGAGATAGAGTCACTTGCCCAAAGTCACAGAGCTCCTCAGTGGCAAAGCTGGCTGCACCTCCCATAACGGACACTTTCCTGTGTAGCACCTGCATCCTGCTGCCAAAGGACCAGTTCCCCGGGGACAGGGCCTGCATTTTCTGTACCCCTAGCACTCAGCTGGGCCTATCAGGCATTCTCAAGTGCTTGCTGAGTTTAATCATTATCAGTAGCCCTTGGGTCCTGGAGACCCATGTCCCTGCCCACTGGCTGATTTCTGGGGACTCAGACTTCCTGAAAACCCTGTCTGGGGGGGAAACACCACCACTCGGCCTGCCCTTCCTTCTACCTTTCTGCCCAGGCCTGAGGAAGACACAGCCTCAAACAGCAGCCTCCAACCCAGGGGGCTGGCCTCATTTCTCCTCCAGAACTCCTTCACAGCTCGGCCAGGGCGATGGAAACCTGTCTGTCCCCCTGGCCACTATGTGAGTAGGGGTCAGCTGGGGGCCTGCCCTCAACCACACTCCCTGCTTTTGCTTAGTTCACTGAAACAGGCTGGAAAGCCTCCTCTTCCTCCTTTAACCTCAGGGTCCTTCCAGGAAGGATCAAGCCAGGACCTCCTGTCTTAGTAAATTAAGGAGAAAGGTCTGTGGCAGTAGACCAACAAAAGGGCTTTAAAAAAGAACAGATACTTGGGACTACACTCCAGGCCATTTAAGTCAGAATTCCTGGGGGTGAGGTGGGATGGGGGCCCGGTATTAGTATTTAAAAGAATAATCTTTGGGATTCCATCAGATTCTCAGAAATAGGTCCCACAAAGTGTTAAGCACCAATAATGGTTATATCATCTGGTCAGACAAGCCAAGCCAGAAATCCAAGGCCTCAGCATGGTTTATACACTAGTACCACCTTCCCAGGGCAGGCTAATCCCTTCTACTCCTTCAGGATTTAAGCCTTAAGCGACAAATCTCAGCTTTGTTGGGATCCTATAGGCAGGCAGAACAGAGGAAGGGGGCAGCCTGTGTCCTTGGGGTCAACACTACCTTTTCCTTCTACTACCAAAGGGGCCAGCTTCAGACTTGGTTCACTTTCACCAAAAATCCAGCCTCTCAAGAATCCCGGGGCCTGTCCCTTCAGCTCCAGTACTGAGACCTGTACTTCCCCCCCCCCCCCCCCCTGGCTGAGGGAGGCCACCCACTGGTTACAGGCCAGAGGGGAAGCTGGGTCTCAAGGCCTCAGCCCTGTCCAGGGTCCTGACTCCTGATCCGAACACTTTTTTCTGCCCTACAGCACCTTACTCCAGTGTAGATGGGGCTCTGAGATTTATACCTTGGGGTGCACTGGGAAGTGCAGCCCCTGGCAGGGCATCACAGGGCCAGTCGCCCATCTGGCATAAACCCAAGCCCAGCCCTTTCTGTGGCTTTTGGCTTAACTAGGTGTTGGTACTGCTGCTATGCTATATACTCCTGGCCCTCAAATCCCCCATGCCATCACTGTCCACATTCAGAGATGAAGAGACAAAGGGAACCAAGGGTTCCCCACCAGGGAGGGGAATGCACCATGCACATCAATTTGCAAACATTGTAGCTGGGACCGTGGGCCAGACTGACAACTACGCCACAGGTGTCTTACTTTAGAGTACTGGAGAGTTGGGACTCCCAGATCCCCTTTCACCAGGGCGACCAAAGCGCTTGGTCCCCAGGCCCAGCAGACTCTAAAGGCCCGCCTCTCCAACCCATTCACAGAAAGAGAGGGGAACAGCCCAGAGAGGAGATTTAGTGTTAACGTTATCTGCCGCCAAATCGTTGCTTTTCATCTCTGCCTTCTCATGAGCCAAATAATTTGGAAGCTTTCATTGATGGTTTCCTCTCGGCCCCATGATCACTTGGAATTTATGCCGGCTATGGCTCAGCCTCCTCACTTAGGGGACAAGGGAAACCTCACAGGCTGCACTCCAGCCTGCTGTGGGAGGAAAAGCTTGTCCTTGGCGACAGTTCAAGGCAGTGAGGACTTCCTCAGCCCTCCTGGAGCCCAGGACTTGAGGGCCTCCTGGAGCCCAGGACTTGAGGGCAGGTGATGCCAGTCAGGCCTCAGAGCTGCCTGCAGAGGCCCCTGGGCTCGAACTCAGAGCCATGCACAACCAGTAGCCAGCAAGGCCTGCTGGCATCAACGGCCTTTTGATGATTTAACTCTATTTTTAGGTGGAGAAAGGTTCAAAGGCTCTGCGCTGGAAAACCCAAGAGGGAGGGGAATTTTCAACCCCATGCAAATCACTCTTTCCCCTCGGCCTTTGCAGACACCTGTTTCCTCCCAGCCCCTGGCCTATCCAGGATAGAGATGGCAGTCCTGCCCCTGGGATTTCTACCCTGAGAAATGGCCCCACCTCCTCCTGGAGCTTGGAGGAAGCAGGGTAGGCAGAGTCTGGGGAACCAGCCAGCCCCAGGAGCTCCCCAGAACTGCCCATCTCTTCTCCAACATTGAGAGCAGGGGCAGGCAAAATCCTCATCTCCAAAATGGGAAGAGAATTCCTGCTTCCTAGGTACTTGGAAGGCACATATAGGTGGCTATTGTTTTACTAATTCAACCATAGCCACTGGGGAGCCCCTGTGGCTCTAAGAAGAGAGTGGGAGGACAGGTGGGGAATAAGGGTGGAGGAGCAGAAAGGCAGCCCCAGAGGCTCCCAGGGCTCTAGAGCACACTCTGCCTCTTATGTCCCAGTGCCCTTGAGCACATCCCATATAGCCACTGAGCAGTGCTAGTCCACGAGGGCACTAAGAATCTCAAAACAGCATCCTCCTGCCCACCTCTTGTTCCAGTCCTCACGGCATTCCTAGAGGTATCTCCTTCCATCTCCACCCCTCTCCCACAGGGCCAAAAGAAGACACTAAGTTAAAGGATGGGGATGGGAGACATCGGGTCTCAACTACCTGCCCTCCCCCGCCAAACATACAAAAGTCCTAGGCTAGGTCAGCTCCAGGACCTGGGGAGTTATTTTTTATATGCAAGGTTCTACAAAAGATGCCTCCACTGCATCCTAGGGGCTGGCTAACTACTGCTGCTCAGGATTGGCCCCCATAGTCATGAATGCCCCTGTGGTTAGTGGGGAGAGAGGACTCCAGACTCAGAACAAAGATACCCTCCCCCACTCCAAGTCAGGAGCTCTGCCTCAAGACTCTAGGCCCTTCTACCCTTGGCACTACTGGCCTCAAGAACGTCAAGTCCTGGCTATGCAGATCCTCAATTTCTTTACTGTAAGAGGAGGATTGAGAACCCTAAGTTACTTTTAAGGATTAAAAAAGTCAAGTGTTCAGCCCAGCTCCTGGCTACTCTGTAGGCTACAGAACAATGTCTCTCTTAAGGCCCAGATTCAAACCCCCTGCTTCTTGGGTGTTCAATGCTCTTTCAATTGCGTCTGGGCCAAGGGCATCTGCTGTCCCCAGTGCAATGCACTGAAGACCTAAAAGAGAGTGATGTGGCCCTAGGATGTGATTTGTCAGTGGCCACAAGAAGCAGGATCACGATGGCCCCGCGTGTCCAGCACTACCCACCCCTGACACACTTCTCCACAGTTCAAGAAGTCAAACACCTCTACCTGCCACAAGAAACATCCCAGGTCAGAGTAAGGATGACTTAGAATGCAGGTGAAACAGGAAGAATAAGGAGCAGATGACCTAACTGGATAGGTGATCCCGAGGACCACAGCCGTCACCCCTGTATCAGCACATCCCATCACCCTTGGCTTAGCCACCAGAACTCCCAAATCCTACTACTTCTTTCTCCACTGCTACTACTCAGCTCTCAGCCACCACTGCTTTTCTTCTGGACAACTGCAAAAGAGTCCTCCTTTCTCCTCACAGCAGTCAGTGGGGCCTTTTATTAAAACATCAGGCTATTGGGGCGCCTGGGTGGCGCAGTCGGTTAAGCGTCCGACTTCAGCCAGGTCACGATCTCGCGGTCCGTGAGTTCGAGCCCCGCGTCAGGCTCTGGGCTGATGGCTCGGAGCCTGGAGCCTGTTTCCGATTCTGTGTCTCCCTCTCTCTCTGCCCCTCTCCCGCCCGTTCATGCTCTGTCTCTCTCTGTCCCAAAAATAAATAAAAAACATTAAAAAAAAATTAAAAAAAAAACAAACATCAGGCTATGTCATTACCCTGCTTATGATCCTTGAAAGGCTTCTCTTCTTGCTCAGCTCACTTGGAACATTTTTACAACATCCTACAAAGCTTGGCATCCACACCCCCCTCCTCCCATTCATTCTATTCAACCGCTCTGGCCTCGCTCTGGTGACTGGACCCTCTGCCAGGAACGGTCTCTCCCATACATCTGCAGAGTTTTATTCCCTTAACCGTCCACAGGTCTCTTCTCCTGTGGCTTCTCCACCACTGCTTCATCTTTCTCTGGACACCTGTCACTACCCACCTCGGAGGGCTTCTTTTCGTTCTGCCGGGGCCAGCCCGACTTGGTGCTGCTGGGCAGTTTGGAGCATCTTGATGCAGATGTAGCGTGACCTGCAGAGAGAGCACAGCCCATTAGGGGCCCCTGGAAGGCAGGGAACACCACCCACCCACCCACATCCAAGGATAGGAAGCCTGTAAGGAAGGGTCTGGCTTGAATGTTCAGCAGGTGGAAACCTCTGTGAGCACCTGTCCCTGCTCTGGGCTTCATCAATGATGAATGCGGACATGAATACTTCCTCCACTCACCAAGCATAAGGGACTTAGGAAATAAAAGGCAGTGGCCAGGACTCAGTATTAGTTTACTGTATGACCCGTGACAAGTTCCTTGCCCTCTTTGGTCCTCTGCTTCCTCCTTGGTGAAGGAGGACCAGAATAAGCCTTCTGTGGCCACTCTTCATTCCTGCCCCAGATTTAGATACTCTGGGATGATGCCCAGTGGATATAAAGAGGGACAAAAGGGAGGTGGGAAGAACGCTACGCTACAAGTAGACCCATTTCCTAACTTGTCACCCTGGGCAAATGACTTACCCTCTTGGAGTCTCAGTTTGCCCTTCTCTAAAATGGGGGCAAAAGGTTGTTGGGAGGATGAAATAGTATTATGCCTGTAAAGTGTCAGTACAGTCCCTGGCACAGACCACTGCCTCCATAAATATTAGCGATTATCATTAGGGTCTAAGACCCTTACTGGACTCAAAGACTGTGACCTCCACCCCAAGGGTCAAAGGAGCAACAGCCATGGGGGTGTACAGTGGTGGGGGCTGGTGGGAAGGGAGTACCCTTGCCCAACTGTGATGCAGCTGCCCAGACAGCCACTCTTGCAGGTGCCTGGCCTTCAAGAGTTCCTTCGTCTGCAATGGAGTTAGAAGCGGAGGATGCGGTTCTTCTTGGCTCTACTGAGACAAGCCACAGGCAGTGTGGTTGTGGCCACAGAGGGCCGGATGCTGTGATCTCCTGCTGCAGGGAAGAAGGGCTGGCCAGGTTAGACACCAGAGCCAAGCTGAGCAAACAGACCCCAAAGGACAGTGAACGAGACCTGGAGGCAGGGAAGGGGCTGGGGTGGACTGGCCATCTTGGGTGCATCTATCTTCAGGCTGTTGGGGGGCTGTGAAACTCCAGGAGCTCCAAGGGGCCTTGGAGATCTCCCAAATCCCAGTTGCTCACCACATATGAACAGACTGAGGTTTAGAGCTACAGGGCTCCAGGCCCAGCCTCCCTGGCAGTTAGTTCAGCCTCTTCCTCAGCCTGGGCTCCCACCAGCATGCACTGTTGGTGGGATCTGCCTGGCAGCGCACCTCTCCTACATAGGGCAGAACAGAACTCCTTACTTGGCTATTTCATGCAGGCCCAGGTTCCTGCAGCATCTGGGAAGAGCTGCCTTTTGGTACCAGAGAAAAGCTCTCTCCCTATACAAACCTCCGTTACCTCCCCCAAATTTGAGAAGAGGCTCCCTAAGCTCCCTTTTCTCTTTGACCCCTTTTTCTTTGAGGCTCCCTTGACCCCAGGACATCCAGCTTCCACACCCAGCCCATACACAAGTCTACCTCTGAGATTCTACTGCCAAGATGCCTCATTAACTCCCTCGAAAAGCATTTATTTAACACCTATTATGTGCCGGATCAAGCTGGGGATACAGCAGTGAGCCAAACATAACCCCTCTCATCAAGGAGCTTACGGGCTCGTTAGGACATGATATTCATATCGGGTAATTATAATAAAAAGAAACAGGTTTTCTGTCCGTTGTGTAGAGACTTCCTACAGGGCCCTGATTTAACAGAAGGGCCAGAGGGAACGGGAAGTGTTCTGAGGAGCCAGGTGCAGCATATGCAAACACCCAGAGGGGATTTGATCTTTTCCAACCAGATCAAAACACATGGGACTGAGACCTAGGGGATAAAAGGGTACAGGGTGAATAGAACACCAGGCTCTGGAGGCCACAGGGTGTGGAGACTTTCGTAGGAGCACAAGGACCTGGCCTGATTTATGCTTTCGTCAACATGGAGACCATGGGGCAGCCTCCCCCAATCTGGGCCTGTGGGCCTGTTAATTATTTAAATGCTTTCCTTGTAGGAGCCCCAAGCAGGAAGGCCTTACTGTCAGTGGTGTCAGAGTTGTCGCTGCTGATGGAGTATTTTCGCCTCTTCTCTTCCATCTGCAACAAAAGGCAGGCCCCATTACATTTACAGGAGGCACAGGAAATCCTCAATCTCTCAGAAAATTGCCTGATCACCTACCTCCCCATACTCCCCCCTGCTGCAGTGAAGAATGAGAATAGGTGCTGCCCTAGCCTTCTCCCCAGCCATCCTCGCCCTCTCCCCACCCACCCACAGGACTCCTGGGGGTGGGGCAGGGGGCTGCATCTTCCACTTCCTGAGCTCAGAGCCTCAGATGAGCAGGAGTCTGGCCAAAGACGACAGAGGGAGGAGGGCAAGAGGGTCAGCAGCCCCAGAACAATGATTAGGGCCTGCCCAGCCCCAGCTTCCACTCAAGGCAACTCAGGCCTTCCAGTGAATCCACTCCCATCGAGTTATAACTGGTGTTCTGCAGGGTGCCGAGGAGGGGCAGGAAGAGGAAACAAGATTCTTCCAGAGGGACCATTGCCATGTGAGTTTAGAGACAAGCCAGCTCACACAGCACTAAGGGCACATCCTGAGAGTGGTGGCCAGAGGGGTGTGGAAAAGGGGTAGGGGCAGAATGGCTCCAAGTTGGGTCCCTGAGACACACCAGGCCCAGGGTGACTGGTCCTAGGCTGGGCTGCCCTCCCTCCCCCAATGTCCTTCTCCACATTAGAGTTCAAACCAACTTTATCTCAACTATAGTATTTGACTTAAAAGTAAGAAGGGAAGCTCTCCATACTGAGCTCTTTCCTCTACCAACACTACCTCAGCTCGTGTTCCTAACAACCCGGAAGTTGCGAGCTATTGGCTCCCCTTTCTGGAGTGGTGCAGGACCTTGTTGTGCTAGTAACTGGCTGAACTGGGATTTGAATTCATGTGGTCTGATCCCTGAGCCCACACTGAGCTGCCTTTGTGCCCTGTGAGCTCCTGCCTGTTGGGAGTGCTTTCCCACCCACCATTTCCTCGAATCCCGCAGAACCCAGAGTGGCAGAGCTTGCTTTTGACTCCTCTTGGAGGGGAGGCACACCAAGTGGCTGGTTCACCTGCCTTGGGTCTCACAGCTTAGTCAGTGGCTGGAGTCCTAATGTGAGAAGAGATCTGGGATTCAGGACCCAAAGCATTTTCCACCACATCCCTCTTAGTCTGGAACCTGGGCTGCCTCACTGCCCACAGTAAAGGGCAAGGAGCCAGTGTCAGTAGAGAGAAAACCCCTGCTGCCCAGCCCGGCTGCAGGCCAACCAGGTTCCCCACCTTCCCATGGGCTGCCTGCCACTGCCAACCCCTCCAAGTCCGTTCCTGCCGAGCCCTGGGTTTCCCTTTATCTTACTGTGGCCCTGCAGAGACAAGGGAACATTAGCTCTCCAGGGCAGGGGCATGACTGTCCAGACCTCCGAGCCAGCCAGGACGCTCCTGCCTCAGACCTGACCTTAGTCAGGAGCTTCTCCCCACTCCAGTGTCCAACAGTAGGATCAGGATGACAAAAACATTCACTGGGGCTGCTTGCTGCCAGCTCCAAAGGTGCAGGCAACATGCTCTCCAGAGGGTGCAGAGGTGCAGGGGGGAGGTCTGAGGACACGGGCGGCATGGGTGCCAGGGAGGTTAAATAGCTCAACACTCATTGTGGCAGAAAAAGGGGGATGCCCTGCTACACAGGGACCTCACGAAACCCTCAGAACAGCCCTTCTGTGCCAGTGGGCATGATGACTGCTTCCCTTTTGCAGATGAGGAAAAGGAAGCACAGAGGTTAAGTGACTTTCCTAAGACTGTAAAGCTTGTGAGCACGTGCCCTTGACCTTTAGACTTCAGCCCCATGGCCTGGGTCATGGACTGAATGGGGCAATAATGCTCTGCCACCCACAGCTGTCATCTTTACAGTCCTCCAGGTTCTGAGTGTGACAAGATGACTTCGATAGGGCCCTGACTCTAGCCTGCATCTTGCCAGCCCAGTGCTCTCACAGGTGGGGCAGGGCGAGGAGAAGTGCTATAAACGCAAGCTACCGGTTTTCTCCTGAAGTCTTGCCCATGTCTCTCCACTTCCAGTAAAGAGGGCACTTCCAAGACAGCGTTTCCCAAAGCAGAAAAGCAGAAGCTCTGGATTCAGGGGTGCTGAGTTCAAATCCTAGCTTTACCCCTCAAGAGACCAGAGACCTTGGAAAAGACATACCTCCCAAAGGATAAGGTTCTATCTGGATTTTTACAGAAGTCTCTTGAACTTCAAATGTTGGCAACTGATTCAGAATTTTTAAAAACACTTTGAGACGGCCAAACTAAACACATCCGTGGGCCAGAATCGGCTGGTGAGGATAAATGAGAGCAGCGTAAAACCTTAAGCACAGTGGCTGGCTCTCCATATAAGTGCTAGTCATATCGTGAGAACCCTGGGCCAGGTAAGGGGTCCTCCTACCAATGCCCTGAGGGGCTCCTGTACAGCAAGGAAGGACTCCTATAACAGGACTCTTCGATTGCCAGCACCCTTCTCGTGATGCTGTTTCCTATTGCCCAAGGACCAACAGGTAACCTGCCAGCTTTCAGACCTACACCCCACCCTCAGCCTGCTCCCAGTCCAACCTTCCCTCCGTGAAAACACCCCAGAATTCTTC
This sequence comes from Neofelis nebulosa, assembly GCF_028018385.1. NCBI lineage: Eukaryota > Metazoa > Chordata > Mammalia > Carnivora > Felidae > Neofelis > Neofelis nebulosa. The sequence continues at coordinate 129,063,489 of NC_080782.1, forward strand.
TGGGTAGGGTGTTATTAAGGGAGATTTTGTGTGGCTTAATTGGAATAATAACTAGGCTTCAGAGGGAAGCTACTTTTTTTGTTAGCGAAGTTCCTTTCCTTTGAACCAAGTCTGTTCCAAAGGCCTCCCTGCCTCAGGTGAACCTCCACTGTTAGTGGCTAATGAAGCTCCAAATGAGGCTTGGGTTTCCCTGTGGGACAGCCTTTTGTCCCTTGACTCCCCACCCCCAACTCAGCTAGGAGACAGGGAGGACTCCTTCCCCAAAGCTGAAATCCAGGTGGGGTGTGTGGGGGGGCTGCTGACACTTTGGTCTTGGCCTCTGGTTTTCTCTCTCCACTGGCCCCTCCCATCTTTCCCAAAGCAAGGTCTGCTCTGGAAAAACACCCCAGTGTCACAAGGCATTTGCTTTGGGGGATAAAGGTGACCCCCAGAAAAGGGTCCCCTTTTCCTTCCCTTTGCACCTCCCACACCATCCCCAGCCTGGAGACAGAGAGCAGAAGCTCTCCTTCGGGAGCGTGGGTGTCCTAGAGTTTCCAGAGCCTCTCTGTGCAATCTTTGCCCCCACAGTAGTCCCCTGGCAAGTCCAGGGGGCTCTCTGTCCAGAACATACTGTGAATCCATCCACTTTTCCCCATCTCTGCTGCTACCACACTGGTCCAAACCAGTCTCATCTCTTGCCTGGACTCCTCATTCATCTCCCACCTTCCACTGTTGCTCCCCTCCACCCCTCAATCTAGAATCCACACAGCAGCCAAAATGACCTTTAAAGAAACATAAATCAGATCATGTCATACCCCTATTTAAAATCTTTCAAAGGCTTCCTGCTGATCAAAGGGCAAAATTCAAGCTCTTTACCACAATATCCTACATGATCTGGCCCCTCCCTACCTCAACAAGTTCACATGGACCACTATCCCCTTCCTCACCACTTTCTAGCCACACTGGTCTCCTTTCATTTCCTGAAACAAGCCAAATATTCCATGCTTCAGGACGAGTGCACAAGCTGCACTCTCTGCTGTAAGGTTCTAGTAGTCTATGCATGTCTGACTTTCTATCCTTCACATTTCAACTTAAAGGTCAAGGAGGTTTATGCCAGTTACCTTATCTAAAGAAAATCCACAACCTGGTTATTCAACATCTTCAGAGCATCCACCATGATTAGTGTCTGTTGAGCTACTTGTTCAATGTCCTCTTTGGAGAAAAGAGGAAGGAGCATGTCTGTCTGGATCTCTGCTGGAGCTCCAGTGCCCACTCGTGTTATGTCCAGCACACAATAGGGGTTTGATACACAGGGATGCTGAGTGCATTCTTGTCCCCTCCCTGTAGAAGTGTGGGGTGCACAGAGCCCAGCTGGCTGGCCTGCAGCTTGCAGGAACATACACCCCAGGCCAAGATTTCGTCCTGTTTTCACAGCCTGCCTTCCCCATCTTAACCTCACACATTTTCCAGGAGGCTTTATTTGGTTGGGCTCCTGGCTAATGATCAATGTCAACTCAGTAATAGGGCAGCAATTTGGTGGCAGATGTTTTCTTGGCAGCACTAGCCATTGGTCTTAGTGGGGGCCTCGGGTCTGGACTTGAAACACCAATGCCCAATGCCAGCCCCCTTTAAAGACCTCTCCACAAATAAACTCAAATAAACACCCTGGGCCTCCATTAACGCCCTTCCAGCTGACCCTGGGAACAGTGGGCCTTTCAGGCCTGCTAGTGCAGCCGCTCCCTGGGCAGTTAAAACACCCCAACCTGGCCTCCGGCCTCTCCTCTCTGGGGGCCACCAGGCCTGCCCTGCCCGCCACCACACACAGCAGGACTTCTTCTTCCTCCTTAAAAAGGTGGGGGGAAAACGGCTTTCAAGCAGGCAATTTACCATTCCAGACACAATCTTTCAAAGAGAAACAAAAAGTCTCCCTGTCTGAGGCAGACCGCTTAGGCGTGTGTGTAATAAGATGCTAATACAATTTAATGATATTTCGGCTGGAAAACCTGTCCTCAGAGCCTCCTTGTGTCGGGAAGGCCAGACATTCAGAAAACAAGAGCTGCACACTCTTAAACCAGCTTTAAACGGGGGTCAGAGCCCCAGTCTTTCCTATCTCTCATTAACTTTAATGCCTTCTGAGGGACAGTAATTGCCATTACAAAAAATGATTTTGTACACACAGATCCTCAAACTTGCTTCTCCAAGCAGAGGGGAGCCTGAACCCTCCTCCAATGCTCATCACTGCCCACTTGCAATTCCAAGTGTCCCTGAGGGCACCCAGCTCCCTGGAACACGCTGCCCACACCGACCCTCCAAACCCAGTTCTGGGGACATACCTAGGGGATCCTGGAAGAATGAAAAGGGGCTTTGTCTACTTTGTCCTTCGGCACCTTCTCACCCTACCCTCCACCTCAGAGGGCAATGCTCAGTCCACTTGCTCCCACAGATGGCTGCCCATTGGCAACTGCAGGGTCCTTCTCGTCCCTTCTTCAGAGAAGGGAGCTGGCTCTCTGGCCTAGCCTAAAGGGGAGAGATCAAAGGTCAAAGCTGCATTTGGGCCCTCTGCAGATCATTAATAATAATAGTAAAAATGGCTAATGCTAATCAAGTGCTTACCACATGCCTGGCTTTGGGTTTAATCTTCTTTATGCAATATATTGCTTAATCCATACACCAATCATGGGATACAGACTGTTACTAACCCTACTTACAGATGAAGAAAGTGAGGCACAGAGCACTGTTACAGTTGGTGACTGCATAGCTAGCATTCGAACCCAGGCTTTCTGACTCCAGGTGGTATACCATGCGCCCCCCGCCCCCCCGCCCCGGGGCTAACCTGCACAGGCCTACAACCCCAGAGTGTGGCTGACGTACTCCAGATTCCTATGGGTTATTTGAGAACCTTCCTGGGTTCCTAAACTTTAAGCCACACGGTCAGGATCCTATGTGGATCTGCACAAAGCAGGCCAGGAATACCTCCTCACAACCTGGTCTTTCCTTGGAGCACCTAAACACAGAACTAACTGTAAGGCCTGCAAAGAGCCTGGTGGATGAGTTGTCAAGAATTTGGACTGGAAGTCACTGAACTGGGTCTTGGGTGTAAGACAACTACCTTCCTGTTACCTGGAACCCCGGTTAACTAGAGCACCCTGCTCCCCGCTGTCCCCCTACCCCGTCAAGGATGTGGTAGTCAGTGTCGGAGGTCTACCCTCAAGACTCCAGGGTACATCTGGGGGCTGGGACCAGCAGTCCCACCTCACCTGTCAATGAAAGGCAAGTGGAAGCTCTCTTGGAATAATATTACTGGCCATTTAGCCATGAAATTTAGGGAAAGAAAAAGCACGTTGGATGGGAAATGTTCTGGAAACATTTGCTGCATCCTGAGTCCAAACAACTTTGTCCTTAAACACTTCATCTCCAAAAGTGCTGGAGAGACCTTTGGCCAAACAGCTTCAAAACCAATATTCACTGCAAGTCCTGCTGCCTGGGGCGAGGACTTCCCTCTGCGAGGCATTTGCTGTAGAACCAAATGCTTTTCCACTCCAAACAACAGCCAACAGCACTTGGGACAACTGAGAGGGCTCCAGATCAAACAAACATCCCTTTTTTTTCCCCTACCATGCAAACTTTCTCAATAAATTATTCGCCCACTTCGGATCAAAGCCTGTTTTGCAGCCTGTGACCTAAAAAGCAAATAGCATCTCTTAAACATGAAAGCCCTCCTCCCTGCCTGGGTCGGCTTTATTACTCATTCCTTCCCCTTACAGTTATTCTGTTGTTATTTTCCTCCTCTGCTTGTTAGATCGCTTTGCAAGTCCCAACCCGCCTGAGGAAGAAGAGATGGGAGGGATGGTGCGTTCACTTGGGGCCCTAAGGTGAGAGAGGAAGTCAGGGTAGGGGAGAAGCCAGCACCCTGGGAACCCAGGAAACAGGGCCAGGCCCGGTTGGCAGCTCCTTGCATGGCCCTTTTGCCAAATGTCCTACTGGGAATTTTACCAGTGAAGGGAGGGAGTCAATGCCACCGTGAGAGGAGGGACCAGGAGGCGGACCCGGGACCCTGATTCAGTTTGCAAACATAAACGTTAAGGGGACATCCTGACAGCTAGTTTAGGCTCAAAACTCAGGGCTCCTCCCCCTTCCAACAAAGGCAAGGCGGCAAGCCACCCGTGCCCTCTTAGTCTCTCCCCAACTCCCTTTAGCGCCACTCTGAGCAAAAACAAGATGCCTCCTGATGACCCCTGCAAACTCAGCCTCTGGGTAAAACTTTATGTCCCGCAGTAGATGAGCGAGGGTTGCTAAAAGCGGGAGCAAGGTTTGGAAATCTGCAGAGACCACAGTCGCCGGGTGCACCGTGCCCTTGGCTCAGGGCAAGGGGAAACACTGCCCTTCCCGCCCCCACCAGCCCTGGCATAAGACCTGCAGCCAAGGTGGTTTAAAAAAAAAAAAAAAGCGTCCCGGCCCGCGGCGATGGCCACGGGGATTGGGAGGGGGTGGCGCGCGCCTCCAGCCTGCCCCTGGAGGCAGTCCGCGGGACAGCAGGCTGGAGGCGCGCCGGCGTGATTCCGACCGCGGGAGCCGGGAGGAGGAGCCGGAGGTGGCTGCGGGGGGCTCTGGCCCAGGCAAAGGAAGGGCAAGGGGCGGTTCGGGCCGGGGACTGCGGACTTGACGTCCAGGGCGGGGGAGAGGTCTTTAGGTGAAGCGGGTAAGAGGAGCCGAGCCTCTTAGGAAGTGGGCAGCTCGGGGGGGGGGGGGGGGGGGGAGACTGGGTGTGTGTGTCGGGGGGGGGGGTGTCCTGGGCCTCTGGAAGCCACCGCGAAGCCTTCCTCCCTGTTTCGCAGATATCCCCACCTTCTGATGTAACAGCTACGAATCGCGAGGCTGACCTCTCATCCTTTGGCCTGGAGATGAGAGTGTCTCAGGCCCAGTGATAGGCGGGAAGGGACCGGAGGGAGCCACAAGTCTGCACCCAGGCGGGGAGGAAGCGGGCGGGAGCCGCTCCGCAGGCGCAGGCGAGTGGGTGGGAAGGAGGGAGGGAGAGAGGGAGAGAGGGAGAGAGGGAGGAAGGAGGTGAGGCCGGGAAGATGCCACTGCCGGGGGCGGGGCGGGGCCCGGGATCCGGGAGAGGGACTGCAGCGGTGTTTGGTGGGGGCTGGGGCTGCAATGTCACTTATTTGAGGGTCAGGTGTGTATGTCCCAGGCTGGGACTGCCACTTGCTTACATCTTCCCAGTACCACCCAGGGCGCAGGGACCGAGGCGGAGGGCAGGGGACTGCAGTACCGTCCCCGAAGCGGGACGCGAACCGGCAGAGTTGGGAGAAGGTAAACAAGGGCCACGCCCCCTGCCGTCGCCCCGCGGGCGCGCACCCGCCGCTCCGGCCGCAGCCGGTATATTTCCACTCTCCCAGCGCTTCTCCCCCGCCGGACTCCCGCGCAGCCCCGGAGGGGGGACTGCCCCCGACCCCAGCCCGCGCCCCGTACGCCGGAACTGCACACCCGGCATACTCACCTGGAAAGGGTGTCCCCCGCCCCTCCAAAACACTGTTTAATTTGTGCAGAGCCTCCGCGCCGGGGAGCTGAGCATGCTGCCCCCGCGTGCAGCGCCCGCGTGCACCCAGCCCGGAGAGGGGGCGACAAGGCGGAGGCGGTGGCCCCCGGAAGGTGTCTGGGACCGGACCGGCTGCACGTGAGCCCAGCGCGGAGTCATGTGCACCGGCTCAGCCCGGTTCGGCGGCCGGACGTGCTGCGTATCAACAAAATGAAACTCAGGGCGACAGGAGGGCAGATAGCTCTGGGTCCTCCGAACCCCCGTCTCCGGCAGAACGACCTCCCCTCCGCTGCGGTCTCCCGCCGCAGCCCCTCCGCGCGGCCGGAGCCCGCGGGGCAAGTTGCAGCCCTGGCGCGCCCCCGCCCGCCCGCGCCCCCTCACCGGCCCGGGGGCGCTTTGCCGCAGTCATTAATAAAGAAGGTCGCCAAGCTCACCCTTCCAAAAGTTGTTGTTGCATGCGCCCCTCTCAGCCTCCCCGCAATGTACTCTTTAAAACACGACTGACCAACATGCGCAATCTCTCTCCCCGGTGCTGTGCATCTCCCCCCCCCCACCCCCCCGCGCCCTGGCTTCCTAGAACAGGCAGCCAGCAGGAGAGAGAGGGAGCGAGCGAGCAAGAGAGAGAGCGCGAGCGAGGGAGCGAGGAGCGCTGGCAGATCTGTTGCAAAAACATAAAATAACGCCGTGGAGATGTGCAGGGCCCATCGCTGGGGGCAGGATCTTACCTTCCTCCGAGGTGCCCTTCTGAGGGGCGCTGCCCTGGACTACGCGCCGCGGCGGGGGCCGGCGCTGGAAGGATGCTCCCGAAACCCGGAGCTCCTGGGGCCGGCGCGGGCGGGCGGGGGGCGCGCATCCATCCGGGGTCGCGGCGAGGGAGGCTGCCGGGCCCTCGGCGTCCCCGGCCCCGCACCCCTGCTGGGGACGGTCAGCCCGCTGGATGTAAGCCCTTGCCGCTAGGAATGGGCACAAAGTAACTCCATGGACGCTACTCACCCCCCTCCCCAAAAAATAGCCTCCAACTGCGATGGCCGCGGTCGGCACCATTCACCAATCCCCCTGTGTATGTTTCTGTTTCTTTTTAAACCAAGACTTCCTTGTGATCTCTTTAGAAAAAAAATGTGTTGGGGTGGGGGTGGGGTGGGGGCGGGCGGGAGGAGCGAGGGAGGGGGAGTAGCCACTTTTTTCTTATTCACTCGGATCTCCACTCCTGACATCCCCCCCCCATCGCCCGCCCCACCCCCCGCCCGGTTGTTTGGCTCCGGCAGCGGGTCCAGGTAGGGTTGCAGGCCTCGGGGGGGGGGGGGGGAAGGGGGGGCGGGGAGGGTGCTCTGCCCGGCTGCCCGGCTGCCCGCACCTCGGGCCCAGACTCCCCATGGGCTCTGGGGCGCCCCCAGCCCGCCCTGTCCCCAGGGCCGGGCCCGAGCGGCGGCTGCGCCCGTGCAAGTCCCATCAGGTCTGCTCACACTTCACACACTCACACACATACCCCGCCCCTCTACTCTCTCACACTTTCTGCTCACACCCCGCCCCCTTCGAGCCCCAGACCCGGGCGGCGCCCCCCGCAACCTTAAAAAAAAAAAAAAAAGCAAGCTTATACTTAAAAAAATCTTTTGGCGCCATATTAATGACGTACTTAAAATTTGCCATTTCTCCCTGCGTCAAAAAGACGTTTCTTTGCAAATAACAGCCTGAAGGCGACACTCGCGGAGGGAACGAGGTTTGCACCGAGCACCCCGCCTCCCGGGGCTCCAGCGCTGGAAGACCCTCGCCCTAGGCCCTGCTCCCGAATCGCTGGTTTAAAAATGCGAACCGAATAAATCGCGTGGCGCTCTGCAGCGCCAGAAGTGAGCAGAAAGTGCTGGCAGGAGCGGAGGGGAGGGGCACGCGCGCGAGTCTGGGGGAGGGGGCGCGTCCCTTCTCCCCCACCCACAGTAGATGGAAACTAACATCCCGGGCGGGGGAAACTTGAAATTGCCGGCGACCTCAGGAAGGAGGGGCAGTCCGTGGAGAGGGTCTCTCTCGGGTTCGTTGCCCCCCTCCCCCGTTCGGGTGCCTACAGTCTCCCAGCTCTGCCCCGCATTTCCGGGGGGTGGGGAACGCAGTGTTGGGTGGGTGGGTAGCTGCAAGTCTTGGCCCCAGTAGGAGTTTGCCCCGAGGTGTTCCCTTCCCCCCTAGCTCGTCCTTCCCATTCCCCCTAAAGGGTTAAAAACCGAGGGGGCTACTTCCAAGGGCTGGCACTTGGCGAGGAAGCGGGGCGCCCCTCTCCCCACCCTTCGCCTCCTCGCCCCTCCTCCTCCGGCTCCACTTCCCGACTTGACCTTGTGGTGCACAAACAGTGCGCTCGGATCCTCGCAGTTTCTGGAAGAAGCGCTTGCGCTCGCCAGGCAGGCGGGCTGTCGGGCGGCTCGCGGGCGGTGGCGGGGCCTTGGGTCGGTTCCCAGAGCCGCGGGCCACACCCACCCAACCCGCTGCGCCCGCGGTGCTCACCTTCTCTCGAGGAAGGAGCTGCGCTAGCCTCCTGGATGGGGAGGTGTCGGGGGCAAGCTGCAGCCTTCTCCCAATGCTCCCAATTGGGGAGAGGGTGGTCTGGTCTCAGGCGGGGTTTGTTGGGGAGACCTGGGAACCTGGTTCAACATCCCCAAAGCATCGTTGCCAACTTTTCCTTCCCCCTCCCTTTTGGCTGCCCCTCAAAGATGATCCAATAATTTTTGCAACTCACCTTTGGCTTTGAAGGCACATGGGTGAGTTGTGAACTGGGACAGGAACCGCCTTCCCTCTCCGAGACTGAAGGTTGTTTATCCTTCCTTTCTTTCCCTTCCACCCCCTTCTATGGAAAGACAAAAACTTAATTTACATAAGATGACATTTATGTGACACTTAAAAAGATTCCCCCATGGAATGTTGTGAACACATTTGCTTATAGGAGAAATAAATCTAATAATAAACAAACTTCTAACAGCACAAATCCTCTGACGGGTTAAATGGTCTACACAACAAAGAGGAAGATAGTGAATGTGGAAATAAGCCCTTTCTGCAACTAGAAAGAAATATGAGCTCAAAGGGAGTCCCAGCAGCGTTTCTCTTCCTTGGCCTTCATTCACAAAGTCTGGGAAGGCTTGTTTGGCAAGACTGAGGAACTGGGGTACCACCTCCAGACCTGACTCTAGCTCTGAGTTGGTAGGATTTTCCCAAGCCTAAACTCAGTGCCAGAAAACAGATGTCACAAGCTGTTAGCATGTAACAAAAATGGTCAAACACCTGGATTCAAATCCTGGCTTTGCAGTTGAGAAGCTACTTGATGTGGGCAAGCGCATTCATCTCTCTGGGTCTCTTTCTTCTATAGAATAGGATGGTTGGAGGGTTCCTGAAGCCGTGTGTATATATACATATATGCATATATGTTTGCATACATTCTATATGTGTAAAGCAGGGGCCTGGCTCAGAGTGCACAGTGCACATTAGCACTTTCCCTGGTGTTTGTGTTTTGGAAAGGTGAATATGCTCCCTGAAAGCTCTTAACACTGGAAATACTGGAGAACAATGATTTCTATCTTGTCCTCTATGATGACATATACAAGATCTCCCAGTTAGGGCAAAAAGAAGTAGAAGAGAAAAAACTGTGCTAGATGGTAGGCTTCATGGTCAAGGTCCAGATGGCAGTCTTAACCACACATCTGAAGTGGGAATGGAGGCACCAATTTACAGTGGCACAGTACAAAGGAAGCACTCTGGGTCTAGATATAGCGGGTTTACATACAGGAAAGGACTGGACAGGCTCCTCCTCTTAGCCATCAAGATCCTGTGAGCCTTGGCAGGCAGTTATAAAATGACCTAGAGAGATGGAAAAGGGCGAAGATGACCATCTCCTGTGCTGTGCACTATGCCAGCCATCCCATTTCATCCTCATAAAAATCCCATTTTATCTATTCAGAAAGGTTTCGTGACTCACCAACAATCACACGAGCTAGGAAGTGGTGGCAGAGTTGGCACCGGGTTTGGATGCCCCCAAAATTATGTGTTGTCCATTTTACCATGCTGCCAGAATTAAAAGGTATGAGAATTATTGGTTTGATTGGGGATGGGGGCCTGACTGCTGTAACAGCAAGAAAGAATTTTATGGGTAGCACTTTGCCTCTAAGGTGGTTCCCTGAATTTGGGTGAGACACAGATCCCCTAAGGAGTCCTTGGAAGGTACTTCTTGTTTAGGACTGGAAGCTCCATCAGAATCCTTGCATTCCTGCTGGTCTCTGCTACTGTTTAAGGTTAACCTTGATAATGTTAACAGAATAATAGGAAAGGAGATAATTATAACTCTTTAATATTTAGTAAAAGTCTCACAAATCATGAACTTACTGCAGAAAAAAAAAGAGAAGAAACATAAGAGTTCTAGGAGATGTAATTATTCATTTTTTTTCCAACAAATATTTACTGAGTGCCACCTGTATACCAGGTACCATTCTTGGGGCTGAGGACACAGCACAAAAGTGGCAGACAAAAATGCCTACTCCCATGGAATTCACTTTCTAGTGGAAGGAGATGCACAATTTTTTTAAGTGAAATATTATATTTGAAGGTGAGTAAGTGCTGTTCAGAAAAATTAAGTAGGAAAGGGGGATAGGGAACGTGGGCATGCAATTTAAATAGAGTCCTCAGGGAAGAGCTGACTGAGAAGGTGGCTTTTGAATTAAAGGAGGTGAAGGAATGAGCTGTGAGGGCTTATGGGAGAAGACCATTCTAAGGCAGGGGTTCTTAACATGGAGTCCGCAGACACTCTCCTCCAGAGATCTGTGTATAGAATTCACAGTCTTGACTTCAGATAGGGAAAAAATGTTATCTTTATTTTCACGAATTAACATTTGGCATGTTCTTCAATTATGAATGCAGACAGCAAATCACAGTGCTATTAGCAGCACCTGTGATGTTGTTGCTAGTAGAAATCAGATATTTTCATAGCACATTATAGTTGCTGCAAATATCTTAAAATATCATTACAGTTATCACTACTTCATAATTATGCTGCTAGCTCTTGTAATTTAATGAATTAATAAGAGACACATATATTACTCTATTACACATTTTAAAAATATTTTGAGAGTTGTATTTCAGCATAATTGGTTTTCTTTAAAATTTATGAAACTTATTTTATGGATTTAAAGATACTGTACTCAGAAGGAATCCATGGGCATTACTAACTGCCACAGGGGTCCCTGGCACAAAGTAAAAGAAACCACTGTCTCCACCATTTGCGGTCTCCAGCAAATGCAGAGGTCCTGAGGTAGGAAGATGCTTATTGTGTACATGTAGAAGAAAGAAATGATATAGGCCGTTGTTAGGAATTTGGCTTTTGCTAGGAGTACTAAAGATGGTTTTGAGCTGAGGAGTGACATAATCTGACACTGGATTTTACAGGTTACTTTGCTGTCATATGGAGGACAGACTGAAAGCGGAAAGGCTGAAGCTGGAAGACAGGTGAGGAGGTCACTGAAATAAACCAGGTAAGAGATGATGTTAAAGTACACTAGAGTGGTAGCAGGGGAAGTGGTCAAAGTCAATATATTTTATGAAGATAGCTTTGACAGGATTTGTTGACGAGGCATGAGAAAACAAGAATTCAAGGATGACTAGAGTTTTGTCTTGAACCAGTGGAAAAACAGAATTGCCATTAAAAGATATGTGAAGACTATGGAAGGAGTAGATTCGGGGGAGGATAAGGAGCTCAGCATTAAGACATAGTAAGGTTAAGATACCTATTAGATGTCCAAGTGCAGCCGTCCTGTAGGCAGTTAGAAATGGTAGCCTCAGCTCAGAGGTAAGTTCGGGGCTGAAGGTATCTTTTGAGAAGGGTCAGCAGGTTGCTGGTATTTAAAGCTATAAGACTGTTTGAAATCACTGAGGAATTGAGTGTAGAAAGGGAAGTCCAAGGAGGATGTCCTTGGCCACTACAAGGTTAAGAGGTCTGGAAGATGAAAAGGAATCAGTAAGATGTTGTTAAAAAAGAAATATTCAGACATTTCTCCAAAGAAGAAATATAAATGACCAATAAGCACATGAAAAGATGCTCAATGTTGCTCACCATTAGGGAAATACAGATCAAAGGTGCAATACGGTACCACCTCACATCCAATAGGGTGGCTACTATTTAAAAAAAAAAACAAAATAACAAGGGTTGGCAAGGATGTGGAGAAATTAGAACACTTGTGCACTATCATTGAGAATATAAAATAGTACAGCTACTGTGGAAAACAGTATGGCCATTCCTCAGAAAATTAAAAATAGAATTACCATATGATCCAGCAATTCCATTTCTGGATATATATTCAAAAGAATTGAAAACAGGGTCTTGAAGAGATATTTGTGTACTTGTGTTCATAGTAGCATCATCCACGATAACTAAAATGTGGAAGCAACCCAAGTGTCTGTTAATGGATGAATGGGTAAAGCAAAATGTGGTATATACATAGAATAGAATATTATTCAGCCTTAAAAAGGAAGGAAATTCTGCAACATGCTACAACATGGATGCACCTTTAGGTCCTTATGCTAAGTGAAATAAGCCAGTCACAAAAAGACAAATACTGTATGATTCCACTTGTGCGAGATACCTAGAGTGATGAAATTCATAGAGACAGAAAGAACAGTGTTTGCCAGGGGCTGGAGCAGGGAGGGCAGATGGGGACTCATAGTTCAACAGGCACAGTTTCAGTTTTGCAAGATGAAAGAGTTCTGGAGATGGAGGGTGGTGACAGTTGCACAACAGTGTGAATGTACTTAATATCATTGAACTGTACACTTAAAAATGTTTAAGATAGTAAAATTTGGGGCGCCTGGGTGGCGCAGTCGGTTAAGCGTCCGACTTCAGCCAGGTCACGATCTCGCGGTCCGGTCTGTGAGTTCGAGCCCCGCGTCAGTCTCTGGGCTGATGGCTCGGAGCCTGGAGCCTGTTTCCGATTCTGTGTCTCCCTCTCTCTCTGCCCCTCCCCCGTTCATGCTCTGTCTCTCTCTGTCCCAAAAATAAATAAAAAACGTTGAAAAAAAAAAATTTTTAAGATAGTAAAATTTATGTTATGTGTATTTTATCACAATAAAAAAATTGGGGGAGGGGTGCCTGGCTGGCTCAGTCAGTGGAGCATGGGACTCTTGTGTGTTTGAGCTCTACTGTTGGGTGTAGAGATTCCTTAAAAATAAAATATTTAAAAATAATAAAAATATTTTTTTTTAATTGGGGGAAAAAAGTAAAAAGAAAGCAGTGGCATCCAGAGAGATAGGAGGAATGTCTTAGAAGACAAGATAAGAGTGTTTCAGGAGGGAGGAAAGCTCTATGTGCAAAGCTACCAAGAGGAATGAGGTTAGATACAGACTGACAATTGATCATTAGTTTCAGCCACGTTGAAGTCACTGGTGATACTGATAAGAGCCACATCAACACACTGGCATAAGTGAAAGTTTGACTGAGTGGGTTCAAGAGAGAGTGGGAAAGTCTATAGTTGTTATACCTTGTTCCAAGATTCTACTTGAAAATGAGAAGTCCTCTGTATACGTATGTTTATAGAAATAGATAATCATGTATCTGTAGGAGTTCAATTCAAATGATTTTTATTGAGGGTCTTCCAGGTACTAGGCATGTTTAATGGATTCTACAGATAAGTGAGAGAAAGAAAACACATTAACTGCCTTCCAGTATTTCACAAGAGTTCATAATCTAACAAACTTGGACACAAGTTTGTATCACTTGGACACAAAGTGATGTATATGGCTAAATATGCACAGTCAGACCCAGCATCAATTTTTTCAGTGTATGGCTAAAACTGTGGATTCCACATTCATATGGTCTTAGGATAGAGTCCTGTCCCCACCATTCACCAGCTCTGTGACTTTGTACAACCTCTGTGTGCCTAAGTTTCCTCCTCTGTAATTAGGGATGCAATAATTTCCAAACTTCAGTGTGCCTGGTATGCTTGTTAAAAATGGAGATTTCTGGGAGTGCCTGGCTGGCTCAGTCAGAAGAGTTTGTGACTCTGGATCTCAGGGTCATGAGTTCAAGTCCCATGTTGGGTGTAGAGATTACTTAAAGAAATAAAACTTAAATTTCTTTAAAGTTTTATTTATTTTATTTTTGAGACGGGCAGGGGGTGGGGCAGAGAGAGAGGGAGAGAGAGAATTCCAAGCAGGCTCTGTGGAACCCGACGCAGGGCTTCATCTCACAAACCATGAGATCATGACCTGAGCAGAAATCAAGAGTCTAATGCTCAACCGACTGAGCCACCCAGGAGCCACTCTCCGCCAACCCTCAAATTTTTTTAAAATGTGGATTTCCAGGCGCCTGGGTGTCTCAGTTGGTTAAGTGTCAGACTTTGGCTCAGGTCATGATCTCTCAGTTCATGAGTTTGAGCCCCGCATCTGGCTCTCCGCTGTCAGTGTGGAGCCTGCTTTGGATCTTCTGTCCCCCTCTCTCTCTGCCCCTCTCCTGCTTGTGCTGTCTCTCTCTCTCTCTCTCTTGGTCTCAAAAATAAATAAACATAAATAAAATAAAATAAAATAAAATAAAATCTCTCTCAGTCTCAAAAATAAATAAACATAAACAAAATTAAATAAAATTAAATAAATTAAATAAAATAACATAAAATAAAATAATAAAATAAAAATAAAATGTGGATTTCTAGGCTTTATCCCTAAAGGTTCTCAACGGGCAGGTCTGGGGCAAGGCCCAAGGATATGCATTTTTTAATAAGTACCTAGTCATGCTTGATGCCCTTGGCCTTGAACCACACTTTGTAAGCATTGGCCTGGCACTCAGTAATTGCTCATCAGACAATAGCTGTTCTTCCGGGGGTCCCTACTGGGAACAAAAGTTCTAATCCCTTGTGATTTATATCCAGAACCAGAGGTCCAGCATACCCTAAGCACCCTAAATGTAGAAAAGAGCATGAGAATCATTCAACATTTATTTATTGAATGCTTACTCTGTTCTAACAGTGTTCAAGGGCTGGAGAGACAAACAATATATGACTCAATAATTTGTTTGAGTCATCAGGATAGGCAGAAGCCCCACATGAAGTTAGCCACACTCTCCAGCAGCCAAACTGTATCAGGTGAGAAGTCCTATGTTCACTCACTAGCGGCTTAAGGCAGTACTTGTACAACAATAACATGAACATGAATCACCTGGGTTCCTGTTTACATGAAGGTTCTGATTCATAAGGTTTGGGGCAGGGCCTGAGAATCTGCATTTCTAACGGGCTGCTAGATGATTTGGATGGTGCCAGTCCATAGATGATACTTGATGTAGTAGAGTTAGGAAAACTGGATCACAATACTTGTCCTAACATTAGAGTTCCTAGAGACTTTCTGCAAATCCTAAAGGGACAAAATGAAATCTGGGAAGATCACACATGTGAGCTTTGCTCACCCTTTCATCCATCTCCTCTGTTTCTGGAATCTGATCCTCACCCTCCCAAATATAGTCAGTGCTACTAGGTGACCTCCTCTAAGGGAGGGTGAACATTCATTCTCTTGGTCATTCAGTAAATATTTCCTGGCTGCCTACTCTGTGCCAAGCCCTATGCAAAGCGCATAATTTGGCATTCAAGAGAGGACAGATCCAGCAGCTCTGCCTCCTAGGCTCCAGGCAGGGGCTGCAGGTGGGGTTTGGGCAGATAGGAAAGCTGCCCAGGGCTGCATCTGCGGCTTAAGACACTGCCCTGGCAAGAGCCAGCCTTGCTACTTTCTGTGGTGCTACAAACACATGCCTGGGAGAAGCACCCCTCTGGAGCCTTTGCCAGCTGGTTTAGAGATGGTACTGACCAGCCGTAGGAGATGTCTGGATGATGTGCCAGCCTGGCCACCTGTCTCTTCTCAGACTCTCAGACTCAGCCCAGTGGCCACAGATGGCAGAAGGCAAAGAAGATCCCTGGGGCTTCTAAACACTTCCCCAGAAACTGGCAGCAGGCAGTAACTCCGGCCAAGTCAGGGGCCAGCTTGACCAGACACTCATCAAAGTGTGAGACGCCCCGCGTGGAGCTGAGGGACCCGGCTCTGTCCAAGAACCATCAAGAACCAAAGGTGCTGGCTCCAAGTCAAGTTGAACAGGGTAAGCAAAACCCTTTCCTTTTCCCCTAGGGTTTCTTTCTTTCTTTCTTCTTTCTTTCTTTCTTTCTTTCTTTCTTTCTTTCTTTCTTTCTTTCTTTCTTTCTTTCTTTCTTTCTTTTTATGTTTATTTATTTTTGAGAGAGAGAGACAGACAGACAGACAGCACAAGCTGGGGAGGAGCAGACAGAGAGGGAGACACAGAATCTGAAGCAGTTTCCAGGCTCTGAGGTGTCAGCACAGAGCCCGACATGGGGCTCAAACACACGAACTGCTAGATCATGACCTGAGCTGAAGTCTGACACTTAACCGACTAAACCACCCAGGTTCCCCTTCCATAGGGTTTCTGATAAATGAAGCAAATCTCCCTTCATCTGGCAGTCTTACAAAGACCCTTCCCATGGATTTACTGATGAATTCGTAGCCATGCTGGAGGTAACCTGGTTTTATTAGAAATAGCATGCATTTAACAAGCACCTATACAAACAAGGCTTTATCTTAGGGCAGTGAGTTCCAGGTTCAGATCCTATTTTAGAGGGGTTTCGGCCCATTTAGGAAGACAAATCCTTAAGTATATGCAGGATGGGCAAGCTATCTGGGGAGCCTGTGGGGTGGAATAATACAGAAAGGTTGAGAAGGGTCTGGAGATGGACCTGCATATAGATAAAAATTTTGATGAGTTGGGGGGGTGGCGGGGAGAATGATACAGAGAGATGAAATGTGTCTGTCTGGTGCACAGCAGTGCAGTGGGGGCATAGAACATGATGCTAATAACTGGTTCTAGGCAGAGAGAGAGAGAGAGAGAACTGCCTTCTGAGAGAGAACTGCCCTTTGTACAGGAAAATATACTAGTAAGCTGGTGGAAGATGAAAGGTGAGAACCACCAGTTGCCCCAAGTTAGAAGTAGGAGATGAGAACATGCAGTCTACTTCTAGGAATCTACCCCAGAGAGACCCTCTGATGTGGGCACAAGAAGATCTGTTTAAGATATCATTAGAGGGGTGCCTGGCTGGCTCCGTCGGTAGAGCATGAGACTCTTGATCTCAGGGTCATGATTTCAAGCCCCACATTGGGTGTAGAGGTTACTTAAAAAAAATAAATAAAATAAATCTTTGGGATGCCTGGGTGGCTCAGTCAGTTGGTCATCCGACTTCAGCTCATGTCCTGATCTTATGGTTCATGGGTTCGAGCCCCGCGTCATGCTCTGTGCTGACAGCTCGGAGCCTGGAGCCTGCTTCGGATTCTGAGACTACCTCTTTCTCTGCCCCTCCCCCACTCACGCTCTGTCTCTCTCTCAAAAGTGAATAAACACTAAAAAAATTTTTTTAATAAAATAAAATATAATATTTATTTTATTATTATTTTTCTAATGTTTATTTATTTTTGAGAGACAGAGAGAGACAGAGTATGAGCAGGGGAGGGGGAGAGAGGGAGAGGGAGACAGAGAATCCAAAATAGGCCCCAGGCTCTGAGCTGTGAGCACAGAGCCCGACATGGGGCTCAAACTGACAAGCCATGAGATCGTGACCCGAGCTGAAGTTGGATGCCCAACCGACCAAGCCACCCAGGCGCCCCTAAAATACAATCTTTATAAAGAAAAAAGAAAAACTGGAAATGGCTTGAATGTCCATCACTAGAGCACTGGCTAAATAAACCACAGTCAAAAAGAAGGCAGTGGGGCACCTGGGTGGCTTAGCTGGTTAAGCATCTGACTCCTGATTTCTGCTCAGGTCATGATCTTACAGTTCATGGGTTGGAGCTCTGAGTCAGCCTCTGCACTGATAGTGTGGATCCTGCTTGGGATTTCTCTCTCTGCCCTTCCCTGCTAGCGCACTCTCTCTCTCTCTCTCAAAAATAAATAAAAACATTAAAAAAAAAAAAAGAAGGCAGCAAAGAAAGAAGCATTGTGTGGTTTTGTGTGTTTGATGTGGAAAAAGTTCTAATAAAAGTGTTAAGTGAAAAGCAAGTTTCAGGATATACAAATATCAGATCATTATGCTGTACACGTGAAAACAAAAAGCAAGTTTCGGGGTAATATGTATAATAAGATTTTATCTGTATTAAAAAACACCTTAAAAAACCTACATTTTTATCTGAACATAGACACACAGATATACATAATTTCATAGAGAAAACAAAGCATCTGAAAGATACTCATCAAATTGTTGATGAGTTGCCTGTGTTGTAGTGTAAGAAGTGAAGTTGGGAAGAGGTGAAGGGTTAACGTAGGAGTTGTGAAGATGAAGAGGAAGAGTCAACCCCATGGTTGTTGAGGAAGCCCTAAGAAGCCCTTTGCATTTACCATAGGTGCTTAGAATTCTCCAGAGACAAAAGCATCATGGGGGTGGCAGGACATGTTTCCCCAGCCCAACCATGGACTGCATTGTCCAGGAAGCCTGCCCTCTGGTCTAGCCCCAGTCCTGACTCCTGGTGGCCTGGGGCCTGTTTGGCCCTCTTTGGGCCCCAGCATTAGGGTCTCTCTGGGATTCTAAGTTCATTCCAGAGCCTTCTCATGGAGACTGAGCTCCAGCAGGGGCATGGAAAAGCTCCACTTGGCCTTTGGCCTGCTGGGACTTAAACATGGGCCAGGCTGCGACTGGGAATCAGTGTGAGAAAGGAGGTTTCTGAGCATCACGGCCTCCTGGAGGAGCTCCCTCCTCTGACAGATGGACTACCATTTCTTCCCAGAACATTTGGCTTGAGGATACCTGGCCCAGCTTGGTTCCTCAGGAAACAAATGTGGGGATTATTCATTACATGTTGGGCTCTAAACAGTTAATGAAACCCACTGAGTGAGGGCTCTGGACTGGGAGGCAGAAGTGGAGACTGCTTCAGGCTAGGACTTGGGCTCTGGGCCCACAGGATGTTGGTGTGAGCTGTGCACAGGTGCAGATACAATTCCTACGGTTGGTCTAGGCTAGCTTCAGTTTACAGAGATGTGTTAGATGAAGTCCCTGTCCTGAGGATACCACAGGATGGAGGAGGGGCATTAATTGGATTTGGATGGGGTCAAGTATGTGGACAGAATCTAGCCTCAGCGTGGAACCAGAAGCAGCAAGGGCAGCTGGCCCTGAGATGCCTCACTCCAGTCAAGGCTTCGTTAATGGTGTCCTGGCCTTGACCAGCTTCCCACTGCTGGGAAGTGCTCCAGAGTCCAAGGTGGTTGCCTTGGGAGCCTCCTGCAGGCACTAGTGAGCAAGCTGTTCCTCCCTTATGGCTGTGGACAAAGTGACTTGTGAGCCTGGGGTGGCCTTAGCCACTGTAACTGGTGGACATCCAGGACCTGCAGCTCTGGCAGGTGGCAACCTCCTTCAAAATGTACTAGATCTCCAGCCAGGGCCCTGGGGAGAGACTTGGACAGGAATTGGCCCTGGATGCCTGTGCAATGGACATGCTTGGAAACAAGGGAATTCTTGTCAAGCTGATCCCCAGCTAGGCCAGCTCCAGGAAGATTATCCACCTAATACAGTTCCTCTAGGCTCTAGGAAAGTTCTACAGAAGAAGGAAAGCCTGTAGACACTGGCATCCAGCTGGGGCAAGAGAGGCAGATTCTTAAGGGGCAGAAGGGACTTCCCTGAAGACCCTCTGTCATTGGGCATCTAGCTGCTTACTTTTCTGATCCCCAGCTGCCCTTAGAATTCAAGGAAAGGCACACAGCTCTTAAGTGTCTAGTCTGCTGGCTGTCCAGGCTGGGAGGGCATGCCCAAGGAACGGCAAGTACCATTCTTGCTCTGGAAAACCTCACAGCTCAGGTGGGGAGGTGAGATTCCTAGATTGGAAACAAGATGGGTTAGGGCATGAATCAGTGTTCAAGTGTCCACTTTGGCCATGTGTATGCACATACACACAAGGTGTGAATGAGCCAGGAAGGATTCACTATGTGGGAGCAGAAGAAAGACTGTGTGCATGTGTGCATTTGTGTGTACCCATGCTCATGTGTATGTGTGTGTTGTGTGTCTGCATGTGTCCAGATACACCTAATGTAGCCTGTCTAGAGTCCCCATCCTCTGTGCTATTTGCCTAGACAACCTAAAAATAATTGCCATTTAACTTTAGGATTTGTTATTCGAGGCATAAGATGCTTGCCCAGCAGATACAGTTTTCTACCTACACTTTATCTGAGATCAAGTTAAAATGGGTCTGCATTATTTATACACAGGATGGCTAGTGAGCAGAAGGCAGACTAGAACAGCCTGGATTTGGCTGGTAAGTCCATATAAAAACGATCCCTACGTGGATAACAAAACTGGACAGTGTGCATAGGTTGGCAGTGATGGCATCGACAGTGATGATGACAATGATGAAAAAGGGCCCAATATGGTTACCAGGGGTATGAACAACCCTGTATCTCACCCACACATGACATAGAATTGGGCACATGGCAAGCAGTCATGAATATTTATTCAATTTATTTGTAGGTGTTTAGAAGGAATGTCCACATATGTGACACATATAAAAATATGGAGCTAGATGACTGATAATTCATCACGTACAGAGGACTATCAAATGATAGATTGAGTTTAAAAATTAGTTTATTGGACCAATGGCTGGGGGATCATACAATTATCAGATTGAATGATGAAAGCCATGGAGGAATGATAGGTTGATAAATAACTTGTTGATACTTGATAAAGGGGTAAGAAGGGAGATAATTTGTGGCCAGGTGACAAAGTTAGTAGATCCATGGTCAAATCCAAATAGGTAGATAGATAGGTGAACAGAAATGTAGCAATGGAGTGAGAGGCAGATAAGAGGATGAGCGAGATACTGCAGTGGGCAGAATAATGCCCTCCCAAAATGTTTATGGTGTGCTTTCCATAACCTGGAATATATTACCTTACATGGCAAAAGGGACTTTGCAAACATTAAATCAAGGGCCTTGAGATGGAGACATTACCCTGTAGTACCCAGATGACCTCAGTCTAATCATATGTCCTACCCATGACCTCTCTTTCAGCATGCCCCAGCCTCCTCTGCCTTCTTTTCAGTTCTTGATCATACCAAGCTCACTCCTACCTCAGGGCCTTTGAACTCACTGTTGCCTCTGTCTGCTGCTTTTTGCCTCTCAGATCTCAGCTCAAATGAGTGTTGCCTCCCTGCTTCCAGATTTTTGTCCTGAAGCCTTGAGCACACTCCGTTCCTGGGGACTGCGCTGGTGCAATGGGATGTCCCAGCTCTTAGCCTGCCCTGGCTGGCACTATCCCCAGCCCTGGGTCCCGCCCAAGGCTGCGGGATGGAGCAGTGTGCATGAGTCATCGAGCCACAGACACAGTCCCCTTGTTGGAGGGACCTGAGAAGTTATGTTGTGGCAAACTCTTAGAGCCAATGGCCAGATTGAAAGGGAAGGTTAGGAATTTCCCCAAGTTATTCAGGCTCACACGAGGCTGGGAGGGGGCTGGACAGTAGAAGAGCTGGGAGTGGCCTGTGGGGATGATGCTATAACCTCTCTGTGGACTGCCCTGTTCCCACCCAAGCTAGAACAGGCTGTAGAGGAGTAGATGACATGCCCCAGTCTGAAAGGCACTCATTACCCCTCAACTATTCCTTCAGTCACCTCTCTGTGACTGAGCACCGACAGTGTACCAGGAACTGTGCTGCCCTACTCCAGGCCAGGCCCTGCCCTGAAGGAACTTACAGTCTAGTCGGGAAGGCAGGCTGGCATGCAGACCTTACCGATTGACTGGACAAGGGCTCGCTGTCAGGGCTCACAGAGAAGCCACCCTCGGCTGCCTGTATGACGGCAGTGACCAGACTAGCTAGAAGGGCATTCCAGGCAGTAGAATCAGCCTGGTGTGTTAGTTTTCTAGAGCTGCCATAACAAAGCAGCACATGCTGAATGGCTTAAAACAACAGAAAATTGTTCTTTCACAACTCTGGAGGCTGGAAGTCCAAAATGAGGGTGTTGACAGGGCCAGGCTCCCTCCCAAGCCTCAAGGGGGAGGATACTTCATTGCCTCTTCTAGCTTCTGGTAGCTCCAGGCATTCCTTGGCTTGTGGCTGCATCCTTCTGATCTCTGCCTTCATCTTTACATGGTCTCTTCCTTTTGTGTCTGTGTGTCTCCACATGTGCCTGTGACTGTGTCCCAATTCCCCTCTTCTTACAAGGACATCAGTCATATTGGCTTTGGGCCCACCCTAATGACTCATCTGAACTGGATGCATATATCTGCAAATAGCCTATTTCTAAATAAGGACATACTCACAGGTACTAGGGATTAGGACATTTTTGGTGGGACACAATTCAACCCGTAACAGTCAGTGAAGACTTGCAAGGGCCTGGAGCTCAGGACCAGAGCACTCTGCTGCTTGCTGTTTCATCACAAGCTTTGTACACGTTTCCCCCGGGGGCGGCTCACTGGTCCATACACCTGTTAGCATGTCTCCACCTACAGACTTGCTCCCAGCTCCCCCCATCTCGACAGCTTTTCCATCTCATGCGGCAGACTTGTCTCTGTAGGAAATCTTTCTCTGATTTCTGAGATTCTCAGTCTGTCCTCTTCAGCTTCCTCCCACCCCATGCCAAGCCTAGCATCAGGAAGCCAGAGGCTTTGAGTGTAGCCCTTCAGCTATTTCCATATTCCCCTCATCACCATCTCTGCCCAGGCTTCTGACCGAGCCTGGGTGTCCCTGTGATGGGGGAGGCAGAGCTCTGACTTCTGCACCAATGGCCCTAGCTGTTGAATTGTCCCCTTTGCTCTGGCCACACTGCATCTGCTAGGAGCTCCCTGAGAGTTCTGAGGTGTCCCCACTTCCAACACTGGGGGACCTATGAAGGCCACTTGGCCCCTACAGTGAACAGGGCTGTAGCGGAGCACTGCCTAGCTGACTCAATTTGAGGGGCTCACAAAGGGCTCCCTGACCCAAAGATCTCTCTCACCTAACTGCCCAGGCTCAGAAATTCCACCATGGGCAAGTCTGACAGCATCCACCCCCTAATGAGGACAAGTATCCCTTCCCGGGGAAGGGGGTGGGCAGAACAGGGATACTCTCTGATGGGAGTGGCTTAGGCAGGAACATGCCTCCGGAACCTGGAAATCTGGTGATATTTCACTCAAGTCCTACAGGAGACTTGCCACCCAGGAGCAGGAGGGGCCAAAGAAGACAGGCTATGATGCAGAGCTTTGTCCAGAGCCTGCAGGCTGTACAGTGGGGGGCAGCTGAGGGCAGCTCCAAGCCCAGCCTGACCCAGGCAGAGATGCATTCAGGCCCTAGGATATGAACTAAGCCCAGCCTCTTCCTTCTCTCCTGCCCATCCTCCTTTGTCCTGAACCTCCCCGCCTGAAGACCCAGCCTCTTCGACATACTCCCAGCCACTGGGCTGTTAGTGGCCTTTGGACTGGGGAAGGATTGGGGCCTCCCTCTTGGGCTCCACACCCCTGCTGGCAATCATCAGGAGCAGGGAGAGGCCCAGAACTGTCACTCCCTGGGCACAGTCCCACAGTGTCCTCAACCGGCCAGTCCTATTCTGCCCTTTCTCCCATGGGGAGGAGCTGGGGGCAGGGCCCAGACCTGGACAGAGGCACTGTGTTGCCAGGGGCCCTTAGTCCCACGTGTGCCCATGGAGCCCACACTGTGTGCGAAAGCTCTGGATGAGGCCGGGCTGCCTGGACTGTTCTTCCTTTCCTGCCAGAGGGACTGAAGGATAGGATGGTGTGGGCTGGGGGGTGGGTGGGGGGATGGGGGGTGTTTTGCTCACTACAAGACCCCAAGTCTTCCAGAAAGGTTTCTTTGGAAGGGTGAGCCAGCCATGTCTAATAATGAGCTATTTCAGTTTTGACACAATCAAGTCTAGCTTTAGGCTGCCTAAAATAGCCGGGTATAGAAGCCAAAAATCTGCAAGGATGGCTTGGCTCCTAAGGCCTGGGGTCCAGTGCAGGCCCAGGTTGGGGTCAGGAGGGTGGCCTCAACCCCTGCATCCAAATTCCAGGCCTCAATCTCCACCCCAAGGTACCAGTCCAGGCCTAGCCCATACCAGATCCTGAGGCTAATGAATCCTCTCAAATTCCCACTCTTACCTGTCCAGTTAGTACCCACATGGCAAACATTAATAGAGCACTTTCTAGATTAAGAGCTGTGTGGAGAATTTCATGGTGCCCCAGAGAGGGTAAGGAATGGTCAAGTGTATAGCTGTCTGGCTTTGAACCTGCTGCTCATGGGAGAGAAGGCATCTCCAGGCCAGACCTGAGCCTATGTTGGGGGGTACAGTCAGTAGTCTGGGCAGCTGGGCTGGCCTCTTTGCCCAGGATTATCTACCTGCTGGGTTACCAAGGACAGCCAAGTTGGGGAAACAGCCCCTGTCAATGGCCTTACTGGCCCCTCTTGGGCTTGCTGAATTCTTTGTTCCCTCTCTCACAGAGAAGGAGGGAAACCAGGCAGTGTGTGTTATGGGCCGCAAGGCTCTGAACCTTTAGCATAGCACCATGCTAAGATGGGGAACAGCATACAGAGACACTCAGGGGGCACCTTTGGAGCAGAGCCGGCTGCCTTGGCTCAGGAAATAAATGCTCAGCTCCCTCTTAGCAGCAAAATCCTGCTGTGTGTCCTATTTCCTCACCAGGCCCTCAGAGACCATCTGGGGAATCCGTGAGAGCATGATCTGCCTCCGCCAGGGGTACAATCCCCAAGGTCATCAGCCACCAGACTTCTGTGTGTTCTCTGGAGGTCTTTGCGCAGCACCGGGAAGAATAGTTTCTCCCTCACCTGATCCTTGACTTCTCTGGGAAGCTCATCCCTCCCTAATCCCCCCTGTGGGCTTCCTGAGTCCCAGAACCTCAAAAGTACAGTCTAACAAAGCTGTTAATGGCCGTTCCACCACTTGGTAGCTATTTGTGAGCAAGATGATCTCTCTGAGCTTCATTTGCCTCACTTATAAAGTAGAAATAATGACAGTCTTTATCTGAAAGGGTCATTGTGAGGATCAAGTAAGATCATCTAGGGGCTGGCACATAGTGACTGTCTAATAAACAAGTGGTATGATTATCATCATTATCTGTGGGTAACCTTCTTTAATCTGCTTCTCTTCCTTTGCTCCTCCCCTTTAGCCCCCTAAATCCATAATTGTCACCTTCCTAGAAGCTTCTCCAGTTTGAAAGGGGTTAGCTGGTCAGGTCCTGCTCCCAGGTGAGTGGGAAACAGGGATGTGTGCCTGAGCATTCTGATTGTAGAGCCTAGAATGGGTTGTCCACTGACCCAGAACGCTCTCACTTAGGTCACCATCCACATTCTTAATTCAAGGGGATTTCAAGAATGAGCATTTCTGTGGTAGAAGACAAAGCCAAGAAACGGAGAGGGTGAGGGAGTCACTGAAGGCTACACAGAAAGCTTAGGCCAGAGCTGGGCTAGAGCCCCAGGGGACCTGCCATCCAACTCTCCTCACTGTCTGACTCAACAGCTCTCATTTCTTCAGAAGTCTCACTGGAAACCTTATTCTGGAGCTTTCCTGTTCAGAGAAAGCAGCAAAGTGTAGAGCCAGCCCCCTGGGCCTAGAGCCCTGAACTCCCTGGGCAGACCCACAGGCTGACGGAGACGTTACCGGAGCTGATGATTCAACTTCCTGCCTTTTGAGAGCACCCAGACCACAGAGGTTTTCTTTCTTGGAGGAGGGGGGCATCTCCTTGCCTTGGGCCAGGCAGAGTGGGTCAAGTCTCCACCACAAACCACAGGGACTAGGTGGTGCGTGGGGCAGCCCCTAGGGGGCCATGCTAGAACCCTGGCTGGTGCTTCCTTAAGCCTGTCTCCTCTTTGGGTTAATGATTACCACGTAGGGTGACAAACTATCTTTTTTTTTTTTTTTTTTTTTTTTAAATCTGCCCTGGTGTTAGCACCAAAAACTCCACATCCTGGGAAACCCCTCAGCCCTGGGCAAACCAGAACGGTTGGTTACTTTATTACTACCTGCATTTCAGGAGGACACGACTTCCCACCTCAGTGACGCTGGGAGCATGGGCCCCAGGACAGCACATTCTAGAACAGAGAATTAGCAAACTATGGTCTGAGGACCTGATCTGGCCCTATGTCTATTTTTGAACAGCCCATGAGCTAAGAATAGTTTTTATGTTTTTTAATGGTTGAAAACAAAATTAAAGAAGAATAATATTTCATGACACGTGCAAGTTACATGAAAGTCAAATTTCCGTGTTCATAAATCAAGGAACACAGCCATGTCCATTCACTTATATATCGTCTCTGGTTGTTTTCTTATTACAAAGCAGAGTTGAAGAGCTGTGACATAGACTGTATGGACACACAGACCACCTCAAAGTCTCAAGTATTTACTGTTTGACCCTTGACACAAACAGTTTGTTGACCCCTGTTCCAGAAACAGACAGAAGGTGGGAATGCTTGAGGTGCACCAGGTGTAGGTGTGTGTTGAGGGGGCAGTGATGCTTCTGTGAAGAAACTCAGAGCTAGAGGAGAGAGAGAATAGAGGAGGCTTCATAGCACAGCACTAATCCAGGATTTATTGGATTAGCTGTGAGGTGGGGACAAGGTACCGAGTTTCTCTAAGACTCAGTTTGCCCCTTTGCACTGTGGGGTGAAGGTAGGTAGGCTCTGCATCTCTCTGACTTCAGTGCCTAGTCCTCTAAGCTGACACAGTCCTCTCCAATGACTCAGGCACTCCAGGACTTCTGTGTGGCCTAGAGCAGAGCAGGTCCTGCTCCCTCTGGGCCAAGCCCACAGCCTATTTGGCTTTAAGCCACAAATAGCCCACAGCCTGTTTGGCTTTAAGGCAGACCCAGATCCTGTTCCCAGGACTGGAAATTCCATCCTAACTAACTAATGTTTCAACAAAGCTTAGGAAGCACCTACTATGTGAAAGGTACTTTTAGGGCCTCCTAATACTGGAATGGTCCAAGGAGCCTCTCTTTCCCTTTCTTCCAGTCATTTGAGGTGGGGAGCTCTCCTCCCCAAGAGAAGGTGCAATAGAGCAATTGACTCCACGACCCCTCTTCTTAGATGAACACACTAGAAACCTCTCAAGTGCCAGGTCATGTACTATGTGCTATTAAGCTGAGCCAGCAGGCAGTTGACAATCTGGGAGAGTTTGAACAATGTGGACTCGAGTGAAATTGGACCCAATGCCAAGTCTAAAGTGGGCATCAACTTGACCCCTCTGCCTCTTCCCTGCCTTAGCCCTACAACAAGATGTACTCCCTTTTTCTCTTTCAGAGGGCTGGGAAAGGAATTTATCTGGTTCATAGAAGGCTTGCGGGGGGCTGACCTCAGTGTGGACCTTCGTGAGCCCCGGCTAAGCACCTACAGTGGTCTGTCTGGTCTTTTCTGGAGACCTTTGTGCCCTCGGAGCACAAAGCCACCTTCTTCTTCTTTGCCCCTGTCCCCACAGCTCTGGTGGCTGACCTTAATGCATAGGACATCTGAGAACCCAAAAAACTAAGGATCAGGGGAAGGTACTACAGAAACAGATGCTCAATTTCCAGGCTCTCTGAAATTTCTGCTGGGATTGATTGGGTCAGAGGGGTTATTTATCTTTTTTAAATAAACATTTTAATTGAAATCTAATATTCTTGGAGAAAAGCGCTCAGCTCATAAGTTCACAGCTCCTGTGAACACACCTCTGTAACTATTACCTATGTGACCAAAAACAGCAATACCAGCCCCCCAAACTGCTAGTGCCCTCTGTAAGTTACTGACCCCAGGGATAACCACTATGGTATCCTCTGTCACCATAGATTAGTTTTGCCTATTTTTGAAAACTTATATAAATGGAATCATATAGTATGTGCTATTTTTATGTCTGGTTTCTTTTGCTCAGTGAGATTCACCCATGTTATTGACTATGAAATAGTTTGCTCAGTTTCATTGCTATTCTCTGTTTTATGAATGTACCACCACTGATTTGTTGATATCATTGTTGATGGAAATTTGGGTTGTTTCCAGCAATAGTACATGTCTTTTGGGACATGTATGTACCCTTGCTGAGTATATGTACTTAGAAGTGGAATTGTTGGGATATCAGACATGCCTATGTTTAGCTTTAAAACATACCTACTTGCTGATAGTTTTCAAAGGATTTTTTAAAAGCTCAGGCTAAAACTTCAGATAGATATTTCTAGAACTACTTACATTTCTGGGGACAGGTAATGTCTCAACCCATTTCTCAGGCTGCAAACACTTGCCAGCCCGATTCCAAAACTGGTTCACAAATGATGCCCATACACCCATGGGATGTACCCTCCGCCTGCTAACAATTGTGCTTCATGGGCTTATGGGGGACACTGGGGCCTGCAGGACACATGCAATACCAGATCCTTGGCCTATAGGTCACAGAGTCCTGTTTAGGCATCCATGGGACCTGTAGTTTCAAGACCTCAAATCAAAACTTGGGGGCTGACAACTAGGAGGCATATTTGAAGCTGGGACCATCTTATGAAACCCACTTTTCTGACCATGGACAAAAGCAGTAAGGATCCATGTAGGTTCAAGCATCCTAATGTTGTCACACAGTGCCATAAGTACAGCAGAGGCCCCTTGTGCCTGAGCAGGTCTCTCCACTTGTACCAGAGCCAATCTACTTGTGTAACTGACTTAGCAGCTCAGGGCTGCAACAGCACTGGCAGGCTGTTCCCAGAGCCTGGTACGGAAGGTCCTCATCTGATTCCTTTCTGAGCAGCTTCTAGTTCATGGGACCCTGATTCCTTCCCACTGGTAACACCTGCAAGGAGAGTTTCTCAGAGGTGGATTATGCCCTCATGTTGCTCTCCCTGGCCCAGATTTTCAATCCTTAGAAGGAACAGAGCTCATTGCATCTCTGCAAGAAACCTCCCTCCATGTCTTACTTGGGAAAGACAGTGGCTTCCTTAAGGCTTGAGCAATGCTCTCCATCACTTTGAAGGACTCATCATTAAGAGCAAACACCATGGTTAGCTTACTAAACATTGTAGGAAATAATGAAGGCAGTACTCACAGCCCCCTTGGGGGAGGCAGGTTGTGAGGAAGTGTGAGAGAGAGCCCTAGAGATATCCTGGAGAAGACCTGGGCCAGTTTGGTTATTACCCTGATGCCAGGAAGAATTTTGTCATGGACCTAGGCTGGGTTTGTTAGCTCTACATGGACAACGGGTGTGCTTGACTAAATATCCTACCAACTACTCCATCAGCCATGTGATCAGGTTGTTTCCAGGCCATACTTCCCATACTGACTTCTGTGGACTTATTGCTGAGATAAGGAGAGGTTGGAGATGGTACTAGAGTCCCCTCATTCAGAGACCTGGGCTCTAGGTCAATCCTGAGTCCCCCAGGCTGTTGCTCAGTTGTGCCCCTGTGTTCCCATATACAAAATGGGATAATTTTGTCCATTACGAGGGGGCTGTAAAGAACAATACCAGAGAGAAGGCCCCCTGGTGATTTCATTGTGGACATTCCACAGGAATTGGTTCCAGGCTGATGCTGAGGCAGGGTGTATGTAGGAGAACCAATTAGAATTCTTTCAGTTTCAAGTTATATGAAACTCATCCAAATTGGCTTAAGCAAAAGAGAACTATTTGTTTGTTTGGTTGGTTGTTTTACATAATGGAAAAATTCAGGGGCTTCAGGCACACCTTGACCCAGGGGCTCAACTATGTCATCCAGACCAGGGCATTCTTCATTTCTGCTTCCTTAAGGATTGGCCCTTTTCTTAAAGTGTGGTGACAAGACAGCTGCCAGCAGCTCCAAGCTGACACCCTCACATCTCTAAGTCCAGATGAAAGGACAACATCTTTTCCTAGAATACTCAAATACTTAGTATTGGCTCTGATTGGACCTCATGGCTCGGCTTACATCCCATGCTCAGCCCTAAACCAGCCATTGTGCAATCCTGCAAAGGGCCTAATGCACTATGCAACTCTGATTGTCCAGGCCTGATTCACTTGTGACTCTCAAGCCAGGGAGTTACTCCACCTGAAGTACATGAGCTGAAAATGATAAGAGGAGTACTTTCTTGGATGAAAATTGGTTTGCTATTTCCAGAAGAGGAGGGACAGTAACTAAGCAGGGAAACGACAACAGTTCTCAACAGGGGCGTCCCCTGCCTAGAACAGGAGTCCTTTGGCCCGTGCCTTTTACTCCCTGATTGTGCTGTGCTTTGAGGGCAGGAATCATAACTATCTTCCCTCTGTATCTGCAGAAATATTAATAGAATGAATAATAATCTTGGGTAGGTATGTTGAGCTTGATACCTTTTCAAACCTCTTTTAACATCTACCCTATTATTTGATTCTTTGTTCTTCTTTTTGGCTACCCAGGATCTGAACCCTCTTCCTGTGATGGGGAATTCCCCTCATTCTGAGGCAGAGCCCACTTCCCACTACAGAGGCTAAAAGTGCCCTGTGCATACTTTTCCCAGCCTCCCCGTGGCTGGGTGAAGGCCCATGACTGAGGCTCTGCCATTCAGGCACAAAGGCTCCAGACAGTGACCCAGGAACTAGTGACCCAAAGAAGCAGGGATCACAGAGGGTTCTCCTTGGTGGTTACTGTGGGTGCAGCCGGCCACCCACAGTGGTGGTGGAGATGGTGACAGCACAGAACCTGGGCAGGATACAGCAGCCCAGCCTATAGGGTCTAGTGCACGATGGTGGTGGCAACAGTGAGAACAATGAGGTCCTGACTGAGCCAGTTTTCAGTATGATTGTCTTTTCACGTCATCTGCAGGGCTGCTTTTCTGCTTTGCCAAGAGATTCTCTGAGCTGCTCAATATTATTTTTCTGCTTAAATCAATTTAGCTTAAGTCAGTTAAGTCAATTTGCCTAAGTTAAAGGTCAATTTCTGTTGCTTGTATTTAGAAACTCTGACTGTTACAATCCTGGAGACAAACCCACTGGATAATTTCCCTTTCTCGGATGGATAAAATAAGGCTTAGCAACCGGCCCAAGTTCATTCAATGTGACAGTCTGTGAGTTGAGACCAGAACCTTGGACTAGGTGGGACAGTCCTACAGCTGGCAGGTGGGAGCCCAGGCAAGGAAGAACTTTCTCACAAGTAGAGCTGCCTTACCAGATAAAAGCCCCTTGTTACTGGAGGTGTGCAAGCAGATCTCGGGAGACTTAAGGGAGAGACCAAGCAAGGGAACTCCAGTTCGCTTCTTCCTCATGGATTGCACATGTTATCATCTGTCCAACCTAGAGTGAGTGCTCTTTGTGAACACAAGGGTGTTAAAGGGGAAAACACAGTTCCTGGTGCTACAACTCCAAATGCCCACCCTCTCTTGTGAGTCAGCCTAGCCCTGGCCCAAAACATAACTGCCACTAGTCCTGTGTCCCAGAGCAAAGTCATGGTGTTTACTGGCCTCCGTCACTTTAATGAAAAAGCCCCTACACCAAACAAATACAAGCACAGACATTTGCAACTAATTACGGTAGTGCTGATCAGTCAAATTTCATTGCAAATTGCATGTTGAAATTGATAGTGGGCGAGTCAAGAATAAACTGGTTGTCTGGAAAAGTGACACGGGCACACAGGACTAGATTAATAATTCAATTTAGACACAGTCAGACACTCTGAAGAAGAGGAAAAAGCAGATTAGCATTGCCCCAAGATTGCTTGTTTACCCCGTACTTCTTGCCAACGTGCCTGGCTTCTAAGGGAAGTTGATCCTCCTTTAGAGTCCTCCCACTTCGGGAGACCACAGGGCGTTGAGTATTCCAGCCTTTAATTCCTGGTTTGCAAAATTGCAGCCCTGAGTGGTATGGGGAGGGGTAAACTGCCCTTCATCCTAGCTGCTGCTGAGAAGCTTACTCAGGCAGCTTCTTTGGGGACAGACACCTCCTGCTGCAGTGAACCACACTCTTGGTCTCTTATTTGTGGGTACTGGGCTCGGGGGAGGTAATCCACCTTGAGAGTCCAGGTGGATTTCCCAGGTCAGGTATGGCTCCAGAGAAGTGAGCCCTGAGAAGGTGGGAAAGAAACCAGAAGGGCCTCACAGAGCTCCCCAGTTGGGTTGGTCCCCATGGGATCCCAGAGAGCTATGAAGTCCAGAGTCCCAGCTTGGATGGAGGCCATAAGATGGATGGGCAGTGTCCTCAGGATCGGGCCTTCTGGGAAGGTCACTGTGTCCTTGCACCTGGAGAGGAAGGTAGGAAGGAGACACAGAGCAGGCAAAATGTACAGGTGTGTGTGTAGGGGGGGAGGGGGGGTGGTTAGGTACCTGTATGCCCATGAGATGCCACCTTGAGTGGCCACCCTGAACTAGCCAGGAGTGCTTCACACTGAGCTGCTCACCAGCCCCAAATGGACTGAGAATCAAGCAGCCTGCAATGTGCACAGAGCCACTGGCCCCCACTCCAACTGCCCTCACTCCACAGGCCTGTGCAAAGGAAAGTCTTAATCTTCATCCTCTAGATCTGGGTTCAAAACTCAAAATCTACAGGGAAGTGGGCCAGCTATGGGATGGGGGAGAGCTAGTGAGCTTGAAACTGATTGGCGGGGGGCGGCCGTGATTCAGCTTCGGGAGTCTGCCTAGAGACAATATAAGTTGGAATTCAGAAAAAAGCTTAGGCCAGGGATATAAATTTGCAAGTTGTCAGCAACGGAATGTTATTTAAAGCCAGGACACTGGAGGAGATTATCAAGGGACTGCGAGAAGATAAGAGATTAAAAGAGGTCCCAGGACTGAGCCTTGGAGATGAGGAAGTGCCAGCAAAGGAGACAGAAGATGAGTGACCAGAGAGGTAGGAGGGAAACCACGAGAGGGTGGTGATGATCCAGGTGCCAAGGAGGGAGAGATGAACTCTTACATGCTACTGAGAAGCAAGCAAGGTGAAGCCTGATATTTGAGAACATGGAGAGCCCTTGACAGAGGTAGCTTTGCTGTAGTGGTGGGGGCTAAAGCCTGATGGGAGAAAGGAAGCAGGGAGAGGACTTGAGACAGCAAGAAGAGTCCATTCCTTCTAGGAGTTGGGCCATAAAAAGGAGCAGAGAAATTGGGTGAGAGTTTGAGGGGGATATAAGGCCAAGACATGATTTTTCTTTAAGATGGAAAAATCACAGTATTTTTGTGTACTGATGGGAATAATCCTGGAGAGAGGGAATTTTGATGATGTAGGTGAGAAAAGGGATAAATGTTGGAGTGAAGTCCTTGAGTAGACAGGTGGAGATAGCATCTGGTGTACAAAAAAGGGGACTGTCCTTAAATAGGAGCATGGACAGTTCACCCATATTAGCAAAATGAAAACCAGAGTTGATGAGCACAGATGCAAGTGGGTGGGGGAAGTAGTGGTGGAGCCCGTGGAACTTCTCTGGTGAGGGCTTCTATTTTCTTAGCAAGCTAGGAACAGGTTGTCAGCTGAGAGTGAAGTGGAAGAGGAGGTGTGAGGCAGTCGGCTGAGAGAGAGGGTGTAAGTGCCCTTGGAGGTGTAGTACGATTTCTGGGCAGCCTGTAGGTCTCACTGAGGGAGGCTTGGGTTCATTAATTCAAAGTGAGACTGGTCAGCCCATTGTGGGTTTTTATTTGTCCCAGGCAGTCTGTGGATGCAGGTGTAGGGTAGATAGAGGGCTGAGTTTAACCAAGGCTGTGGTTTTGCCAGATGACCATTCTACAGGGAGGGGAGAGGGAGAGAGTATGGCATCGGACCATGGAATGTGAGCTGGGTAAGAAGGGAAGGGGGCCTGAGGGGGCAAGGGAACATGAATATTTGCTTGGATCAGTAGGCTCCAAGACAGCTGTTGGATTGGGGGCACAAGAAGGAGTGAGGTGGAGAGAGAGGTACTGTTTACCGAGAGGGGACGCAGATCACCCAGTCAATGAAGGTACTGTACTGACAGATAACCACCAGTTGGAGGTCTGGCTGCTGGAGCAAGAGGCTGAGGTACTACGGAAGCCAAGATTGTGAAGAGGAGGCCAAGGGGCTGAAAGAGCTGGTTCATTTACATGAATGGAGAAACTAAAAACTAAGGCAGGAGTGCCCCTGGAGAGGAAAGGTGGGGAACTACGATGGGCCAGGAGCTAAAATCTTCAAAGAACAAGGGGGAGAGACCAAGGGGGCCTGTCAATGGCTGTCAAAAGTGGAGGAACGGGTGGTCTTGTCTGATGACATGGCTTCCAGACATGGGTATTTCCAAGGAGGAGGGCAAACTGTGACACTGAGGAGCAAAATGGTCATTCCCGATCCCACCAGGGACACAAGGACCACAGTAGGGGAAAGAGCCATCACTTGAGAGGCTGAAGGGAAAGCGGAGTCCTTACAGGAGAGGCAGTTTTCCATTAGAGCAAGAAAGCAAAGATGACATTCTGAAATGAGGGTTGAGGATATGGGGAAATTCACTGATGCCAGACCATGAGTTTCAGAGACGAGTGAAAGGATTTCTAGACATGGGGTAGGGTAGTCGATGAGGTCAGAAAAGGGTAATGCAGAGGCACATGGGGCTTAGAGTCCTGGAGTGAAGGATACCTTTGGAATTCTGGACTTCATGTGGGACTGGTATGAACAGGGATAAAGGGGCTGTTGAGAGCAGCCCCGAGGAGCCCAAGGCAGAGGGTGGTGGCCAGACTGGGTTTGTTGGGAGGGGAGAGGAGAGAGCACCTGTCGGGAGCCCTCTTCACTCCTCTGATGGTGGTCTGGAGGTTTGAGGAAGAGCAGTATTCCCAGAGCAGGTAGAGGCCTGTGCTCCCTCTTTACTCCCACATAGAAATATTACTCAAAACTCTCTTCATAGAACCGAAAAATAAAACTACAGACACATCAATGAAAGAGAGTTATCCAGAAATAGAGTCTTACATATGGCATAATAAATCTCTATATAATAAAGTTTGCCCTCAAAACAGTAGAGATAAAAAGCATGATTCCCCCTGCCCCAGGGACAAGTCACTATTTGAGAAAAAATAAATCCAGATCTTTACCTTAAATCTTACACTAAATGAATTCAAGTGATCTAAAAAGCTAGTGTAAAAAATGTAATATTAGTATAAAGATTGAAATAGACCCACACATACATGATCAACTGATTTTTAACAAATAGTACCAAGGTTGGGGCGCCTGGGTGGCTCAGTCATTTGAGCAACCGACTCTTGATCTCGACTCAGTTGATGATCTCACAGTTCATGAGTTCAAGGCTTGCGTCAGGCTCTGTGCTAATGGCACGGAGCCTGCTTGAGATCCTCTCTTTCTCTCTGCCCCTCCCCCCACTTGTGTTCTTTCTCTCTCTCTCCCTCTCAAAGTAAATAAATAAACTTAGGGGGGAAAAAAACCACAAAAAAACCAAAACAGTATCAAGGCAACTCAATGGGGAGCAAACAATCTTTCCAGCAAATGGTCCTGGGACTATTGGATAGCCATATGTAAAATTCATACCACATACATATATCATTTATACTATATATAAAAATTATATGATATGGATTAGAGGCCTATATGTATGACCCATATCCAAATTATATATACAAATTTTATACAAAAATTATATTCAACACAATTTAAAAACAGGCAAAAGACTTGAATTTTAGAAGACTTTACCAAAGAAGTTATTTAGGTAACAGATAAACGACATGAGATGCTCAACATCTTTTTTTTTTTTTTTTCAACGTTTTTTATTTATTTTGTTTTTTTTTTCAACGTTTTTTATTTATTTTTGGGACAGAGAGAGACAGAGCATGAACGGGGGAGGGGCAGAGAGAGAGGGAGACACAGAATCGGAAACAGGCTCCAGGCTCCGAGCCATCAGCTCAGAGCCTGACGCGGGGCTCGAACTCACAGACCGCGAGATCGTGACCTGGCTGAAGTCGGACGCTTAACCGACTGCGCCACCCAGGCGCCCCTCAACATCTTTTGTCATTAGGAAAATATAAATGAAAACTATGAACCCACTAGAAGGATCAGAATTTAACAAGACCGACCAAATCAAGTACTGGCAAGGATGGGAACTGTGGTTGCCCTGGGACGGATGGAACACAAAAGTGCCATGAGGAAACACGGGGAAATTATGGGTATGTTGTATGAGCAAAGCAGAGTTTAACCTTCATTTGCTCAGTTGATAGACATTTCAGTTGTTGCCGGTTTGGGCTTGTGGCTGACGCAAAGATGTGTCACCCAGATCCTTCCTCAAGGAAGGATTTGCTGTCCAGTTGCAGAGAGTGTGATAAGCAGAAACCTGCAGCTAGTAGTTTATTCAGGGTCTGCCTGAGCTGCAGAGGGCTGCCTTGCCCCTTTTCAGAGCAGCTGGCATCCAGTGACCGAACAAAGCAGGGATATAGAGGCTGGGCCATTTTAATCCAATCTGGGACAATCCAGATGCACAATATTTGCTCCAGAGTTCCCTGCCAACTTGGCTTAGACGTCAATGAATGTGCATCACAGTTGGACTTCTTCTGCTCAATCCTGCTTCCTCTCCCTTCCTTTCATTGATGTTGATTCCTAATGTCCATCATAAATATCTTGTGCTCCAAACTCCATCTCAGCATCTGTTTCCTGGGAACCAGATTTATGACAGGGCTATGACAAACCGAGCTCCTATGACCATTCTTGTCCATGTTTCCTGTCCTATTAACACTCTTTTCTGTAGGATATTTGCCTAGGAATTGAATTGCTGGCTCGTAGTGTATGTTACTTTCAGCTTACTTGGATAATGCTGAACTGTTTTCCAAAATGTTTGTACATCTTTATGTAAATTTATATAGATGAATGTTTTTGCTTATTCAATTTGGTAAGTATGTAGTGATATCTTACTGTGATTTTAATTGACATTTGCCTGATGACCAAAAAATTTGAACAGTTTTATGTTACTGGCCTTTGTGTTTCTTTTTTTCAAAGTGCCTATCTTTTGCCCATTTTTCTTTTTCCCAAGTTATTCTATTTTTTGTACTATTTACTCATTTATTTTAAAACCACTTTATTAAAGTATGATTGACATACAGAAAGCTATACATATTTAATGTATATAGCTTGATGAGTTTGGAATGCACATTCTTCTACTGGGTTGTCTTCTGTTATTATTTCTCATGAGTCCTGTATATATTCTGGATAAAAGCCTTTGATAGTTTAAAAAAATTTTTTTTTAATGTTTTATTTATTTTTGAAAGAGAGAAACAGAGCATGAGCAGGAGAAAGGCAGAGAGAGGGAGACACAGAATCGGAGGCAGGCTCCAGGCCTCGAGCTGTCAGCTCAGAGCCTGATGTGGGGCTTGAACTCACAAACCATGATATCATGACCCGAGCCGAAGTTGGACGCTTAACTGACTGAGCCACCCAGGCACCCCATAGCCTTTGATAGTTTTATCTGTTATTATTATCTTCTGCTACTCTGTAGATTGCCTTTTCACTCCTTAATGTTGTCTTTTGATGAATATAAATTCTTCATTTTATCCGTCTTTCCTTTGTAATATTGCTTTTTGTGTTTTGTTTAAGACCATTTCCCTACCCAAGATTATGAAGATGTTCTTCTACATTGTTATTTTTCTACATTATTATTATTATTAATGTTTATTGATTTTGTGAGAGAGAGAGAGTGCATGCACACATGTGTGGGGGAGGGACAAAGGGAGAGAGAGGATCCCAAGCAGGGTCCATGATGTCAGTGCAGAGCCCAATGTGGGCCTTGATCTCAAAAAGTGAAATCATGACCTGAGCCAAAATCAAGAGTTGGATGCTTAACCCACTGAGCCATGCGGGTGCCCCTCTACATTATTATTTTAAAACTTTACAATTTTGGCTTTTCTATTTAGGTCCATATACACATGAAGTTGATTTTGGTGTATGGTGTAAAGTAGGGGTTCAATTTCATTCTTTTCCTATATAGATCCTCAGTTGTTCCAGCCAAGTTTATTAAGAATCTTTCTGCCAATGCTGTACCATGCCACTTCTGTCAAAAACCAAGCATCTAGATATGTGCAGCTCTGTTTCTGTAATCTCATCTCTATTCCATTGAACTGCCTATCCCCCAAATCCAGGCCCTCTCCTAATTACTATAGCTTTATAGTAATCTGATATAGTAATAGCAATTCCTCTAACCTCGTTCTTCCTCTAGAGTGACTTAGCTATTCTTGGCCTTGTGCATGTCCACATAAATTTTGGAATCATCTTGTCCAGTCCCACAAAAAATCCTCATGAGACTTTATAGAAATAAAATTGAATCTATAGATCACTTTGGGAAGAACTGATGATCTTTGTAATATTTTAGTCTTCCAATCCATGAACACTATAGCTTCATTTATTAAGATCTTTAATTTCTGTCTATAATGCTGTAAATTTTTCTGCATTGGAGACTTATTCAAATTTTATTGCTTTATTCCTAGTGATTTGATATTTTAAAATGATATTCTAAGTGCTATCCTTTTAAAATATAATTTCCTTTTTGTTGCTGTTAAATACATTGATTTGTATATATTTACTTTTTTTAAATCCAAGAAAGTTGCTGGACTTTGTTAATAATTCTAATTACCTGTAGAGCATTTTAAAAATTTCCTCTGTATACTATCAAAACATCTATAAATAAAGGAAACTTTGTTTCTTCCTTTTCCAGTCCTTATTCCTCTTCTTTCTTCACTGTGTTGGCCAAGATCTCCAGTATGATGTTGAATAAAAGTGGTGGTAATGGATATCTTTGTTTTGTTCCAATTTTCAAAGGGAAAATTTCCAATGTTTTACCACTAAGTATGATGCTTGCATTAGTTATTTTTTAAAAGACAGCCTTTTTAAAATTAAGGAAGTTTCTTTCCAGTTCCAGTTTGGCTCAAGGTTGTTTTTTTCCCCCACTATTTATCCATTTGATTCAATGGATGTTGCATTTTATAAAATGCTTTTTCTGCATCCACTGAGATAACTATAGGATTTTTCTTCTTTAATCTATTAATGTGATAAATTACATTGACTGGTTTTTGAAAGTTAAACAAAGCTGAAATTTCTAGGATAATTATAACTTGGTCATATGAACTATCTTTTTTATTATATGATGATAAATTTTGTTTATTTTATTATTTAAAAAATGTTTTTTTTTTTTTTTAACATTTATTTATTGTTAAGAGACAGAATGCGAGCAGGGAGGACTACAGAGAGAGGGAGACACAGAATGTGAAGCAGGCTCCAGGCTCTGAGCTGTCAGCACAGAGCCCAACATGGGACTCAAACCCACAAACTGAGATCATGACCTGAGCTGAAGTCAGATGCTCAACCGACCGAGCCACCCAGGTGCCCCTAAATTTTGTTTAATTTAAAGTTTATTTATTGAGGGAGAGAGAGAGAGAGAGGGAGGGAGAGAGAATGAGTAGGGGAGGGACAGAGACAGAGAATCCCAAGCAGGCTCCACACTGTCAGCACAGAGCCCAACAGGGGACTCCAACTCACAAACCCCAAGATCATGACCTGAACTACAATCAAGAGTCTGATGCATGGGGCGCCTGGGTGGCGCAGTCGGTTAAGCGTCCGACTTCAGCCAGGTCACGATCTCGCGGTCTGTGAGTTCGAGCCCCGCGTCAGGCTCTGGGCTGATGGCTCGGAGCCTGGAGGCTGTTTCCGATTCTGTGTCTCCCTCTCTCTCTGCCCCTCCCCCGTTCATGCTCTGTCTCTCTCTGTCCCAAAAAAAAAAAAAAAAAAAAAAAATTTAAAAAGAGTCTGATGCTTAACCAACCGAGCCACCCAGGCGCCCCAATAAATTTTAATAATACTTTGTTTAGGGTTTTTTTTTTTTTTTTAATTTTTTTTTCAACGTTTTTTATTTATTTTTGGGACAGAGAGAGACAGAGCATGAACGGGGGAGGGGCAGAGAGAGAGGGAGACACAGAATCAGAAACAGGCTCCAGGCTCCGAGCCATCAGCCCAGAGCCTGATGCGGGGCTGGAACTCACGGACCGCGAGATAGTGACCTGGCTGAAGTCGGACGCTTAACCGACTGCGCCACCCAGGCGCCCCTGTTTAGGGTTTTTATATGCATGTTCATAAACAAGACTGGCCTTCAATTTTCCTATATTGACCCTGTTAGATTTGGGGGTCAGGGACATATTAGATCCATGAAATGAGTTAGAAGGATAACTTTAGTCTTTGGGAGTAGAAACTTCTAAACTTGTGGAAGTTTGTATATGAATGGTATTTTCTATCTGGAAAAAAGAAATCTTTGTGGAAAGATTTTAAATTACTGATACAATCTCTTTAATAAAATATACAATACAAAATATTTAGGAATAAATAGAATCAAGTACAAATATAAAATATAAAACATAAAGTATAAAACATAAAATATTTAGGAATAAATATAATCAAGCAAATATAGGACTTATATACTGAAAATTATAATGCATTTTTGAGAGAAATTAAAGGGAAAAAAGAAATTAAAGAAGACCTAAATAAATGGAATAGATACCCTATGTTCATGAATCAAAAGACAATATTGTTCAGATGGTAACCTACAGATTCAATGCAATCCCCATTCCAATGAGTTTCTTTGCAGAAACTACCAAGCTGATCCTATATCATGTAGAAAATGCAAGGGACTCAAGACAATGAAAACAATCTGGGTAAAAACCAAAAAGTTGGAGGACTCACATGTCCTGCTTTCAAAACTTACTGCAAAGCTACAGAAATCAAGACTATGTGATATTGGCATAACGAATAAACACACAGATAATAGAATAAAAGTGAAAATTCAGAAATAAACTCTTACATTCAAGGTCAACTGATTTTCAACAAGGGCACAAGACAATTTAATGGGCTAAAAGAAAAAACAGTGCTGGAACAACTGAATATTCACGTACAGAAGAATGCAGTTGGATCCCTACCTCACATCATACCTAAAAATTAACTCAAACCAAATCAAAGATCCAAATGTAAGAAATAAAACTCAAACCATTAAAAGAAAACATAGATGTAAATATCTGTTACTTGGATCAAGCAATCATTTCTTAGCCATGAAACCAAAAGCACAGGCAACCAAAGAAACATATAAACTTGGACTTCATCAAAATTAAAAATTTTATGCTACAGAGAGCAACATTAAGAAAGTATAAAGACAATCTAGATGATGGTAGAAAATTTTTACAAATCATATATCTGACAAAGGGCTTTTATCTAGAATATATAAAGAACTCTTACAACTCAAAAGTAGAAAGACAAATGCTCAATTTAAAAATGGGCAAAGGATCTGAATATACATTGCTTCAAAGAATATATACAAATTGCCAATAAGCACATGAAAAAATACTCATTATTAGTCATCAGGGAAAAGCAAATGAAATCATACTCTGATACTGCATCATA
Source organism: Neofelis nebulosa (assembly GCF_028018385.1). Classification (NCBI taxonomy): domain Eukaryota; kingdom Metazoa; phylum Chordata; class Mammalia; order Carnivora; family Felidae; genus Neofelis; species Neofelis nebulosa. The sequence goes on from NC_080782.1 coordinate 129,104,264, forward strand.
CATACCACTAGAATGACTACAATTAAAAGAACAGATAATAACAAATGTTGGCAAGGATGTGGAGAAATTAGAACTCTCATACACTACTGGTAGAAATGTAAAATAGTGCAACTGCTTTGGAAAACAATCTGACAGTTCCCCTAAAGATTAAATATAGAGTTACCATATGATCCAGAAATTCTACTCCTAGGGATATACTCAAGGGAAAGGAAAACATATATCTATAGAAAAACTTATACATAAATGTCCATAGCAGCATTATTCATAGTATTCCAAAAGTAGAAGCAACCCAAGAGTCATGAACTGATAAACGGATAAACCAAATAAATGGAATATTATCCAGCCATAAAAAGGAAAGAAATTCTAATACATGCTACCACATGGATAAACCATGAAAACATTACATAAGTAAAGAAGCTAGTGACAAAGACCACATATTGTGTGATTCCACTTAAATGAAATATCCAGAATAGGCAAATCCATAAAGAGAAAATAGGGGTACCTGGCCGGCTCAGTAGATGGAGCATGTGACTCTTGATCTTGGGGTTGTGAGTTCGAGCCCCATGTTGGGCATAGAGTTTACTTAATAATAATTAAAAAAAGGGCAGCAAGTAGATTAGTGGTTATCTAATGCCCTGGAGGTAGGGTATAGGGGGAAAAGTGAAATGACTCCTAATGGGTATGATTTTTTGAGGAGAAGGGTGATGAAATGCCCTAAAAGTGATTGCAGTGATCATTGCACATCTTTGTGAATATACTAAAAACTACTGAATCCTATACCTTAAATAGATGAATTGCATGGTATGTGAATTATATGTCAATCAAGTTATTTATTAACAAAATATATATCAGAGGCACCTGGCTGGCTCAGTCGATGGGGCATGCAACTCTTGATCTCAGGGTTATGAGTTTGAGCCCCATGTTGGTTATAGAGATTACTTAAATAAAAAAATAAATACATTTTAATGGATCTGAGAATCAGGAGGACTCTGATGACCCTCAGCCAGCCAAAAGCATTTCAGTGTCATGGTCAGGTATTGGAAATTGGCAGGATGGGGAATGATGTGAACAAGGAAGAAAGGAAAATACAGGGGAAAGACTTGGAAGAGTTATCTGGCCATGAAGGCAGAAGTGAGACTTGATGGAAAAGAAGGCTCAGGAGTATGTATTCTTTAGAGTCACATTACATACCTCAGCCTGCGATCTAGCTCATCCAAGAAGCTAGTGAAGCTGATTCTGTGGGCCTTTCCAGCCTTCTCTCCTGATGCTGGTCAGACCGGCCAGGCCAGTCCTCTCTTCCTATACCACTAAAACTTAGCCACCTGGAAAGGCTTACCACACCCCACCTCATCTTGGAGCCTTTCCCAAGAGGTGCCATCTCCCACTGACCTCTCCCTTCTCAGCCTGCTTTCACACTGCATACAAGATGTCATCACTATATTGTTACCTTACATGACCAGGTATTCCAGATTCACCAATGCTGTCCTGGTGACCTGATTTGGGGAGTAGGATATTGTCTAGAGCCTGGGACCCAGAACCTTCAGCCTGCCAAACTCATTAATAAAACATTCTCTTATGACCATCACCCATGCCTGGCTTCTATAGGCTGGCCCCTCTTTGAGGATATGGTCATTGAATGTGGGTTTCTAGGAAGCCATGGTTTCTAGGAAAGCCTACATGTGCCCACCCATTCCATGTGGGCCAGAGTCAGCAAGAAAGACATACTTATTAAGCCTTGGGCCCCAGTATTTTCAGAAGAGCACAAGCCCCATGAGGCTGGCCTTAAGGTGTGCCGGGGACTTCTCTATACCCTCCCCACTCTTGGAAAAGAAAAATGCTGTTAATTGTCATATGAAATAAAGGCTTTGATAAAGCCCAGTAAATGGTGCTTAGCTTTTTTGAACACAGTGTTTCCCAAAAATATTTGTCCTTGGGACCTTTTGTCTACCCCATCCACTATCATCCAGGAACACATCACCCCAACAAAAAAGTCTAGAAACTGTAACTGGCACTTGTGGCCCGGCCTACAAATTTCAATGGCCAACCTCTCCTCCTCCACCAGGACCCTTCTCTGTATCTTACATATTCTCCTCTAAGGCATAGCCCACAGCTATCTCTACCTGCTGGGGTGCCAGTATCTCTGAGTCACCTGTTCCCTTAAACACACAGAGACCCCTCTCCCCACCTCATACCCACAGCTGGGTATTGCTTCCAACATTGAATATCCTTGAGTATGCCTGTCCTTTCCCTATCCCTATTCCCTAGCTCTCTGGGTTGCCCCTGTGAGGCCATGGGCATGAGACACCACATTTGGCAACAAGCCAAGGCAGCAGCACTGGGCTTTGAAGTATTCTCAGAACCTGAGTCCCCTCTCTCAGCTTCTCTACCCCATAGGGATTCTGCCCCAGGTAGCAGAAGAGCAGGGTATAAGGCAGGATCAGAGGTGGAAATGGGCATGTGGCCACAATCCAGTAGCAGCTTTTCCCATGGGCAGGGATCAGAGGACCGTCCCTATGCCTAAGTTTGGCACTTGGTGAATGATCATTGACAGTTCTTAGAAGCCCCCACTCCTCCAGACCCTAGTGGGGGCACATTCTCCACGAGGGAACTGGACACTTCCCAAAACTCGACACATCCTGGCTGGAGCTGGCTGTGGGCTGGGCACCCCCGGGCTAGCTGGGCAGGGCGGGGTGTCCTGGAGAGCCGCGGATGGGCCTCACACCCAGGCTGGGCCAGGACACCCCGTCCTTGGCCGAGGCCCAAACCGGCTCTGTTTACAGAATCTGTCAGCTCTGTTCCCCCTCCCCCACCCGGCACTTCCCCTAGAGTCCTGGGGGCTGGGAGAGGGGCAGGCGGAGCCTGAGGGAGACTAGGAGGCAGCCAAATCCCAGTCTGGTCCCTCAATCCTCTTCCCCTTCTTGGCGCCTAGGGTCTATCTCCGCCGGTTCTCCAATCTTCTGGTTTCCCTTTCAAAAGCATTGGGTGGGAATGCGCCTTTTAAAAGAGAAATCTGCAAAAGACAACGCTTACTTCCAAGGAAAGTTTAGCTAATGGTGGAAAGGTAAGACACTGAGCCGGCAGGCGCAGGGAGAGTTTTCTAGGCAAGGGGTTCCTGGATACCTCCAGACAGCCCGGAAGGAGGATCTCTCTTTCCTTGGGACCCCAAACTCATGGGCCCCTGGGAATTTTTCCAAGAACTACCAGAGGGACTTGGCGCAAATTAGATGTAACCCGTCGGGCAGGCTGGGGGCTTTCGGGGGGCAGCGACGTCTCGAGATAAGGCCAACGGCCGGACAGGCCACCGTGACTCAGCTGCCTTGGGCTGCAGGGAAGCTCCACGGGCGCCCCCAGGAGCCGGAGGGGGAAGGCGGGACCCGGACTGCGTTGCTCCGCCCCTACCCCGCCCCCTGGCTCCGGGAAAGCCTGCCCACCACCCCCAGCTTCCCAGAGGCGCCCGGATTTCCCACGGGTTTCCCCACCTGCTGCAAATAGTAACAAAGGCTGGCGTTTGCAGAGCGCTCACGCTGTGCTAGGTACTTAGCAGGAATCTTGTCTTTTGTGACCTTCAGCAAGGCTCTGAAGAGGGCACCACTTTTGCTGCTAGAGAAAGAAACCGAGGCTCAGAGAGGTCAAGCTACTTACTGAAGGTCACACAGCTACTGAGTGGTAGGGGCCAGAGTTTACAAAACCTCAGATACTTCTTACCCCTTAGGGTACCATGTCCTGACCTTCCTGTTGCTAGCGGGTCCTCTGGGCCTTTCTAAGGAACCAGGACATCCCCTGGGTTGGGAGCTAACACATTACAAATATTTATCTTGGGGCAAATTCAGTGATATTGATTACGTGTGTCCTGAACTCCCAGCCTGGTGTCACATGGTGGCAAAATTCCCCAGCCTTAAGTTTCCCTTTGACCCCCACTCTGACGGAAACTCCTGGGCACAGGGCTGGGCCCCCAGGGAACACTGCCACGCCAACGCTTAGCCCTGCCCTCTGGAGAGATGCAGTCTCCAGAAAGCCCCTATCTTGCTTACAGATTAGTCTCCCAACCCTGGGACCTTGCCAAGAGAGAAGCAGCAGGTGCACACCACCCCCCTGCTGCTGGCTGGGCCCTGACCATATGCGGTCAAGGACAGGACAGTGCCACAGAAAGCCAAGTCTGAGCCACAGAAGAGGTCAAGGAGCAAAGGGCAATCTGTACCCTAGGGCTGTCCTGGGAGCTAGTGAGCTCCATGTTATGTGGTGTGGAAGAAATGATTCAAAAATAGGGTGGGATGAGATGACCTCTGAAACCCCAAATTCCTCTCTCCTGTGAGTCAGGCAGTGTCCAAGTGAATGGCCTGTTGTGACAGCCACTCACATAGAAACTTTCCCAGACTCTCATTTTCTTCCCCTTTGGCCTTTTTCTTTGGGGACCTGGGACCTTTCTCCTGGAGACTCGGGAAGTATTGGGAAGGAGATCACTGCCACATGTCCCTGCCTCAGTTTGCTACTCTGTCTCAGCGGCCATTATGTAGGCTCTGGGAGGGCTCTGACTTGTGGGGAGTAAGGAAGGAAGCAAGGAAGGAAGGAAAGAAGGACCACGAGAGAGAAATCTTGAGACCGGGGACTGCTTCTGTGGCTGAGTTGGTTTGACCTTTGGCCCCAGTCATAGCTCCATCCTTTTCCCCTAGATATCAGATCTTGAGCACTGTCACTTTATCTCCCAGGGCCTCTGTGAAATGAAAGAACTCTAATATCAACCTCCCTTGTTGGGAGGGTTGTCGGTAGCAACAGTGAGTGACCGCTGGGGGTAAGGTCATCTGAAACACAATTCTGTGCCTGTGCCCAGTGGGCAGTCCAGCTCTACAAGCAGACATCATTCGTCATGGTTCTGTCTGAGGAAATAAGTCCCCAAAGACAGGCCAGTTTGGATGGGAGAGGAGGGAGAAAGGGACGTGACTAGGGGCTGCAGGGGATGGGTCTCCTGCAGCAGGAAGAGCTATGGTCTGGGGTCAGTGGACCTGTGTCCTAAAGATACTAAGTACTGCCTCTGTGGTCCAGCATGGTGCTAGGTGCTTCACAAACATTGTCATATTTAGTTCTATCTACAAGGCAGGTAGTGTTGCCATCCCCATTTTATAGTTAGCAAAAGCAAGGCTTAGAGAAGTTAGGTGAGCTGTCATCGGAGGGGCACGGAGTCATACCCAGGCAAGCTGGCTCTGGAGCCCTGTCCTACCCAACTCCTGACTCAGGTCCCTCCTCAACTGCCCCCACAGTTGTCTTAGGGCCTGGTACCCGGTGGCCCAGCAGATTGTGCCCAGTTCCCCAAGGTCCGTGCCCTTGCCTGGCACCCTCTCTCTGCCAGTTGCCTTGTCCACCCAGAACAGTGCTGGTCAACCTGAGTCTGGCATCATGACAGTGTTATACCTTGTACCTTGTACCTTGTACAGAGAGACAGGGACTAGGATCAAAGCCCCAAATGACAGGAGACAGGGTATGGGGGAGAGGTCTTGCCTGGTGCTCAGCTTTGCACAGCAAAGGAAGAAAAGAAGACTGGGAGGCAAGGAGCCACCCCTACCCACTCTGAATTCAGAACTAAGAAGTGACCTTAGGCACCTTGTTACCAGACCAGCTATGGTTCCATAAGCGTTAGTTTTAGCGAAGGTTTTAGATGGTCATCAAGTGAAGGTTTTAGATGGTCATCAAGGAAGCTGTAAGACTGAGGCTGCCCTAACTAAGAGGTAATACTGGAGGACCTCAAGTCCCCCACACCTAATTTTCCTGTCAGAATCATCACCTAGCCTAGGGCATTCCCTGATCAAAGCCCTGTATCACCAGGAGGTCTGGAAAACCTCTGTCCAGTGGCTTTGAGCCCCACATGGGTTCCCTACCTTTAGTTAGAAGAGCCCCCTCTTTGCCCTCACACCTCCACTCCCAAGGAACTCTTCCTCTGTCCTTGGAAACAAACTGCTCCCAACTTCAAAGCATTATAATCCCCCCCAAAGAGCAATCTTGAGAATGTCAAGGGGAAATTATTGAATTATCCTGGTTGGCAGAAAAATCTAATTTATAGCAAAGCACTTCTCCTGAAGTTTTAATAGATTTTTTTCCTCCGATGGATTTTAATGTGCAATTGTTTCCCGGGCTCGGAAATTTAGTTGGAAGCACTGACATCGCTTTTCAATGCTTGATTTATTGCCAGCTCTCTGCTTTTGAGCCTGATAGCAAACCCAACATTCTATTTTCCTAAACTGAGAGACTGCACTTTCTGTTTATCCTGCTAGACCAGACATCTGATGGCACTGCCATCTCATTAAGGGTGTAAGGAGGACTGGCGATCTGGCTGAAACTTTCATGCCCTCCCTACCTGGCTCCCAAGGACAAGTCCCCTCCTTGAGGATTTTGCTGGATGGAATCTTAGTACTATGTTATAAGGATACTGTTGATCTGTGGACACCACCAGGGGCAATGGCATGGCTAACCTTCCCCTCTGCCCACTCCCTGCCTCTCAGTCCGTCAAGGTGTGTGGCACAAAATAAGGGCTCAGCCAATAGGTGTTGATTCAAAGAGAGTGGGGCAAGAGGGTGGTGTGACTGAGTGTCAGAGTCCTGCTTGGGCCAATGACAGCTTAGGCCAAGGAACATTGTGTTGACATCTTTGCCCAAGCTCCAGTCCATTGGATTGCAATCATCTGGGCATAGCACAGGGGCAGCAGGTAAGAGTGCTGTCTAGAGATTTTAATTAATGGCAGCATGACCAACTCGGGAGAAAGGGGCACAAAGGCATCAAAAAAATACACTCTACCCCCAAAGATAAGAAGCTTAGTGAGCCCCCAGCCACCTTTCAAGAGTATCTGACTAGGGCAATGCTTAACCCAAACTTGGTAAGGAGAGTGGGGCTTTTGGAATGTACAACAGGCAGAGAAGGGAGTTATTTAGGAATAAAATAGACTTCCTTTGATCCCTTGGAATGATGATACCGATTTTACAGACACAGAAAATGAGGCTCAAAGAGGGGCAGAAACTCACAAAGCTTTGGCAAACAGCCAAAGTGACACTGAGATCCAGCTGTTTGACTCCCTGAGGTCTCTTTTCACAGCAGTGTGGGAGGCTGTACCAGGCTCTTGCTAGACTGACCCTGCAGGACTCAGCAAAGTTCAGGATCCTTTGAAAGAGTGGGCATCCCTCAGGCCCCCAAAAGAGGTTGCCGACCATCTAGTTTTAGATTAGGTTGACAGGCCCATGGGTATTCCTTCCTAGGTCACCCCTGTTTTCTGGGGGTTTCTCCTAGCAATCCTGCCATCTCTGACCCCATGTACCCAAATATCCAGACCCTGTCCCCCTCAGAGATTTCAGTCTCTTTCTTCCCAGAGATCCCTGCTGTCGTGCCAAGTGAAAGGATCATTTGGCCAGAGAGGGGTGTGCACAAGGAATGAGGAGGAAAGGGTCTGTACCCTTTTGATCACTCCTTCTCTCTATACTGTGTCCTCCCCCATTTCTCCCTGACTGCCTTATCTTTTATCCTTGGGAAATTTGGGGTTCCTATCACAGGGCAGTACCAGGAACATAGTCAAATGGCCTGGCCTCTCGGAAGCCCTAGAGGAGGTCCCTGGGGCTAGAGGGGTCACCCTGGCCAGAGTCCCTATCTGGACATGGAAGTTGGGACTTCCATGGAAGTGGCAGGAAGTTGGGAAACACTCCCAGTGTGTAGGGCTGAAGCAGACCCTGCACACTTTGTGAGACTACTCCCATCACATCCAGCCCTCTGGAGCAAATCCAGGAGCCCAGCCAGGAGAGAGTGGTTTGGGGGGACACATAGAATTGTGAGGAGGGGGATCATGGCAGGTGTTTCTCTGTAACTTCAGGGCAGAGACAGGCCTGGGGCTGAGGATCCTAGAGACTCCACTCCTATAAGGAAGGTATCCTCACCACTCAAGCTGCAAAAGCTCTGTCATGGGGACAGAGTACATTGTCACAGGGCTATTCCCCTGGCAACCTGCCTCTTAAGGTTCCACCAGACAAGCTTCTGCTCAGGAGTGAGGGAGAGCTACTACCCTCATTAATTCACCCTGCCCCTCCAGATTTAATGACTTCCTAAATGCTACCTTTGCTGGGACAAGTCCCCAGCTGTGTCCCAGCCAGCTGGAACCCAGGTGACCTGATTCCCTTCCTGGTACTCATCTCTGTACCCCCTGGCAGACTTGTGACTGCACCAGACATGGATGTGAGCCAGGCCCAAGAGAGCTGAGTGGCAGGTGGGGGGAAGAAGAAGGAAACTTGAGCAAGCTGGTTATGCAATTCTAGCTCCTGGGGATGGGGAGTTTATGACAGGCCAAGACTGGGACACTTTTCCTGAGGGTGTTGGGAGGCAGACTTCCAGGATGCTTCCAGAAGGACAAAATGGAGATCAGGGATGAAGAAGCTGCTGATAGGACCCCAAATACATGTTAAGTCAGTCTTCAGTAGGTCTGGGAGCTTTGAGGGTCCCAACTGGTCAGCTAGAAAGGCAGGACCAAGGAGTGCTCAACATGGTGCCCCAGTCCCCCACCTGCAGTTTGGTAAGATGAGGTGTAGGGCAGCCCAGTTCTGGAAGGAGGTATGCATGAGCAGGGCTCTGGCCCCACCCATGAAAGCTCCCCAGTGCCACAGCCCCTGCTGACCAGCCATTCTGATCAGACCATGGGGCAGGGTCCCTTGCCTAGGTTTCTGAAACCTTACCCTCTGGTGAGTAATTTCTGGGAGTTTGTGCCTGGCATCAAGATCAGAGATTTTGCTCTCCACCTCCTACCTCTGAAGGATTCACGAAGAAGGGCTTTCTTGAGGGCCCTGGGGGATGCTTCTGATCTGAGAAGGCTCCAGAGGCAGGATGAGGGGCATGTGTGGACCTGAAGCACTTGGGGCAGGAGGTTTCTGGACCAGGTCCTCCATCCCACGCACCCTGGCACAGGCTCCCTGGGTCTGAGTCTGACAGGCACCAGAGGCTGGCATGCTTGATGGTGGTCATGCAACAGGCATGTCCACCACCCAAGCCCTTGGCCCCCAGCCCATGCCTCAGTCCCACTGCCTCTCAGTGCCAAGCAGACTCAACAAGGGCAGTAGAGAATGGCCTGAGCTCAAGTTGCAGCTGGAAGTCCGGGCTAGACTTAAAGAACTTTCTGAATATAGGAGCTGTGATGTGTAACCAGCAGAGGTGTGAGAAGGTAGACTAATCACTCAACTCTCAACAACCACATGCCAGCCTTGTCCCTTCAACTTGTTTTTTCCACTGGTCAGATCTCAGGAAATGGCAATGCCAGCCACCTATCCACCCAAGCCCCCTGGGCAGTGAGCCCTTCAGCCCCATGGCCAACCCAGCATCTTTTCCTTCCAAACATCTCCAGAAACAGTCCCTAGCCCTCCACCTCCACTGCTACTACTCAGGCCAAGCCACCACCACCCCTCTTGTAGATGCCTGTAGCAACCTCTCCCTGTCTGCCTGCTCCTATCCATGCCCTTGCTGTCCATTCTCCACCCAACAGCCAGAGTGAACTCAGAATTTAAGTCAAAGGGGTCTCTCTCCTGCTGCAGACCCTCCAGGGGACTATGATCCCCTTGGGTAAAGGTCCTGCCCAGTCTGGCTCCAGGACATCTCCTGCTACCTTGACTCAACATTCAGCCACACAGTGACCTCATTCTGCATGCCCCTAGCTTCACCATGACTCTCCCATCTTCCTGGACTTTAAACTGTCACTTACTCATTTTTTAAGACCAGGAAGACTTTCTGGTCTGCCAACCCGCTCCAAGGCTCTGAGAATTCTTGCTGAACCTGAATCCATCTCCCCAATACCTATCACCTCATGCTGTCATCTTTACTCTGAAATCTACCTACTTAAGAGTGACAGCCACAATCAAGACAACAATAGAACAGACATGTGAAATGACCACAACCCATCATCAATGATATCATCATCATCACTGCTCACTGTTACTGAACACATTGTAGGTGCCCAGTACTATTGTAAGCATTTTATGTGGATTAAGTCATTTAATCTTTGTGAAAATCCTATGAAGTCAGATTTGCCTTAAATTCCAAGATGCCCCATAGGGAGTCAGTGTGGCCTGAGGTGGATAGGAAGGTTTTGTGGTAGAAGTAGGAATGGAACTGGGGTTCAAGGGATGAGGAATAACTGGTAGACAGGCACAGGAGAAGTAGTCCAGGCCAGTATGAAGAATACTCCTAATAGTAATAATATATTGAGCACTTACTATGGACCCTTCACTGTGCTCAAGAGCTTTATATTTATTATCTTGTTGGACACTTACAACAACCATGAGAAGTAGATATCAAGAGTCCCATTGTGCAGACAAGGACACTGAGTAACTACTGCTGGTCTCCAGCCTTGGAGGGAAAGAAACAGCCTTGGCCCAAGAGGCTTCAGTCCCCTGAGGAAAGAGCCCAGGACAAGGAGAGCAGGACTGTTGGTATAGGAGGGAGTGGACACTCAATACTTGCTCTGAGGGGGAGCAGTGAGGGCTGGAGGTCCCATCTCAGAGGAAGTGGGAGAGGACCAGAGCTGGGCTTTGAAGGATGGGCAGGAGTTAGAGAGGCAGAAATAAGGGGAGGTTGGTGATGGAGGATGGGGGCCACATAGCCCCCTTCTTCTGGCCCTCGTCACCTTCCCCACTATCTCCCAGGATCCCAAGAGTAAGCTTCCAGAGGAGAATACTTACAAATTTAAGTGCCTCATACCCATGCAACTTTTTCTTTTTTTATTATCATAAAATACACCTAACCTAAAATGTACCACTTTAACTATTTTTAAATGTATGTTCAGAGGTATTAAGTACAACCTCATCACTGTGCAACCATTACCACCATCCATCCCCAGAACTTTTTCATCATTCCAAACTGATTAATAATTCTCCATTCCCCCCTCCCCCCCAGTCCACAACCACCATTCTACTTTCTGTCTCTATGAATTTGACTACTCTAGGTACCTCATACAAGTGGAATCATGCAGTATTTGTCTTTTTGTGTCCAGCTTATTTCATTCAGCATAATGTCTTCAAGGTTCATCCTGTTGTAGCATGTGCCAGAATTTCCTCCCTTTTTAAAACTGAGTAATATTCCATTGTAAATCTGGACCTCATTTTGCTTATCCATGCATCCACTGATGAGCATTTGAATTGTTACTACTTTTTGCCTATTGTGAATAATGGTGCTATGCCCTTGAGGGTACAAACATCTGTTCAAGTCCCTGCTTTCAGTTCATTTAGGCACATATCCAGAAGTGGATTTGCTGGGTCATATGGTAATTCTGTGTTTAATTTGTTGAGGTGTTGTTTTCCACAGCAGTGACGCCATTTTACATGCTCATTGGCAATGCACAAGGGCTTCCAGTTTCTCCACATCCTTGCCAAAACGTGTTATTTTCTGTGTAGTTTTTTTTTTTAATGATAGTCATCCAAATGGATATGATGTGGCATCTCATAGGGATTTTGATTTTGATATTCTTAATAATTACTGACGTCGAGCACCTTTTTATGTGTTTATTGGCCATCTGTATATTTTCTTTGAAGAAATGTCTATTCAAGTCCTTTGCCCACTTTCAAATCTGGCTATTTGGGTTTCTTTTGTTGTTGAGTTGTAGGGGTTCTTTAGATATTCTGCACATTAGCTCTTTATCAGGTATATGATTTGCAAATATTTCTCCCATTCCATAGGGTTCCTTTTCACTGTTGGTAGTGTCCTTTAATGTACAAAAGTTTTTCACTTTGATAAAGCCAATTCATCTATTTTGCTTTTGTTGCCTGGGCTTTTGGTGTCATATTCAATTAATCACTGCCAAATCCAATGTCATGAAGATTTTCTTTTATTTTTTCTTCTACAAGTTTCATAGTTTAGTTCTCATGTTTAGGTCTTTGATCCATTTTGTCTTAATATTTGTTGATGGTGTGAGGTGAGGACCCATCTTCATCCTTTGTGCACAGATACCCAGTTTTCCCAGTACCACTTGTTGAAAAGACTGTCCTTTCCTCAGTGGATGGTCTTGGCACCCTTGTCTAAGAGTATTGGACCATATATGTGAGGATTTATTTCTGCGCACTTCATTCTGCTTTATTTGTCTGTCTGTCTGTCTGTCTTTGTGCCAGTACCACACTGTTTTGATTACTGTAGATTTGATTACTGAAGTTTTGTATTCAGGAGATATGAGACCTCTAACTTTTTTCTTTTTAAACATTGTTTTGGTTATTCGAGATTCTGTAAGATCCCATTTGATTTGTGGTTTTTTGTTTGTTTGTTTGTTTGTTTTAAGTAATCTCTACACCCAATGTGGGGCTCAAACTCATAGCTCCAAGATAAAGAGCCCCATGCTCCACCAAGTGAACCAGCCAGGTGCCCCTGAGAAATTCCATTTGAATTTCAGGATGGGTTTTTCTTCTCTATCTAAAAAAAAACCAAAAACCCAGGAAACAAAAAAACAACAACAAAAGACACTGTTGTAATTTTGATAGTGATTTATGGACCCTTGGAACTTTAAGGAGGGCCTGGGCCAGCTAGGGTGTCCTAAAGTAACCAGGAACCAGCAAGCACAGTGAGAATCAATAGAAATCTGAGCAGAAGGGGAAAGCACAGATTGGCACATCAAAGAGTAAGGTCAAGAGGCTACCCTTCTTTAGAATAGCGAATACTTTGGCTCTTCCCAGGGTTCCATCAAAGACTGGTCTCTATGGGAAGGAGCTCACCTATCTGTGTAATGGACACTGCATTCCTAAGCCAATGAAAAGTCTCTTCCAGAATCAAAAACATCCTCCTTTCCCTCATTGAGTTTTCTCAGGCTTTTGATGTCCTTGTTGGTTTGCTAGGAACTGGTATTCCCTATCGTGGCTTCTAAGAGCAGTAGTGCTATTTTTTATGTGGCTGGGACTCTGTCTCACTTCAGCCCTTGGACAGGTCACCCTTTTAGTCCAGCAAACTATCCCTTCTGGGAGGGGTATGTTTCTCAAGACTGGGGTAGGGGTGATAGGAATGAGCAGTTCCTGGCCCTTTGGGAGAGGATGGCTGGACAGAAGTCCTTGGTGAAGATTATAGAGATGGTCTCTCCTTATCCTGGTACAAGTTACAGGCAGACCCAGACCCCAGTAAGTGAGGTCCACCTGTAGCAGCAAAAGCAAAGGAGGGCACAGGCAGCCTTCTCGTGTAGCCTAGACTCTTGAGGGATGACTCATTGGGCCCTATGCCAGACCTCTGGCTCTGCCTCAGAAAAACTTCTGCACTCAGTCCATTACTGAAGACAGACAGATGGACAAACAAGCAGAGCACTCTGGTCTCTTCATGGGGCACAATTCCCAGTTCTGAGCTGTGACATTCACCTATCTTACCTGCCTGGCTGTGGGGACACAGAAGAGTCTTTATTGTCCTAACTCTAGGAGGTGTGGCTGGGGCTTCTAGAAACTCATCCTGCCCTGGAAGATGCCATCTAAGTCCAGCTCTGACAGTGAGGACTGGGATTTCAGGCACAGCCTGAATTTCTTTTTCTTTTTTTTCATTTTTTTTTTAACGTTTATTCATTTTTGAGAGTGAGAGAGACACAGCATTAGCGGGATAGGGGCAGAGAGAGAGGGAGACACAGAATCAGAAGCAGGCTCCAGGCTCCGAGCTGTCAGCACAGGGCCCAACACAAGGCTCGAACCCACGGACTGTGAGATCATGACCTGAGCCGAAGTCGGATGCTCAACCGACTGAGATACCCAGGTGCCCCACAGCCTGAATTTCTATTTCAAGTGTCACATAAATGTGACTGGGTGTCACAATAAGGTTCTTGAGCCAAACGGGAGCCTCTACCCAAGTTGTTTTTAAAGCATTTCAAATTTTATGAGACTGATTGGGGTCACTTTAGATATAGAAGTGAAGCAGCAAGGAGGGAACATTCTTCCTATTTCAGAGATGAAACAATAAAGGCCTAGAAAATTATATCAGTACTGGAGACAATCCTATCCAATTGAGGCTTTCTGTTTTACCAGGTGAAATCTATCCATCTGTCCATCTTTTGGTTCATTCATTCATTCATTCATTCAGTGCTTACTCCTGGACAGGTTCCTAGCTATAGGCTAGGGATACAGCAGTGAGTCAGACAAGACAGAACCTCTCTCCCATGGAAGGCAAAGTCTTGTGGGGAAGACAGATGGTAGCAAAAAACAAACAACAACAACAACAACAAAACCCTAATGAAGGGAAAGACGTAATGGAACATGGGCCTATGGGAATATTTAAGTACAGAATCTGATCTGAACCAAGAAGTCATTGAGGTTTCCCTGAGACAGCAGAGACCAGCAGGATGAGCCAAACAAAGAAGAGTATTCCAGGCAGAAAGAGAAGCATTGTGCAAAGGCCTGGGGGCTGGAGAAGGGACAGGCCCAGAGAAGAAAGGATACCTGAGGAGTTAGAGACCAGAACTGAGGCTTTGGAATTCCTACCTATATTCTTTCCCCCAAACCCCAGCCCAATGCCCCCAACCCTGCAAGCTTCCTGGCCTCACACAACACCCCTGGCTCCTGTTGGGCCATTCATTGCACTCCCAGGTACCCAGGAGAGCTCAAAGACGAAAGAGCTCAAAGAGTGAAGAATGTCAGAATTGTGCAAAGAACATATAGGGTATATTCAACTTTGTGGGAGCTGGTGGGAGCCTCTGGCTTGAGATAGGATAAGAGGCTAAAGATTGAGGGCTGAGTGGAAAAGTTTTACCACCAAACAGAGAAACTATTCCAGCAGAGAATCTAAGGCTCAGGGTTGGGGAGGGAGAAGAAATGGAATAATGAATTATCTGTGTTCTGTTTTCAAAAAGCAAAGTTTCTGAGTGTTGCTGATTGACTGGGGATATTGGGTTTGTAGGTCAGGTGAGCAGTGGGTTGGCTGGAAGTGGTCAGCTGTGTACCTGGAACATCTGCTTCAAGATTATGGTGTCTAGCAGCCTCTGTGTGTACCTGACATGCTTGAATCAAGATCTGGGTGACCAGTCAGGTCTGCACTGATTGACTAGTCCTCTGTAAGCATCTAGAAGGCCAGACTGGGAGTATTTATTGCCGTTGATTCTTTATCTATGAAAGATTGTAGGGACACCTAGGTCCTCACACTCTCAGTCCAATCCAGTTAACAACTGTTTGCTAAATACAACTGTCAATCTGGAACCCATATCCACAACACCTGAGCTAGAGTTTGCTTCCTGCCCCTCACCCCCATCTGTTGTGTTGAATTCTCCCTCTTCTCATATTCCACTGTGTCTGCCCAAGTCCAAACCACCATTATTGTTCACTCAAAGGGATTCACTTCTTCCAAACTTATCACCTCCTGCTCATGGTCTGTGTCTAAAATGTTACTCTTCTTCTGCAAACTTTTTTCATTGATTCCCCTTGGCCACTGGACAAAGCTCTAGGGTTTGCACACCTAGGCAATTATACAACCACAGCCAGATTTCCAGTTCAGCTCCGCCCGGGCTTGTAGTAGAAGTAGTGCTAGGCCACGAGGATTTTACAGAGGCCTGGTTGCCTTTTGAACTTGAGTTTCTGGTTCTTAGAATAGAATGGATATTCCCATATGAACAGGAAATGCTTCTCTGGGGCACTGTTCTTTGAAAGAAATCAAGGGGTCTCACAGACTGACCTTGAAAATTTTCTTTCAAAGTCAACCTGGGGCACTGGTGGCTCAGTTGGTTAAGCGTCTGACTTCGGCTTAGGTTATGACATCACATTCCGTGAGTTTGAGCCCCACCTTGGGCTCTGTGCTGACAGTTCAGAGCTTGGAGCCTGCTTCTGATTCTGTGTCTCCCTCTCTCTCTGCCCCCCTCCCCCGAATCATGCTCTGTCTCTCTTGCTCTTAAAAATAAACATTAAAAAAATCAAAGTCAACCAAAATCACCACCTCTGAAACCTTCCCTCATTTACACTCATTTCTGCCCCCACCTGCCACCATCATGTCAAGCGGTTGTGGAAGGCCTCCAAAGGCCCCTCTCCTGTTGGGTAAAATGGGTACCCAAGGGCCTGCCTGACTGTTAACTGGGACCAGTTCTAGGGAAAGGAGAGTTGGGATGACACACTCATTTTAACATGTATGCGTCTGTAATGTGGGAATGTTTTTACAAGCATGTATCACTCCTGTAATTAAAGATGCAAATCTAGTAAAAAGCTCCATCCCTTAGGCCATGGGTTCAGAGGGCAGAGGGTAAAAAGGAACATTTGATAGGTGGCACGGCACTGGAGCTGGGCCTGGTCAGGAGGTCAGCAGCAACAAGGGGGCATCTGGACCAGATAAAGGCAAGATCCAGGGTGAGGAGCAAGTTAGTACTGTAGTGGGTAGGGCCTTGAACGCCAGACCAAGGAGTTTATGTAATTAAGGTGTTTTTGAGCCAGAGGGATATGATCTGAGCTAGGTCTTGACGTTGGAGCTGGCAAAGGTGAGAGAAAGGCCAGGGTTGCCAGGAGCCTATTTGTGCATCCCAGTGAGAAGAGCAATAATCAGGGGAATGAATGAGCTGGTCTGGTCTGGACCTTTATACTGAGGGCAGGGCCCACCCTCTCCTTGTATGGAGAATTCCAAAGCCTCACTAGGCAGTGGTAGTTCTGTGCCTCAGGTTCCTGGTCCACCTGGAGCTGGAGACAGGGTAGCTAGCATCTTAGCACGGGTGTGTTTCAGTTACACTTTCCCACCTTGACCCAGAGAGGGGGTGGTGCCCACTGAACCTCTTGGGGCATCCAGTTCTTTCTGTCTTCATAGAACAACTTCAGACTAGCTATTTGGTTTTGGGTCACCTGGTGATTTATCTGCATATCACATTTTCCTGGGTCCTGGAGGAAAAGCTAGCTTGTACACCGCAAAATAAGTGGTGAGGATGTGCCAGCATAAGCCAGATGATGCTTCCCATAGTCCAGAGCCAATTGCAAGAGGCAGGATGGGTGATTTAGCAATGCTGGGGGTTCCAAAGGATCCCAGAGAGACCTATACACTTTGAGAGACTGGGTCTGACACCAACGAGGGAAGCCCTGTGCACCTCCCAGTCCTGCCTCCTGCCCCATCAGAAGCTACTGGGGACAGCCATGCCTAAGGAGCCATCCAAAGTTACTTGGAGACCTAACATGCAGAAGGACTGGGTTTTGGACAGGTTCTCCAAGATCAGAAAAGCTTCCTTCTTAATTATGGTACCTCCACTCTCATGACCAGGTACTGAGGACTCAAAGATGAAAGAAAACCCAACAAACTCTGAAGGGAAGAAGCATCTTCTCCTGTCTCTGACTCCTTTGAGCAGCTTAGTGGAAGAGATCAAGTCCCCACTGCATCCTGAAAGGGCCCAGAAGCTTCAGAGTACTGTAAACACATCAGGCAAGGAAATTCTCTTCCTCTACTCCAGGCAGTTTCACAGCTCAGAGCTCTGGGGTCTGCTATTCCCTCTACCTGGATGCTTTTCCTCACCTGGCCCCACTATCAGCTGAGAAACTCCTGTTCTTTCTTGCAAGAAAGAACTTCTTCTTCTGTGAAGCTTTTCTTTACTGCTCTACTAGCACACTCCCCTCCACCATTATTTCTGTATCTTGTACTTGTACCCATCACTGCACATTGTACCCTCTGCTATTTTGCTTTATTTATGTGTCTGGAGTGATGTCATATGAACCTTCCTCTGCTCTGTGTCCCCAGGGGGTAGCCTAATGTCTGCTCCATTGAGCAGATGCTCAGTGATCACTGGTGTGACAGAACCATGAAGAACAGTCCCAGATTTCCCAAGCCATTTCAAGTTCACTTCAAGATGGTTTAGCCCTCTTGCCAGCCCACCCTTAGTCTCCAGGGACCTCCCGCTCTGCCTAAGGTTGGAGCCTGATGTTGGCCATTCCTGGAGGTTATGTCTCTTGAAATGGTCCTCAAATTAGGAGGCTGTAGTGGTCCCCCAGGTTCTTGGTGAACTTGGGACTCAGGCGAAAGCAGAGTGGGGAAGGCTGGAAACTTTGGTGATCCCCTCACTGCTCTGGAAATGGACTCTTTTATAGCAGCAATACAGTTATGATTGACAGCCCAGATGCAATACAGAGCCCAAGTATGCTGCCTGGGCAGGTGTCCTGCCAACCTCACCTGGAGATGGCCAGGTGGGCACTCAGGACCCAGTATGTCATTCAGCTTGGGCCATGGGCAGAGTATGTGAGACTAGCCAGGCAGGTAGGAAACCCTTAGCCACCCTCCATGAAACAAGTACTTCTGAGTCCTCAGTCTACCTCTTTCACCCTCACGATAAGGATCTGCTGCCCAGGCAAGCTGTGTAGCAAGGAGAAATCCAGCCCCCGTCAGAAGGGCCTTAGCAGTACTAGTTGTCCTCTTGGGTGCTTCGGCCCCAGGCTTCTTGCTTCAGACTTTGCATTCCTCTAGAACGACAGTGCCCCCTGTCCCTGGCCATTTGGCCAAGTCAGTGCCTTGCCCTACTTCTACCAGGGCAGCTTTTCTGTGGACCTCTCAAGCCTTAGAATTTGCTGGCTGGCTGATGGCTCATCTTCTGCTAAGCTAGGCTCTGATGCCCAGCACCACCCTCCCTACCCCCTCACCCCAGCTTGAGTCAGCACCCAGCTGATTGCTCAAGTCCTGGCTCTGGTCTCTAAGAGGTCTCTGGGCAAATCTGCAGCTCAGCTTTAAACACGTCTGCATTTGGTCTCTTCGGTTCATTGATCAGGAATCATATGATCTTTTAAAAACACAGCTGGTAGAGTGGCCCATCTGTGCTTCTGCATTTGGATCAGTAAATTGAGCTGCCTAGAATTTATTTAAACCTACAGGTCTGAGTACAGAATGTGGCTGCCCTCACGAAGCCTCCTGTGATGATCTTCTCATTTTCTCATTTTCTGGATCATCTTCATTCTTGGGACGATCCTTGGCTGGGCTTCTAGCACTAGGTCTGTTTTTAACACTCATTTGTCTCCTGAGCTCTTCTAAGGACTATTTTCTCTTTACACTGAGATTCACTAATTATAGGGTAAAGCACTAATCTGCACTCTTCCCCCATGGCTGAAACACACACACACACACACACACACACACACACACACACACACTTATTTCCCAGCCAAGCAGACAAGATGGGTCATAAGTCCTTAGTCAGGCAGTAACCCAAAATAGTGATGGTCTCTATGGTCCCCTCTCCTCCCCCTATCCTTTGAAATAAATGTGGGAACATTGCTAATGTGGCAGAGACTACCAACTTGCCCCCAATATCTGAGCACATGACCATCAAAAATAAATACTCGGGGCACCTGGCCGGCTCAGTTTGTAGAGCATGCAACTCTTGATCTTGGGGTAATGAGTTCTAGTCCCACGTTGAGTACAGAGCCTACTTAACAAATAAATACATACATAGGTACTAAAATTCCTGGCCTCCTTTCCAGCTATGTGATTAATTTTTGATCAATGAGATATAAGTATGATGGTGTATACAACCTTTGGAAAGTATCCTTAAAGGGAAAAGGCATGCTTTCTTCCTTTCTCCCTTCTTTGTGCTAGTTAAAAAGCACCTTTGGTGATGTGATAGCTGGAGTTAGAGCAGCCATCTGGGAACATGAGGGTGAAGCCACACCTTGAGGATGGCAGATGTGGTAAACTAACTTCCAAGATGGCCTCCAATGATTCTCAACTTCTGGTATTCATGTCCTTATTTACTTCCCTCCCATATTAAATAGCACTACCTGTGTAATCAATAGGATGTTGCAGAAATGATGGTGTGGCTTCTGCAACTACATCGTAAAAGACATTGCAGCTTCTGTCTTACTTCTTTTTGAATCACTTGCTCTAGGTGTGTAGAAGCTGGCTGCCATGTTGTAAGTACACTCAAGCAACCCTATGGAGGATGACAGGTGGTAAGAAACTAAGGCTTATTGTCAACAGCCAGAGCCAACTTGCCAGGAGTGTTGCAGTCTCAGTCAAGCCTTCAAATGACCACAGCTCTGTCTGACATCCTGACTGCAATCTCATGCAGCCAGACTGCAATCTCATAGCTCCAGCCAGAACCATGCAGCTAAGTCACTTGTGAATTCCTGATATGTCACAGAAAGTGGGAGACAGTAAATGTTTATTGTTGTTTTAAGCCACTGAGTTTTGAAGTGATTTGTTACAGAGCAATAGAAAAGCCACAAAAGGGAAGGAGGCTTGGCCTCTGAAATTGTGGAGGGCTGTAGCAACCTTGACCCTTGATCTACTGAAGACTTTTTTTTTTAAAGAGACATAAACTACTCTTACTTTCTACTATTTTGAGTTTTCTGTCGTTCCTATACTACTCCTGTTTTGGCACCACTCATTTAGAAACTCTTCTGGGAATTGCTACCTGGATGTGCCGTTGGAGACCATCTCAGCCATGCCTGTGCCAACGGTATGTTGCGGCCTAAATCTTCCTAAGATGAAGGGCAGTTAATGTGCAAAAATGTCTCTAAAAGGAATTTTATAATGAGAACCACAGGACAGGGATTAGGAGATCCTGGCTCTATACCCTCCTGAGGGATCTCACTTAATATTTTGGTGACCATACTTGGCACAGAGTGACATTGTCTTCATACGGGTATCCCTGGATGTCCATGAGGTTCAAAAAGATTTATAAATAAGCACTTTGGAGAGTGCCAAGATTCTCTACCAACTGAAGATAACACTCTTGCTATAAGTTGGGCTGATTCTAGATGGCGTGAGCCTACCCCAGCATTTATAGACGTTCTGTTCATGGTCCAGCTTTCAGGTGTGCATCTCATGTAGCCTACTGAGCAATTCCTAAGCAGTGATGAGATGCCCTGCTCAGGTCCAGTCAGCCATGGCAGCTGACTGGACAGAATGATGGCAGTCCTGCTAGTCTTTTCTTTTTAAGAAAGCACTCCTTCCTGGTGCCCTGGTTGTAAGACAATGGCCAGCCCTCTGGGGTAGAGGCTTCCTCTCTACCCCACATCCTGCTTTATAACAGACTATGACATTCAAGTGGACCAACGAGCCATCATAATTCCTGACCCCCAGCATCACAATTCCTGGATCTTCTTAACGTTCTTCACCTTCTCCCACTTGGCTCTTGCCACACAGTGGGATGGATTCCCTCTGAAATCTTAGCCTCCTGAATTCTACCAGAGGACTTGACCTCCTACTTGTTAGATTTTTCCAGAACTCTCTCTACTCCCGCTCTTGGACTTTAACAAAAACCTTCTGTACCCTTAGAGGCCTCAATTATTTCCCCATCCTGGTCCCATCATAGCCATCTGAACAACCAAAAATTTTCTTAAGCCCTATATTAATTAGGGTAATGCTAAATGCTATAACAAACAAATCCCAAAACGTGTATTGCCTCAGACAATGTAGTGAATTTCTTGCTCACATAAAACCCAAATGGGTATTTCTGATCAGTAGCATCTCTCCTGTAAGTGATAAGTCAGGGACAAGGAACCTCCCACCTGTGGTTCTGCTCTCTCCAACATGTGGTTTCCAAGAGGATCTCAACATGGAGGAAGGAGAAAGGCAGGGTGGAGAAGGCCTATCTGCTGCTTAACTATCTTGGGCTGGAAATGACACATGTCATCCCTGATCAACATTCTATTGCCAAGAACAAGTCACTTGACTCCTCTCAGATGCAACGGATGTGAGCTGAAGGGTGTGTGTTGGGAAATGTAGTCTGTGCTGACTCTTTCCTATCCTCAACTTTATTCTATAGAAGGGCAGAGGATGACTGTGTTTGGTGAACAGTTAGCTGCCTCTGCTCCACACTTCTTTTTTTTTTATTTTTTTTATTTTTTTATTTTTATTTATTTTTGAGACAGAGAGAGACAGAGCATGAATGGGGGGAGGGTCAGAGAGAGAGGGAGACACAGAATCGGAAGCAGGCTCCAGGCTCTGAGCTGTCAGCACAGAGCCCGATGCGGGGCTCGAACTCGTGAACCACGAGATCATGACCTGAGCCAAAGTCGGACACTCAATCGACTGAGCCACCCAGGCGCCCCTACACTTCTTTTTTTAATGTTTATTTATTTTTGAGGGAGAGAGAGAGAGAGAGAGAGAGAGAGAGAGAGAGAGAGAGAGAGAAAATGAGCAGGGAAGAGGCAGAGAGAGAGGGAGACACAGAATCTGAGCTGTCAGCACAGAGCCCAATGTGGGACAAACCGTGAAATCATGACCTGAGTCTGTGAGCCACCCAGGCAACCCCTCTGCTCCACACCTTTTATTTCCTTCTGCCACAACCTCAGCAAGACTGCAGCCCAGGTACTATAGGCCAGCCTGACTTCTTGGCTTTTAGATCCTGGAGAAAACCTTGAGGGCGACAGATCAGTGTTAAAGCAGATTCATCACCTCCAAAGGCAGTACAGTGATGTATTGCCAGGTCTGGGTCAGATTCTTTCCTATTTCCCATAACAAGGGTTCCAAACACCTCCTCTTTGCCCTCATCCCCTCCTCCCACCCTCATTCTCAGCAGGAGAGCATTTTAGGGCCAAAGGGCATGGTGCCCCCTCCACTTGTCTTGCTCTCTCCTCCCCGCCACAGTCTTAGAAGCCTCTGTGCTTGCAGTCACCCTAGCTTCCCAGCCCAAACTGCTTCCTAGGCTTCAGACCTGTGTATCCATCTTCCTCCTGGATGCTCCCACCTGGATGTGCACAGGTCTTTCATACTCACCATGTCTCAAATTGAATCCTTATCGCTCAGCCCCCTACCCCCACCCAGACCTACTTCTCCTCCTGTGGTTTCTTTCTCCTATCATGGCACCACCCTAACCACACCTGAAGGTCATTGCTGTCTCTTTTCTCTGGTTAAATGCTGGCCCAAACGTTTCTTGAGTCAGTTCCCTGCACTCCTTTTCCCAGGTCATTGCTTCTTGTTTGGATGCCTGTAATCATCTCTTAATAGGTCTTATGCCTCTAGAATGTTCCCCTCCAACGTGTGCTCCGTGGGCAGCCAGAAGGACTGTTCTACAATACAAATCTGACCATAACACTCACTTTCTCAAGCACAGAATTTCCTCTGAGGCCCCCAAGTCCCCACATGACTGGCCCCACTGCCCACTTCAGCCAGCCTCTCACCTCCCTTGGCACCCCAGCAAAGCCTGACTTTACTCTGTACATGCTCTGAGGGTCCCTGAAGCCACTGGGGTTTTGGGTGGGTGCCCCTCCTTGGTACTGTTAGAACACCCTCTGCCTGTGCTTATTACTCTCCTTGGTAAATCTTTTTGTATGTTGGCCTCCCAGGACCATAAAGGGAGGAACTAACTCTTTATCTTGGTATGTCAGTGCCTGGGACAGTGCTTATCAGTAGTGCTTATCAGAGCACAGTAGGTGCTCAATACACAATAGGTGCTCAGTGAATGAATGAAGATTGTGAGAAGGTACCTGTTGAAGGTATGGAAAATCTTCATTTAGATATGCTTGCCTTACCCTGAATGAACATTTATTTTTCAGGATAGCCAAGGTGTGTGTGTGTGTGTGTGTGTGTGTGTGTGCGTGCGCGCATATACATACATACATATATATATATATATATATATATATATATATATATTTATGAAATTTGATCCTTTGCCTAAGAGCCTCCCCATCAATTAATCATGACTGCCCATTTGCACAAAACCTCTTCTCCCAAAGCACTTTACACAGAGGGACCAAGCTCTCCCATCCTGCCAGAGCTGTGGGCTCAGTTCCCACCACATGACTGGCCTTGGCAGTAAGCTCATACCCATGCCTCTCACAGGAACCTTATAGCAGCCCTGGGAGGCAAGCCAGAAAGGAGCATTGTCTCCCATTTTTAAGATAAGAAAACTTGTTCATGGGGTGTCTGGCTGCCTCAGTCAGAAAAGCATGAGACTCTTGATCTCAGGGTCATTGAGTTCGAACCCCACTTTGGATTTACAGATCACTAAATAAATAAATAAACTTAAAAAGAAAACTTGTTCTTAGGAGGTGAGGTGATTGTCCAAGGGTGCAAGGTGAGTTAGATATTTGTTCTTTTCCATCATATGATGGACCACTCTGTCCCCCGCCCTTTGGGGCTGATACAGTGCTCCATGGTGCCAACACAAATGGTGGGCTCTGTGGGAAACCCTCAGACACCACCCCACGCCCCTCAGTCATAATACAGCTTGCATGTCAGCTATTCTCTTAGATAGGAAATTATTGGAATAGACACCCACCCAAGTATAAAGGAGGATTCTCACAGAATCCAAATGCAGAAAATCATCCCGGGAACTCAATGGTCATGACACAAACACTTTGTCTTTTGTGCTGGACCGTAGGTCTTTTCTCTCTGCATTCCTAATCTGATCTTTTTCCACAAAACCTTAACCATTTTTTAATGTGACTACCCACACTAGGCCCAATGTGACTATCAGCCCTGAGATGGCCTGGCTCACACCTCCAAGGCCCACCACCACAGAAGCAGAGTTGGAGCCTGGGGAACACTCAGCCAGCTTCACCCAGGTGATAGCTTGTTTTCCCAGGTTCATCACCTGGAACATGGGCAAAGCCATTGGGTGAGCTGATACAAACAGGGAAGCAGAGGTGATGAGCAGAGGAAATCCTAGGATGGATGTAGGTAGGGAGCCAATTGCAAGTGGAGGGAACAACTGTGAAAGATCTTGAAATTTAGTGGGCGTCCCGAGTAACTAACCCACCTATGTTCTCTCTGCCTTCTGTTGTCTTTGAGTAGACAGTTCTCGTCTCTAAAGATGGAAGTGAAGTTGTAGAAGTTTGAGAGTAATGTAATTCCTGTTCTCAGAAACACAGACTGTGGCTGGCCAAGGACCACCAACTGTTGCCTTGTGGGCACTGACTAGTTTTGCACCCATTTCTAAAATCATTTCAGCATCCCTTATCTGACAACCATGAGCGATACTTTGAGTTCTCCTTTGAATTCGTTGCGATAGGAGCACCGGGGTGGTTCAGTCAAGATCTTGCGGTTTATGAGTTCAAGTCCCGCATCAGGCTTTCTGCTGTCAGTGCAGAGGCTGCTTCCTATCCTCTCTCCCTGCCCATCTCCTGCTTGTGCTCTCTCTCAAAAATAATAAATAAATGTTTGGATTAGTTGTGATATTTGAGTGCTTCTCTTATTAACTGATGAATTAAGTTAAATCTTCAACACACATTCATTTTATATTTGAGGAGAGGCATTACTGCATACTTTAAAAATTTATTGTGAAGGAGTGCCTGGCTGGCTCAGGTGGTTAGAACGTGTGACTCTTGGTCTTAAGGTCCTGAGTTCCAGTCCCACATTAAAAGAATTTCACTGGAAGCGTGCCTAGGTGGCTCAGTCGGTTAAGCATCTGACTCTGGATCTTGCCTCAGGTCATGAGCTCACAGTTCATGAGATTGAGCCCCATGTCAGACTGACATCACGGAGCCTGCTTGGGATTCTTTCTCTCCCTTTCTCTCTGCCCCTCCTCTGCTCTCCCTCTCTCTCAAAATAGATTTAAAAAGAAGAAAAAGCAAACGAAATAGGGTAAAACTACATCTGGGCATATTGCTACAAGCCAGCCAAGGGTAGCCAGAGGTGGTTATGATGCGCTGCCTGCCATCAGGGAAGAGGATAAGGTTCAGGCTCCACCCATAGGCAAACGGGTTCCAGGCACCCACCACTGTAGCCACCTGTGTCAGGAGCTGCTCAGGTAAGGAGACTTCCTCACTGTTCCACACCTGCTACTTCTCCTCCCTCCTGCCCCCCTGGTAGCACAGTTCAGGGAACAAGGATGGAAGATCATGCCAGAATGGAATTTCTTCCTCCTGCCGTTCCTCCCCTGACAACCTGAGAGGCATCTTGCCCTCGCCAGCTTACAGCTGAAAGGCGAGAATCACTGCCAAACCCCTGCTTGCAAAACAATCCCCTTCTGAGAAAGGGACACAAAATTTCTGTCCCCTGAATCCTGTTTTCCTCTTGACTTACACGATGGTCCAGATATGCTCTGGCTTCCATCATCGTGGGTGGCTCCCCATTGGTCATGGTCCCAACGCTTCATATTTTTCTGTCTTCATGAAACCATCCTTTAAACTGGTATTTATTTAAGCACAAGAGAATAAAACCTTTCTTCTAGGAAGGGCTCCATCAACCAAACTTGGATATATATCTGCTGTTTTCTAAGTATGTATGTACGATAGGGGAGACAATACCCACAGGCAGTGGAACCATCTCTCAGCCCCAGGAGGCTCCCCTGACCTTTGGCATAAGTGTCTGCAGTCTCTTGAATTTAGCACATCAGCACACAAGCGCTTCCTTAATGAACTCTGGCCTGGAAGGACTGAGGAAAAAGGACATGGCATGAGCCCTGTATGTCCCCTTACTGACTGCACACTTAACTGGCCTGACTAGGGCTGGCCTTTCCGACACTTACCCACTAAGCATGAAGTCACAGCCACCCCTGAATCCAGGAGCCAGTGCTCCAGGTACTCCAGAAACTTTCCCAAGCATACCTACGTTATACAGAGGGAGAGTCTTACCCTTATTGCTACTACTTAGGGGTGTTTGAGCCCAGACTCCCACTGTCGTCTGACTACATCACTCTCTGCCTTAAGTCCTTCAGTGGCTCCCTTTTGCCTGCTTGATAAAGTCCAACCTCCATGGCCTGGCCTTCAGGTCCCTTGCTTTCCAATCTGGCCCCAGCTATATCTCTGGCATCATCTCCCTAAACCATGGACCTCAGTGTTTTTTGTTTTTGTTTTTTAATGTTTATTTATTCTTGAGAGAGAGAGAGACAGAGTGTGAGCCAGGGAGGGGCAGAGAGAGAGGGAGACACAGAATCTGAAGCAAGCTCCAGGCTCTAAGCTGTCAGCACAGAGCCTGACGCCGGGCTGGAACCCACGAACCGTGAGATCATGACCTGAGCCGAAGTCGGACGCTTAACTGACTAAGCCACCCAGGCACCCCTGGACCTCAGTGTTTTAACCATTCATTCATCCCATGAACACTGGAGTCCAATTTGCATATACATCTAACAGTGTTTTCCAAGCTCTTACAGATGCTCAAAATGCCTCATTTCAATGGCAGTGTCTCTCTTATTAATTGATGTCATCAGAATTGCATTACTATAGCTGCAGATGAAAGCACGCCAGTGCCTGTTTAAATGCAGGGCCTTACTCTGGTGCTCACACTACCTTCATGGCTGCACCTGGGTGAACATCACACAGACCACTTTTCAGAATAGCTCTCTCCACAGGAGCAGCTGCAGATTCCTCCCACCTCCTAAAAGCTCACTGCTGTGGAGCAGAGGCAGTTGTATTAGGACACATCGCAGCATCTCACTGCCAAAGTGACAGCTACAATTATGTTTTGGCCGACAGCTGGAGATGAGAGAATGTACAAACAACCAAGGCCACATGAGCCTTCATGAATCAGCAGTTTGTAATACATGTCCAGCTGGTAGGTGAGGTGGGCAACCTGCTGGCTACAGATCTCAAGTTAGCACCTGGGACCCTCCGGTGAAGTCCTCCACGGGACGGCCCCAACAGCCACCCAGGATGCAGAAGGGCAGAAGAGTGGGGTGGTCAAGGCTGGGTAAGGTCCAAGCCCGAGGGATAGGCACCTGATTCCTAGGCAAGGGCAGGGGCAGGCAACACAAAGGGCTGAACTACTCAGTGGTGGAGTCCATCTTGCTCAACAGCCTGGTGAGTGGTATATTCATATTGGATAGAGGGTTCCTGTTGAGACCCAAGGGCACCACCTCCATGAGGAGCCTGACTGCCATAGGCATGATGTCAGGATAGGGGCCAAGACATCATAGCAAAAACAATCACAGCAGTGGCCATGATAGCGGCAGCTTCCACTAATGGAGACTTCCATATGCCAGGCACCAGGCTTGACCCCTTTACATACGTTTCTTCCTTTTGTCTATAAGACAATCCAGTGAGGCAGTTTCTGTTATCATCCCTTTTTACCAGCAAGAAAACTGAGTCTTAGGGAGGAATGTGATGGAGGCCCAGTAGCTGGCAATTATGGAGATGGAATTTGAGCTCAGACAATGTGGCTCCAGAGCCTGGTTGGTTTATGGCCTCATTATCCTGGTTTGGTCCTTTCAATCTGGTCTTGGTTGCAGGAAGCTAAGAGACCCTCAGCACGTTCCTCGCATAGGGTGAGTTGTGTTGCAGGGCCTCCAAGTAGACTTTGGTCTGAAAGCCAAGATGTTACCAAAAGAAAATAAACAACAGCTATTTCAGATGACAGGTGCTGGGCTAGGAAATTGGGGGAAAAATGAAAAAGCTACCAGGATTTCCTCATTGTACATTTTTTGCTTGTTCAACAGAACAAGCATCATCAGGAAGCTGCTCTATTACAAGTGTTGTCCCTGAAGACAGAGGGCAGCAGCAGGAACTGTCCTTTCTCTCTGACCCTGGGTCCCTCTGGGGCCCAGCACCAAGGGTGGCCTCCTGAGCCCAGGGCTTGGCTCTTACTCAGCCTGACCTGGGTTCTGGCCAAGGCCTCTGGGAGGGGCGGGCTCAGGCTCTTGGTGTTTTTCCGAGGAGTGCTGCTTCCTTTCTCATGCCCCTTTTTGGAGCAGAATCTGTCCATCCTCACTGTCTGCCCAAACGCAAGCAGACAAGAAGGTCATAGGCTAGCAAATCTGTTCCATATGCTTCCAAAGGGGGCATCTGAAAGGCCAGTGGGGCTGGGGCACAGGAATGTTTGGATTTCAAGTGGCTGCTGCCCATGAATCACCAATTGCATTTTGTGCTCTCAGCTCTGTGAAGGCATCATTTCCAGCAGCCTCACACGGAGCTGGCGGCCAGAGCCTCTTAGTGGGGCTATAAATAGCAGATCATCAACTCACCTCTTCTGAGCTCAGCACAGGCTTCTCAGTTCACTGTGAGTCTTCCTGCTGCCTGCGTGTCAACGTCACTCAGATTTCCCAGGTGAGGCCTGGCTGAGAGATCCAGGGCTTGCTCTGGGGGACTGCATGGTTTGGGTTCCCAGAGCTGTTCAGGGTGAGAGTGAGGGCAATGGCAGACTTTTGAAGAGCTTGACATTTCAGGCGTCATAATTATAATCTCCCGTATCTGAGCTCCTCTCCAATTAAATCAGTGCCAAGGGACTGTCATTTCTTTAGGAGTCCTAGAAATAAAAGGCAAAAGAGTCACCAAAAACACACCCAGAGAAAGCCACCTGGAGCGGGTAGCAACAAATGAAAGGTTTCATGCCTTCCTGTGGACTTGTCCCCTAACACTGAATGAAATATTTTATGGCTCGCCAGCTGCAGAAGTGAGAGACACTGAATGAAATACTTTACGACTCCCTGGCTTGAGAAGTGAGCTCACATGTTTTAGTATTACTCACTGCTACCATTTATGGAGGGTTCCCTGTGTGCCAGGCTCTGTGCCCAGCCTTCACAGGCAGCATATCATTAAGTCATCCCAATAGCCATACTGGAGTCAACTCTACCATCACTGGCTTTCTGCAGGTGAGGAGGCAGTGGCTCCCACAGTCACAGGGACAGGGCTGCTGGATTCCAGAGCCCAATTTCTGAACCACCACACTTTCTGACTCCTGCAGAAGAGGAATGTTGGGGTGTCCACGTACTTGGGTGACCAGTGGGAAGTGAACTGTAGTCTCCTTTCTTCAACTCTATGCACTTCATGACTCCCAGACTCCTTTAGTACACAGAACGTCCCCTGTCACCATCTTCTTCCAAATCTGACTTTCTCCTAGCTTTCCTGTGGGAAGGCACCAGCTTCCACTTGGCTCTCCAAGCTCAGAGTAATGGTCTTCCTCATATCTTCCTCCCCTGAGGCCCTGAAATAGGCAAGGATCCGGTGGGACTCCTTCCCTCTCCCTCTCCTCCTTCCCTTCTCCAGGTGGCAGCCTCCCTGTAATCTCTTTCCTCCTCTGCCTCAAAAGTTTGAGGCCTGGTCCCCTTTATTGGTTTGTCACAATAGCTTTCCAGCTCAGTGCTGCACCTGGGGAATGTTTTAAGAACACAGATTCTTGGGGACCCTGGGTGGCTCAGTTGGTTAAGTGTCTGACTTCAGCTCAGGTCAATGATCTCACAGCTCATGAATTCGAGCCCTGTGCCTGGTTCTGTGCTGACAGCCCAGAGCCTGGGTTTGCTTCAGAATCTGTGTCTCTGTCTCTCTCTCTGCCCCTCCACCACTTGCTCTCTCTCTCAAAAATTATAAACATAAAAAAAAAAAAAAAAAGAACACAGATTCTTGGTTGCCTCCCTCCTTTGGCCCAGACCACCTGAAGTCAAATCTCTCAAGGTAGAGGCCAGGATCAGGATGTTTTATTTTTTATTTTATTTTATTTTTTTTTTGGATAGAGAGAGACAGAGCATGAACGGGGGAGGGGCAGAGAGAGAGAGGGAGACACAGAATCGGAAACAGGCTCCAGGCTCCGAGCCATCAGCCCAGAGCCTGACGCGGGGCTCGAACTCACGGACCGCGAGATCGTGACCTGGCTGAAGTCGGACGCTCAACCGACTGCGCCACCCAGGCGCCCCCGGATCAGGATGTTTTAAACAGCTCTTCCAGTGATCTATGAAGCCAGGATTAAGTCTAACTGCCTGCCTAGACTCCAGCATCTCTCTGTTCTCAACCCTCTCAACCACAGCTATCAGTTTGATTTTCTTAAAGCATAGTTTATCTTATGTCATTCTCCTGCTAAAAATCCTTGAGTAGATCATGCTGCCTGCAGGAAAGCACAAAATTCTTAGTGTGGTGTTCAAGGCCCTCTCCATCCTGGTCCACTCATTTTCCTGCCTACCCCATGCCCCACCCTATACAGCCACCTCTCCCTGAGTCAGTCTCCTGGCCCTGCTTTCTCTCCTTTGCTTATCTGGACTTTAGGTGTCAGCTGGGCACAGCAGAACACACTGAAACAACAGTGAACCCTCCTTAAGACGCTGAGTCCTCCAATAAAAGGAATGAGGAATTATTGCTAAAATGCCTCTCTTGATTCAAGTACCTTGTGTGCAATTTTAAGTGAAGAGAGTTTTGTGTGGCCTGCAGATGAAAGGAGATCAGCCAGCAGATACAACCCAATAAGTAGTAATGTGTAAACACAGGATAGCAGGAGAGGTGGGGCTTGTGATTGATTCCAAGGACATGGCATTTCAGCATTCTCCTTGCTTTTACTCAAGTCGGAGACAGAGCAGGTCTGGTAAGCACTGGGGCCAGGGCTATGTTTCAAAATGCCTCTCATGCTTTTTTGTCCCCCAGTCCCAGACAAAAGCAGAGGACCGCATTTGGATCTTGTTCAAAAGGTCAAGAGTGTTTTACTAAAACGATTAAACAATGTGTGTGTTTGGACTTTGAAATCCTTTCCCATAAAGAAATGCCTACCCCCAAATAAAATAAAAAGTGATTGTGTTGACTGACAGCAGGCATTCTTTCAGAACGGGGTCTGGAAATTGTTCCCCTCAAGAGCTTTCAGAGTGAAAATGAACCCTAAAAGAACTTCTGGGTAAATGTGGCAGAAGAGCCTCTCATGAATCTCCATCTGCTCCCTCCCAAAACTCTACTAAAAACAACTATAAAGGAGTAAAAAGAGTTACAAATCCACAAGGTCTATGAGAACAGGCGGGGAGACAGCAGCAGACAAAGGATGGAAGCACATTTTTGGAAGGTGGGAAGCACAGGAAGGAGTGGTGAGTCACACAGCAGCCTGGCAGCCCGGGGGAGGTTGAAGGCCTGATTCCTGCAAAGGGGCTCTGAGGGGAGAGGCAGGCCTAGCTGTTTAGCTGTCGGGGACAAGGAGGACAGAGCTGCAAATGGGAGGGCTAGTGGAGGCTGTGTGAGAGCACAGTCCCCAGGGGCAAAGGGGTTGTACACCTTGCCCATTCCTGTAGGGCACCTGTGGTGCTCACTGGGGAATTTGGATCAGCACATCAGGCAGTGTGGAGGATGTGAATAAAGTGCAGAGAATACAGACAACAGCCGAAGTCTAGATACCGAAAGGTAAAATCCCAGCCCCTTTTCCTCATGCAGCCAGACACAGAACTTACTCCCAGGATGGAGACTAAAGAACCCTCTTCTATAGAAGCTGAGCAAACTCAAGGGAAACACCTACAGATACAGACATGATATGGATACAAACCTGCAATGGAAGAGCCAGCTCATGACCAACTACCTCTACAGGGAAGTTTGCTGTTTGACAAGTTCCATCTAAGCATGCTGATCAAAGCATAATTCTGAGATATTATCAGATAGCTGAGATCCTCAGACATTTAAGGAAAGCTTCAGACAAGAGAGACAGGTATGTGGGGAAGGGGAGGAGAGGAAGAATGCCTAAGTTCAGGGAGAAGAAAGCTTTAAAAATGCTATAAAATCCTCAGGGAGAGAAAATAAGGTTTCTACTTCAAGGTTCATTATCCATGAAATGTCAGAACACCAGGGATAATAAAGAAAAGACCCTGAAAGGACTCAGAGAGGAAAAACAGGTCAACTGAGAGGACTGAGGATCAGAATGGCACCAGACTACTCAACAGCAACACTGGAAGCTGGGAGATAATGGAGTCAGGCCTTTAGAACTCTGAAAGAGAATTAGTTATAGCTTAGACATCTAAACCCAAACCATTAATTACGGGAAATGGTAGAATAAGAGATGTTTGCAGACCCAAAAGACCACAAATAATGTGCCTCTCACACTCCCTTTCTCAGGAAGATCTCTACCCAAATAAAAGAATAGTCCAAGAATGAGGAAGACATGCCCAGGAAAGGGCAAAGGGATGCCCATAGTGATGCTGAAGGAGAGCCTGGATGACAGTAAGGCAGAAGGCCCAGGGGCAAGAGCTCCCCTCTGAGCCAGAGGATAGAGGACTTCAGGTGAGAGATGGCCAGATTACCTGACCAGTATGCCCAAGTGGAAAATTATATTGAGGGGCTATTAGACAGTTATGAGAGTTAGCAATATGTTTATAAAAAAACTGAGTAAATAAAAAACACAGAGCTATTGCAACCTATAACAAACAAACAAACAAACAAACCCCATGACACATAAACTGTGAAAGCAAACAAATGCTGACCAAGAAAATTTACGTAGCCACAGTAATAATGTAAACACAGATTATTGATTTAACCAGAGATTGTAATAAACAGCGTTGAGAAGCTGGGGGAAAGGGAAGGAGGATGCAGGTGGCAGTGGATAAAAGAAGCAAAGCCTCATCTCCCATAATTGCAAGAAAATGGATAATGTCTAAAACTGACAAATCAACAAAATAACACTATAAGCATATTATTTAGAGAAATGGAGGAGGTGGTTAAAACTGGCAGAAACAGCTGAAAGAGATTATTTATTTATTTAACTGGGTACCTCTGGGTATCAGCCTGGGGTTGGGTTTATGTGGGACAGGGAACTGCTATTTTCTTCTTCCCCCCCCCCCCCCCAAATTTTAATGCTTTATTTATTTGAGAGAGAGAGTATAAGCTGGGCAGGGGCAGAGAGAGAGGGAGACAGAATCCACAAAGCAGGCTCCAGGCTCTGAGCTGTCAGTATAGAGCCTGAAGCAGGGCTTGAACCCATGAACCACGGGATCATGACCTGAGCCGAGGTCGGCCGCCCAACCGACTCAGCCACCCAGGCGCCCCGGGGAACTGCTATTTTCCACGATACGCCTTTTAGTCCTATTTGACTTTTTGTGTGTATACATTATTTTCACAAAAAATAAAAAGTTTTTAAGAGAGAAATCAAGGGGCGCCTGGGTGGCTCAGTCGGTTAAGCCGCCGACTTCGGCTCAGGTCATGATCTCGCGGTCCGTGAGTTCAAGCCCTGTGTCGGGCTCTGTGCTGACAGCTCAGAGCCTAGAGCCTGGAGCCTGTTTCGGATTCTGTGTCTCCCTCTCTCTGACCCTCCCCCGTTCATGCTCTGTCTCTCTCTGTCTCAAAAATAAATAAACGTTAAAAAAAGAGAGAAATCAAAAGCGGGGCACTCCATGAGTTCGAGCCCCGCGTTGGGCTCTGTGCTGACAGCTTGGAGCTTGGAGCCTGCTTCGGATTCTGGGTCTCCCTCAGTCTCTGCCCCTCCCCTGCTCATGCTCTGTCTCTCTCTGACTCAAAAATAAATAAAAACATTAAAAAAAATTTTTTTTAAGAAAAATCAAAAGAAAATATTTTCAATGGACAAAAACATGTCAGGTATTCATTAATTACATCTCTGTGATTTCTTCTGTCCTGTTGATCTTCCTCTTCATTCATCCATGCATTCATTTATTTTCTTTCAAAGTCTTAAATATGGATGGGAAAATGTGGTGGGGTGGCCAGCAGAAAATGCATTTGGGATATGCTTACACTAAAAAAATGATTTGTTTATCTGAAATTCAAATTTAGTCAGGTGTTCAGTACTTTTATTTCACTAAATCTGTCATTCTAAAATGTGGCCTCTCCTTTTGCTTATCCCACAGGCTAGGCCTAGGGCTAGACAGCGGAATGAGAAAGTTCGTCCGCAATTAATATTCACAGTGCGGGAGACAGGTATAGAAACTAACAAAACTACCTGGTCAGATGCTGAGCAGTGATTTGTTACACAGTCAAGATGTGTATGGCATGGTGCCAACGTAGTCTCTGTGAGTATATTAAAGAAGTATATTAAAGAAGTGCAGTTCTTGCCCTGTGACTGGCAGCTGGGTCCCCCATGGGCCCAAAGCCTGGAACTTCTCCCTCTATTTGTCCCTCATGGCTTGGGAGCTGGGCCTAGGGCTCCTGGCGGTGGTCATCATCCCTCCCGCAGCATTTTCTCACCAGAGAGGGGGTGGGCAGGATGAGAAGTGACTTCAATTTATCTAAATTCAGGAGTGGGACCACACACTTCATCCTTCTTCCTTTTTATTAAAAAACTAGCTATTACGGCGCCTGGCTGGCTCAGCCTCTAAAGCATCGATCTTGATCTTGGGATTGTAAGTTCAAGTCCTATGTTGGGTGTAGAGACTTAAAAATAAAACCCCAAAACAAAAACTGTCTCTTAAGCAAATTCTTACACGGATGCCCAATCTTGTCTGTAGTGTGCTTACTTAAGAGTTTCTCTCAAAGGAGGATTTTTTTTCTTGAACCATGGGGAGAGTCTCCACCACCACTGACTAATGGTAGGAAGCTAATCATTTTCTCCCTTTTGTGCTGGGGAAAGTGTTCTTTGGGGTTAACAGAAGTAACACTAAGGATATGCGAGTCCTCCTGCAGCTAAAATCATCTCTGGAATATGAAAACATAAAATTTGGAAATACATAAATGTATATAAAGAAAATCAGCTATAATCTGAGGAAGAACACAAAACATAAAGCGTTTTTGTTTTGCTATTAATTATTCCTATGTGAGTAGAGGTCAAGGGCAGCCAGGCAGGCAACAGTTTTCAGAAATTTGTCTGGGATTAAGATTATTAGCTATAGGGTCCTATTCTACAAAACTAGCAGTGAGAATGACAAAAGAGTTCGCCTTGCTTAAGCATTTTCAAAGCTTTCTAAAAACAAATAGCTGTGGCCATATATTTTTTGTTAATGGTAAAATACTTAATTATGTATCTTGGTCAATCATGAATTTTTTGTAGATGTGAGATAACTGGGAGCTCAGTTCAACCCAAGCAAGTATTTTCTACTTTTCAGACAACTATAATTGTTTAAAGTTTTTCTATTTAAAGATGAAATCTGACTTCATATAGCTCTCTCAATCTTTGGCCCTATGCCTGCCTTGAAAAGCAAAGAATGAGCTATCTTCTACAAAATAGCCCTTCAAGGATCTGAAGGCAGTCCTCACAATTGTGTCCTCTGCTGCCATATGCCACCTGGTCTCCAGCTCCCCTCCTCCATCTCCTTCCTGGTGAGCACTAGTTCATCAATGTGTGCTTGAAATGAGGCATTCAGACTGAACTCCTGGTATGGCCTGAGGCGTACAAAATAGCAAGAACTGTAACTTTCTGTGATCTGAATGCTGAAAATTCATTTGGTTAGGTAAAAGCAGCCGCTAGATCGCTGTTTTAAGAACATCAACTTTATGGTCTCTGGCAGAGAGACGAGTCTAATTCAATAGAAAAAAACCTTAAGCTTACACTTACAACAGATTAAAATATTCATGCATCTAGATACAGAAACACCATCTTATATGAATATAAATAATGGATTAACAGACAAACTTTTGCACAACAGAAGCTAACCTGATTTTAATGTTACTACCTCTCAGTTACCTTTGCACAGTAACTTCCTGCAGTAGGAAGCCTTTGGGGAATGTAATTTCCACTGCCTTGTGATGTTAATTTGAGGCAATTATCATAAGTAGACTAAAAAAAGTTTTGCATATTATTTGTTCTTGTGGAAGCCCTGGGCTGTTGGCGAGTCAGGATACTGGAGAGGCCATAGGAGAGGAATATTCAGAATTTAGAAACTTCTTTAATAGCCTCGAATCATAAGGTTTCAAAGCTTTTAATGTTTCCCAGCTTTTGGGCTGGTAAAACCTTCTTTTCTGCAGATGCTGGGAAGCCAGCTTGAAGAGCTCTGAGAGCTCTCTCCACTTGATATTTTAAATGCACCTACATTTTCAGGTTTTCCAAGGTAGGATAAGCAAGAGTAAAACTGCTTCTCCAGTCCATTTGGCTACTTTAAAACAGTTTTTTCAGGTATAGAGGGGAAAATAAGTAAGCTTTTCCCCTTGACACTTCCAGAACCACTGTAAACTTGGGTTACGTGCTGAGCTTACGTGTGGTGGGAAGAAATAGAAAACCCTGGTGTCTGTAGTTCAGTGCTCTCATCTGACCACCCTCAGGAGGCCTTTTTGAGCCATTTCCAGGAGTGTTTTAACCTGTTGCATTGGTCCCCCTCTTCAAGACCAAAATCAGAATCGAAGAGTTTAAAGTGTTCTTAATAGTAAGTAACTTGCTGTTTCTCCAGATATTTGTTCCTGTGCCGGGGCCCTAGGCTGGGGGTTTTCAGCACATCAGTCATAAAGTGGGAGGCTACACAAAAAGAAGAAAGATTTTGCTCAGGAGAGTATGGAAATTCAAGAATGTGAGAGCTGTGATTGCAATAACTACGCAATGGCTTTAAAGACGAAGGAAGCCCGTGGCTGGTACAAGTTTAGGCACAAACTTTCTACTATGTACTTTGGCAAAATACAGTAAATGCTTTAAAAGTGCGTGTTCAAGGGGCACCTGGGTGGCTCAGTAGGTTCGGCATCTGACTTTGGCTCAGGTCATGATCTCATAGTTCAAGCCCCACATTGAGCTTCATGCTGACAACTTGGGAGACTGGAGCCTGCTTCAAATTCTGTGTCTCCCTCTGTCTCTGCTCCTCCCCTCCTTGCACTCTGTCTCTCTGTCATTCTCTCTCAAAAATAAACATTAAAAAAAAATAAGAAAAAAAATTGTGCAGGCTCTTTTGAACCAGGAACCTCACTTCTAGAAGTTTATCAGAAGGAAACACAAACAAACCTGGATATCCACAGAAGTTCAGTTGAAAGGATAAGTCATGTTGGCATTGACTAAAATTTTTTATCATAACTTAAAAGTAGGGGAACGTCCCATTTCAGAAGGAACACAGAAGTGTTTTGGCTTTGAACTGTCACCTTCAACAAGGATAATAACAAATCTGCCAACTATGTATTTGGTGAAACCTGGAGAAAAATACAACCTCCAAAGTGTTGATAAGAGTTGCCAAAGACAGGGACACATGGGTAGCTCAGTTGGGGTTAAGCACCCGACTCTTGATCTCAGCTCAGGTCTTGGTACCAGGGTCGGGAGTTCAAGATCCTCGTTGGAACCTACTTACAAAAAAAAGAAAAATGTTGCTAAAGATGAAAAAAAGCAGAATATCTGGTCAAACTTCTTGAGTGAGGAGGGAAAATAGAGCTTCTCCAGCAAGTATTCCCTTCCAGAAGGGGAGGATCCTACTCTGAAAGGGAACTACAAGGACAAGGCCTAAATTAAACAAAACAAGATTGCTGGGGATGATAGAAACTCTTGGAAAGCACTATGGGGGAGAGAGGTACTTTTAAAAGTACTCTTAGAAACAAAGGCTGTAAAAAATTCTGGGAGACAAATGGACAGAGAAGCTCTCCTCAACCAAACTGAAATCTAGAGGAGGTGACTTCTCACAGAAGTCATGTTTGAGATCCATCACTGTGATAACAGAGAGAGCTTCCTTGGTCCCACCTCTCCACCCCTCCACCACATTTCTAGGGTAAAAACTGTTACCAGCAACAGTGGAACAACACCAGCAAGACACTCAAAGGAAGAAAAGTATGGGCCAAGAATTCTATCCACCAAACTGATCTTCAAGTATAAAGCCTACAGATATTTTTAAAAATAATTATATATTTTTTATTTTGAAAGAGAGAGAGAGAGCAAGCCGGGGGGAAGAGCAGAAAGAGAGGGAGAAAGAATCTTTAGCAGGCTCCACACCCAGCTTGGAGCCTGACTAGGGGCTCAACCGTGAGATCATGACCTGAACTGAAATCAAGAATCAGATGCTTAACCAACTGAGCCACCCAGGTGCCCCAAGTTTAGAGAAAAACATTTTAAAACATGTAAGAAATCAGGGAATATTATTTTCATGAGCCCTTTCTGAAGAACCCACTAAAACCATAAAACAGCAATCTTAACATCACGTGGCAAGCCTGATGAAATCAGGGTAAAAGGACCTTCCTTGAGTATGGAATGCATCTAACTATAGACATAAGAGTAAAACAAATATAGAAATCAGGGTGACAGGTCAGAATTCAAATGTTACATGCCTTAATGTAGAAATTTCTGGAGAGAAGATAGGAATAAGAATGAGCTTACGAATTGCCTCGAGTCAATGGATTCATAGGATAGTATTTAAAGTTTCTAAATCAAGTAGAAGCTTAAGCATATTTAATACAAACACTAAAATTGATAATCCTATGATTATATGATGGGGGGGGGAAAGGATTGGATTACAAGATAATTTTATTTTGCTCATGGTAGGGAATCAAAAGATACAGTGCCAAAAGAAAATGGATGAAGGGTATTTTACATAGATAACTTCTAGAATAAAAATACAAAACTTCTTAATAGCAAAACTACATTAAGGAAAAGGGGAAATACAAAAATGCATTATGAAAACCAACATAAAATAATGACACAATTGAGAACAAATATATCTGTCATTTCAATAACTATAAATGAGTTTAATTCATCTTTTAATTTTTTATTTTATTTTTTTAAACGTTTATGTATTTATTTTTGAGAGAGAGCACATGAGCAGGTTAGGAGCAGAGAGAGGGATACAGAGGATTCCAAGCAGCCTCTGCACTGTCAGCACAGAGCTTGATGTGGGGCTCGAGCTCACCAACTGTGAGATCATGACCTGAGCCGAAATCAAGAGTCAATCGCTTAACCAACTGAGCCACCCAGCCACCCCATAACTCATTTTTTAAAAATAGTTTTCAAAATAGAATTCAAAGTTTGATCCAACTCTAAACTGTACACATCTAAGATAAAATGATTCTGAAAGGCTAATAATAAATGGATGGGCAAAGAAAGGCATACCAAAAAATTATAAACATTAAAAATCTTAATATCTGACAACATAAAATTCAGGGCAAAAAGCTTTAAGCAAGATAAAGAGAAGTAATCTTTGTAGCTAAAGACTACAATTCACTATAAAAATTTAAGTTATGAATATTTATGCATTAAGTAATATAGCAAGAACTTTCATATAATAGAAACTATAGAGATATAAGGAGATTTAGACAGAGACACACTAATAACAGAAGAACTTTATTTTTTCTTTAAAGTTTATTTTATTTATTTTGAGAGAGAGAGAGAGAGCAAGGGAGGGGAGAGAGAGGGAGGAAGAGAGAGAATCCCAAGCAGGCTCTGTGCTGTTAGCCTGGAAGTTCATCTTGGGGCTTGATCGTTAGGAACCATGAGATCATGGCCTGACCTGAAATCAGGAGTCAGTCCCTTAACAAACTGAGCCACACAGGTGCCCCTAAAAGACTTTGATTTACCTTTCCCAATCCAGAACAGATCAAGTGGTCACAATTAAATGATGATCTAGAAGTCCAAGCAACACAATCAACAAGGCAGATGTTATTGATAGGGATCAAACATTGTCCTCTGAGAATAGAAAACATACTATGTTTTCGAGTGCTCTGGAATATTCATACACATACACTTAGACACACACAAAAGATTATATATTAGGCCACAAACCAGACCTCATTACCATAGTAAAAATAATGCAGATAGCATTTTATAATAATGACACAAGAATCATTGACATTTATAACATGTTCAGAAAACAAAAATTGTGCTCTTTGGATATATATGGGGGTCTATATTAAATAACTCTATAATCAAAGGGAAAATATAAATTCAAAATTGCATAATTTCTAGAAAACAACAATAATGAACATACCATATAGAAGGATCTCTGAGTACAGTTAAAGTAGTACTCAAAGAAAAATTCATTTCATTAAATAATTATATCAACATAAATGAAAGAAAAAGAAATGGATTAAACTGGCTTAAAAAACTAGAAAAATATTTTTAAAATAAGCCAAAGGAAAGCAAAAGGAAAATTTAATAAATATAAATACAGAAATTAATCAGTTAAAATAACAAAACTATAGTGGAACTTATTAATAAATAAGCTTATTCTTAGAAAAAATTCAATCATGTTAACTAACTGGAATTTAAATAAAAGCTTGAAAAAAAGAAAAAAATTCGGGGCACCTGGGTGGCTCAGTCAGTTAAGCATTAAACTTTGGCTCAGGTCATGATCTCATGTTTCATGAGTTCAAGCCCCATGTTGGGCTCTCTGCTATCAGTGCAGAGCCCACTTTGGATCCTCTGTCTCCTCTCTTTGCCCTCCTCCAACTCTCTCTCTCTCAAAAATAAATTAACATAAAAAAAGAAAAAATTCAATAAATTAGTTAAGCCACAAACTAATCTCAAAAAAAAAAAAAAAAAAAGAGAGAGAGAGAATGTACAAACACCCAAAATAAAAAATTACAAGGGGGAGGGAAAGATTCACACAAACATTGGAAAGTAAAAAACAAATTTAAAAAAAGCACACAAAATACCATAAGAGAATATCTTATACAGTTTTATGCAAATAAATTTAAAACATGTATGAAATGTACAATTTTATCAGAATGCTAAAAGTAGAAAACCAAAAGGGACTAATGTGCATAAAATAATTTGAATAAAAATAATATTATGGATAAATATATACGGATGTAGTATTATACAAAATATAATAAATATTAATTTCAATATAGAATTTTTTCAAAGTAATTTGGCAGTGTGGAGTGTGGAGCCTGCTTTGGATTCTCTCTCCTTCTCTCTCTCTGCCCCTCCCCCTCTCATTCTCTCTCCCTTAAAAGAAAAAAACTTAAAAAAAAGAGAAAAAGAATAAAAACTTACAATTTCTTTTCTTTTTTTTTTTTTTTTTAAATGTTTATTTATTTTTGAGACAGAGACAGAGTGTGAGCAGGGGAAGGGCAGAGAGAGAGGGAGACACAGAATCGGAAGCAGGCTCCAGGCTCTGAGCTGTCGGCACAGAGCCCGACGCGGGGCTCGAACCCACAAACCGCGAGATCATGACCTGAGCCAAAGTCAGACGCTTAACCGAATGAACCACTCAGGTGCCCCTACAATTTCTTTTCATAAAGCAAATATAAGTACACTAAAACCAAAGTATAATAACAATGAAAAAAATAGGACAGTATCATTTTCAAATATCAGTGCAAAAATCCTAAATAAAATTTTAGTAAATAGAATCTAAAAGCACTTGGGAAGAGGGCACCTGGTTAGCTCAGTCAGTTGAGCATCAGCCTCTTGGTTTTAGTGGGGGGTCATGATCTCTCAGTTAGTGGGTTCTAGCCCTGCATTGGCAGCACTATCAGTGCAGAGCCTGCTTGGGATTCTCAACCTCTCCCTCACTCTCTGCCCCTCCCCAACTCTCACGCTCTCTTTTTCTCTCAAAATAAATTTAAAAAAAGCATATTGGAAGAATAATATATTGTGAACAAATGGAGTTTATTCTAGAAATGGAAATGAAGTTTAATGTTAGAAAATCCACTAATAAGAGTCATTATAAATCATATCAATAGTTCTAAATATAAAATTATATGACTGTGTTTATAAGTACTGAAAATGCATTTGATAAGACTAAATATTTACTCTCAGTTAAAGACAAGACATTCAGTAAAATGGAAATTAATGGATACATCCTCAAAATGGAAAGCAACAGTTTACTTAACAGGGGAACACTAGAGACTCAGATATTTAGAATATGTTAGACTTAGTAACCAATGCAGTATGGACACAAGAAATAAATTAGTGGTAAAAGAAATTGAAAAGAAACATTCTAGATCATTTTCTAGAGTATCTTCTAGAATTCTCTTAAGGTTTTCAGGGCCACAATAAAAAGAATTGGTGAGGAAGGTTCTAGAAGATAATCTGAGGAGAAGAAGGAAAGAAGAGGAGCAGAAAAAGGAGGAAGAGGAAGAAGGTGAAGAAAGAAGAGGAAAAAAAGAAGAAAAAAGAAAAGAAAGTGTAGTGGCTTAAAATACATTCACAAATTCTTTGATCCTCCATTCAAAAGATGGAGCCTAATTCTTTTGTCCTCAATTGTGTACTATACTTAGTGACTTACATCTAGTGAACAGAGTTAAGTTCTAAGTGATGGTAGGTGACCTATGAGTCTATGTCATAAAGAATATTGTGGCTTCTGGCCTTGCTTTTTCTTGGTTCATAAACTCTGAAGAAAGACCCCTGCCCTGTGAGGAAGGACACACAAGCAGCCCTGTAGAGAGGTAGGTCCATGTAGTGAGAAGCGACATCTATGGCCAACAGCATTCTTGGAGGTGGCTCCTCTAGCCCCTAAACAGGCCTTCACATAAATGAAGCCCCCACCAACAAATGTACTGAAACATCATCAGAGACCCTGAGCCAGAACCACACCGCTAAAGCTACTTGTGAATTTATAGAAATTGTTAGATAACAAATGTTTATTTTTTTTGCTATTAAGTTTCAGAGAAACTTGTTATGCAGCCATATAAGGAATACAGAAGGCAAAATAAAGTCATTTTCAGATTGACAAAAAGTGAGTTTGTCACCAACAGATCTGTACTAAAGGAAATAACAAATTTTTCAGGTAGAAGAAAAATGATACCATATGGGAAGTATAGATAGAGAAGGAATGAAGAACAAATAAAGTAGTGACTATATGTATTAATCAAATGTTTGATCAGGTTTTAAAATACCTAACAACAAACATACCTAAATAAATGCAGAGATACACCCTGTTTACAGATTGTAAGATTTGATATTAAGATGTTAATTTTCCCCAAATTGATGTATAGATTCAGTACAACCCCAATTAAAAACCCAGTAGCCTAGGTGTGCCTGGGTGGTCAGTCTGTTGTGTCCAGCTCTTGGTTTCAGGTCAGTTCATGATCTCACAGTTTGTGAGTTCAAGCCCCGCACTGACACCACAGAACCTGCTTAGGATTCTTTCTTTCTGCCCCTCCCCTGCTCACTGTTGCTCTCTCAAAATAAATAAATAAACTTAAAAAAATCTTTTTAAATAACCCCCCAAACCAGCAGCCTGTTTTTGTAGAAATTGACAAGCTAATGCTAAAATCTGTATTAAAAAACAATAGACTAACATAGCCAAAAGGGGTGCCTGGCTGACTGGGGCGGTAGAGCATGGGACTCTGGATCTCAGGATTGTGAATTCAAGCACCATATAAATACATATATATATATATATATATATATATATATATATATATACACACACACACACACACACATATATATATACACACACTCATATATATATATATATATATATATATATATATATATATATATATGCATAATATAAAGTAGCCAAAACAATTTTGGAGAAGAACACAGTTGGAGAACTGAAACAATTTGATCTTAAGACTTACTATAAGGGGCGTCCAAGTGGCTCAGTCAGTTAAGTGTCTGACTTTGGCTCAGGTCATGATCTTGCGTTGGGCTCTGTGCTAACAGCTCAGAGCCTGGAGCCTGCTTTGGATTCTGTGTCTCCCTCTCTCTCTGCCCCTCCCCCATGTGCACACTATCAAAAATGAATAAACATAAAAAAAATTTTAATAAAAAAAAAGACTTACTATAAAGCTATAGCAGGAGTTGGCACATTATTGCCCATGGGCACAATTTAGCCTGCAGTCTGTTTTTGTAAGGCCTACAAGCTAAAAATGCTTTTTACATTTTTTTTTTTTTTTTAATTTTTTTTTTTTTAACGTTTATTTATTTTTGAGACAGAGAGAGACAGAGCATGAACGGGGGAGGGGCAGAGAGAGAGGGAGACACAGAATCCGAAACAGGTTCCAGGCTCTGAGCCATCAGCCCAGAGCCCAACGCGGGGCTCGAACTCAGGACCGCGAGATCTTGACCTGAGCCGAAGTCGGACGCTTAACCGACTGAGCCACCCAGGCGCCCCTTACATTTTTAAATAGTTGGAAAAAGAAACAAAGTAAAGTATGCAACAGGAGTTATATGCAGCCCCCCTTTACAGAATAACTTTGCTAACTCTGAGTCACACTAATCAAGACCGTATAGTATTGGTAAAAAGACAGACACATAGATCAATGACACAGAATAGAGTCCAGAAATAGACTCACATAAATATGGTCAATTGATTTTTGACAAGGATATCAAGGTAATTGAATGGAAAAAAGATAGTCTTTTCAACAAATTGTACTGGACCAATTAGGTGACCACACAGCCAAAAAAAAAAAAAAAAAAAAAT
Organism: Neofelis nebulosa; assembly: GCF_028018385.1. NCBI lineage: Eukaryota > Metazoa > Chordata > Mammalia > Carnivora > Felidae > Neofelis > Neofelis nebulosa. Next base: position 129,148,917 of record NC_080782.1, read on the forward strand.
CTCAACCTATGTTGGGAAACAATTTCTCAGTGGGTCTCTCATGTATCTGCACATTTTAAGAGTTAGACACTAACTGCCCTTTTGTTCTAGACTGTCTTTTCAAGGATGTTTGTCCATGAAACAGCTTAGAGATAGTGTCCACCTTCAGAGTAAAGGGCAAGTTTGTTTACTGTCCAGATAAAAAAAGATAAGGTATTGTTCTGGGTCAAAGGTTGGGCAGGTTTGCTTGCAGTCCTTTATAAAAGATTGCTGTTCCCTAAGCTTAGGGTTCCTCAGCTGTGACACAAACCCACTGTGCGTACTTTGTACTTTCTCCACCCGGCCCCTTGGCATAGCCCACCGTGGGACTTATGGACAAGGGAACCAACATCAACTTGAAGCCCACGCTTCCCCCTATGCTGTGAGTCATCAAGTTCTTTGTCTCTATCATAGGAGTCTTAGATCTTTTTCCAGCAGCCATTGAAAATGGGCCACAGTAACTTGTTAGCTTCCAAGTGGGGTAAAATTTTATACCCTTTATCACTCTTGACAATCCATACCTTGCATCATATGCAAAAATTAATTTGAAATGAATCATATATCTAAACGTAAAACCATAAAACTTCCAGAAGAGAACAGAAAATCTTCATGTCATTGGGTGAGTCAAAGTTTTCTTAGAAAGGACCAAAAGTGTGACTCAGAAAAAAAAAAAATTATATTTCATCAAAATATAAAACTCTTGCTCTTCAAAAGCCAGGATTTTTAGGGCAGCAAAACTATTCTGTGTTACTATAATGGTGGATTCACATCATTACACATTCATCAAAATCTATAGAACGTACAACACCAAAAGTGAATCCTAATGTAAACTATGGACTTTGGATGATAACGATGTGTCAGTGTAACAAATATACCACTCTGATGCTAGATGTTGATACTGCAGGAAGCTGGAGGGAGAGGAGAAAAGGAGATGGATACTGCACTTTCTGTTCAATTTTTCTGTAAATCTAAACATGTTCTAAAATACAGTCTCTGGGGCGCCTGTGTGGCTCACTTACACGGTTAAGCATCTGACTCGGTTTCCGCTCAGATCATGATTCTCATGGTTTGTGTTTGAGCCCTGGTTCATGAGTTCGAGTCCCACATTGGGCTTTGTGCTCACAGTGCGAAGCCTGCTTGGGATTCTCTATCTCCCTCTATTTATGCTTCACCCCTGCTCATGCTCACATGTGGGAGCTCTCTCTCTCAAAATAAATAAATAAACATTAAAAATAAATAAATAAAACAAAAACCAAAAAAAAGTATCTCTCTTTTCTAAAATGGCAAGGAATGTGAGTAGACATTTCTCCAAAGATATGCAAGTGGCCAATAAGCACATGAAAGATGCTCAACATAATTAGTTCTTAGGGAAATAAAAAACCACAATGAGATCCATCTTTGTACACACTGAGATGACTGTAATAAAAGAAAGGGAAAATAGTAAGTGAAGTCATACAATGCTGGTGAGTATGGAGAATGGTGCAGACATGGTGGAGAATAATCTGTCAGCTCTTCAAAAAGTTAGACACAGCAATCCACTATATCATCAAGAAAATTGAAAATGTATGTCCACACAAAAACTTGTACATGAATGTTCATAGCAGCATTATTCATAATAGCCAAAATGTAAGAATAACCCAGATGTCCATCAAATGATGAATGGATGAAGAGAATGAGGCATATCCATATGATGTAGTGGTTTTCAGCCATAAGAAGGAATGAAGAACTGATAACACGGTACAACATGGATGAGCCTTGAAAACATTATACAAGTGAAAGCTAGTCACAAAAAATCACATATTGCATGATTCCGCTTATGTTACATGTCCAGAACAGGAAATCCGTAGAGACAAAAAGTAGATTTGTGGTTGGCAGGTGCTGGAGGGAGTGGGGAACAAGTGCTAATGGTTATGTGGTTTCTTTTGGGGTGACAAAAATGTTCTATGTTCAGTTTGTGTTGATTAGTTGCACAAATCTGTGCATATACTAAACCATTGGATTATATACTATAAATGGGTGAAATCTTCTGGTATGTGAAATATATCTCAATAAAGATTAAAAAAAAAAGATGACGTAGGAAAATTGATCCTTGTCTATATAAGTAAGTACTCCACTCTGAGGAAATCTGAATCATAAAAACAAGTTGGAAATAATAAACTGGGGGGAAAAAAGAAATAATAAACTTGGCAATAATTTACAAGACCAAAGGGTCCTATAAAATGTTAATACCAACATTTTTAGACTACTTCACATTTTGAAAGAGTAATGTAACAATATTATGTTATTTTTATAATACCTATTTGTATACTTTTGGGTTCTTCCGATTTGCATGCATGTATGAATATATTTGTATGTAGGTATATATACATATATGTTTATGACTCATTATCAAAAACGATGCTAAATAAGCTAGTTGCTGGAGGACCCCTTAGCTTTTCCCCACCCCAGTGGCCAAGTTAGCTGTGGAGCTACAGCCGCTGATAACAAAACTTGGGTTCTAATTTTTGGGCCAGCCTCTCAACTATGTATCAGGTGACCAAGAAGTTGGTTCAGAGAAGTCTGATCAATGTTTTTCAAAGTTTGCTCAGCGCCAGATGGAATCAACTACCTGGAGCCTTGATTCTGAGCATCCAGCGAGAGGCCTGGGAATCTATTTCCCCAAGCCCCTCAGGAGATGTGATCTGCACTCAATTTTGAGAGCCCTGGCTGTGGGCACCTATTCCTGACTGCTGTGGAGAAGCTGAGACTGTCTTGGTTTTACACCCCTGTTCACATTCTCCCTGCTTGAGGGGGTGAGAGTACTATGTCTCCCTATTGTTAGCCATAATGGGAGTTCACTGAGTCTGGTACTGGGTTTGTGAACACAATGTCCTCATTAGACTGCCTGGTATTTCCATTTTGTGTGGAGGTTTCTGCCTGCTGGGGTCCTAACATCCCATCAGAAACTGCAGAAGCAGCAGACATCACAGATGGCTCTGCCTTTGGACCCTACTCTGTAGCCCTGGATCCTGGATTCTCGGCCCAGCTCTGTACCTCTGTACCAAATGATAAGGGATGATGGGGAATCCTCTTAGGTCAATAATCTCTCAAGGCTGAAGGGGGCTCAAGTGATTTCCCAAGTGCTGTGCTTGAATGCTTCCAGGGATAGGAAATTCACTACTTACAAGTAAGCTCTTCTCTCAGTGGATCTGCTACCTGACGCCTGAACAAGACACCAGAGTTATGCTAGTTCACCTGCTCAGCTCCTGTGGACACATCCATTTCAATTCTTTCCAACATCTTTTGGAAACAGAGGTGTCACTGCTCTGGTTAAAATCCTTCAGAGGCTCCCCATTCCTCTTAGGAACTAGACCACAGTCCCTACCATGGCCAGCTATTTTTGCTGATCTTTGCTGCCTCATCTCCTTCACTGTCCCCCACTGTAGAACCCTGTCACACAGATCTTGGCTTGTTCTTACCAGGCCAGACTGGGTCTTACCATGGCCTATGTCTCTTTACGTGGTTAACTCCTGTTCATCTCTCTGCTCTCCTATATCACTTCCTGGATACTCACGTCTGGATCAGGTCCCTTGCTTATTCATTCTCCTAACACTCTGGGCCTTCTTATGAACATCTGCCAACGTTGAATATTTTCACTCAAGCAATTATTTCACTCACGTTTGCCTCCCCCAGCAGACAGCAAAGTTCATTAAAGCAGGGCTTTGAGTTTGCTTTCTTGCATCCCCAGCATCTAGCAAAAGGCCTGGCAGGTATTGGCTGGCTGGCTGGCTCCGGGAAGGTGGGCCACAACCTGAATGGGTGTCGAGACCTTTGGGAATTAATCAAAGACCCTAAGTAGCTACACATAAAAGCCCTCAGAACTGAGCGCATCCATCTGAGGGCTGGGTGCCAGGGAAAGCCCCAGGGCAAGGACACAGCACAGCTGTGGCTGGTACCGAGCTGCCGAATGGGAGAGGGGCACTCCGTCTCTGTGCTTGGGGCCTCCATTTCCCTACCGGTTCCCCGCGGGTCGACTGAGAACGGCCCCTGCGACTCCTGGGTGGACGCACGCCAGGCGCCTGGGACTGCGGAAGTCTGAGGGGCCGGGGCCGGGGCCGGGGCCGGTGAGGCCGCCGCTCCCGGCGAGGGCGCTCCAGGCCGGTCGTCCCTAGCAGTCGCGCGCCGCTAGGGCCGCTCTAGCCGCCGGGAAGTGGCGCGGTGCGAGTCGGGAAGGCGGCGGGCGGGTGCGGCCCTCGGCGGCGGAGGGCGCCATGGTCGGTGGCGAGGCGGCTGCCGCGGTGGCGGAGCTGGTTTCGGGGGTGCGGCAGGCGGCTGACTTCGCGGAGCAGTTCCGCTCCTACTCGGAGAGCGAGAAGCAATGGAAGGCTCGCATGGAATTCATCCTGCGCCACTTGCCCGACTACCGCGACCCGCCAGATGGTGGTGGCCGCTTGGACCAGCTGCTGTCCCTCTCCATGGTGTGGGCCAACCACCTCTTCCTGGGTTGCAGGTGCGGACCCCTGCGGGCTGGCTGACCCTGTCCCCTGCCTTCAGACTTGCAGCCCTCCCCTCGGGCTGAGCCCCCCCTGCCAGTGCTGACCCCGCCCCCAACCTCCTGGCGCTCTAACCTGTGGCTGTTGACCACGTTAGTCCGCCCTTTTGGAAAGGTATTTAACCTCTGAGCCTCAGTTTTCTCATTTGGAAAGTGAGTTGTGATGACTGCAATGTTAAAGACTAAAAAAAAGCACCTAGCACAGGCTGCTATCTAGCAAGAGCTCAACCTTTGGTGGGCTCTAAAATGCCATTGTTATGTGTATTATTACTATTAATTTAAACCATCATCTTTGCCAAGTACTTTTTTAAGTGCCTTGGCTCCTTCCACCCACGTGGCAAACGTGCAGAGACAGAAACTGAGGTCTCCAATTTACATATGAAGTAGCTGAGAGAGGGCCGGATGGTTTTTGACAGGATTAGTGGATTTTACCAATTATGGCAGGATGTAATTTGTGGCCTTTGGCTTTTTCTCTCCACTCTCCCCTCTGTTGGACCTTTAGGAAGAGCCAGCCATTGCCTCTCTGCCTTTACAGATATAAAAGTAACAGATGCCTTCAAGAGACTGCTTTTGAAGTGCCTGTACCCGCTCATTGAAGAAGGTGTCAAATCTTGAAGCTCCACATCCTTTTATTTTAGCGTCCTGAAATTGTTAGGATAATAAGAGGACTCGGCTTAGTCCTGCTTTCTGTGCACCTTATGGATGTCTGACTCTGGTCACACGGCCCCTCCAACCCCTAGACACTTGGTTTTGCTTTTAGATGTTGGGGCTTATTAGAACAGGGTTTGAAGAAGCAGTGCCAAAGGCTTTTTCTCTATTTTCTAGGTGCCCTGGGAAATCCTGGGTAATGGGTTCCAAGATTAGGTAAATGTCAGAAAATTGGACAAATGAACAAATAATGATTACATTAGACCAGAATTCCATGTGTTTAAAAAATAAAATTTGGTCCTCATACTGTATCCATGCATATGTACTGCCAGATGTATAGTGCGTCTATTTTCGTAAATCCTTTTTTGGTTTGGAAGTCTTGAAAAGACTGCTCTATTGGCATTCCTAGAGCCACTTCTGAGTCCACAAGCTGGAAGAACTGTTTCCAAATTTACTGTTGAACATGTGTCCCTTTCCTGTAGTATCACATCAGAGCTCTAAGAGTCGAGTTCACAGTCCAGCTACTTGCAATTTCTTATTAGTCCACAGTGACAAGTAATTCCTCCAGGGTTTTTATCTTACTACTTTTTATTGTGCAGTTACAACAAAGACCTTTTAGACAAAGTGATGGAAATGGCTGATGGGATTGAAGTGGAAGACCTGCCACAGTTTACTACCAGAAGTGAATTAATGAAAAAGGTAAACAGGATTTCTCAGTGCATTTGAAATGGTATAGAGTTAATGGACCCTGCCTTTATGATGATATATGTTAGAGTATATTGTTTTCTGAATGTTCTTGTTTACTCCTCGAGGATTTAAGCCCTTTCATTAAAAAATTTTAAAAATTTGTTACTGAAGTATAATTGACTTACAATATCCTATTTGTTTCAGATGTACATCATAATGTTTTTTTACATTATAAAATAATCTCCATGAGAAGTCTAGTTACCATCTATCACCACACAAAGCTTTTATAGTATTAATGACTGTATTCTCTGTGCTGTACATCACATCCTTATGACTTATTCATTTTATAAGTGGAAGTTTGTACTTCTTAATCCCTTTCACTTCAGTACCCACCTGCCATCTGGTAACCATCAGTTTGTTTCCTATGTCTGCGAATCTTTTTGTTTTATTTGTTCATTTTTTTTAGATTCCACATATAAGTAAAATCATTTGTCAGCATTTGTCTTCATCTGTCTGACTTATTTCACTTGGCAGAATAACTTCTAGGTTCACCTATGTTGTTGCAAATGTCAAGATCTTTTTTTATGGCTGAGTAGTATTCCATTTCTCTCTCTCACACACACACACACACACACACATACATATATAGCATGTAATCTTTATCCCTTCATTTATCCATAGACACTTATGTGCCTTTTCACTTTTATTTCTCTGTAATTGGTATAAACCTTTTCACAGCTAGATAACTAAATTACACATTTTTGGTGGAGTAATACATCAACTCAACCTCTAAACTTTTTTATTTTTTAAAACATTTTATCTTGGGGCGCCTGGGTGGCTCAGTTGGTTAAGCGTCCGACTTCGACTCAGGTCACGATCTCGCGGTCCGTGAGTTTGAGCCCTGCGTCGGGCTCTGTGCTGACAGCTCAGAGCCTGGAGCCTATTTCACATTCTGTGTCTCCCTCTCTCTCTGACCCTCCCCTGTTCATGCTCTGTCTCTCTCTGTCTCAAAAATAAATAAACGTTAAAAAAAAAAAAAAAACCAAAACATTTTATCTTTAGGTAATCTCTACACCCAACATGGGGCTGGAACTCACAACTCTGAGATCAGGAGTCACATGCACCACTGACTGAGCCAGCCAAGCACTCCTCCAAACTTCCTTTATGAACATTGTTTTGAGCTTTTTGCTTACTTTTTAAGAAAATGTTGGCTAGAGTGCTACTTTTTTACACTTATTGAAAAAATCTTTTTGGTAACATTTTTACCCCAGTGGGTGAGAGTCTAACCAGACTTGTTTGGCCCTTCTGACTTGCTGATGGGAATGTAGATGGAATAATGCTCACATATAGGTGTTCCCTGTTCTGTAGGGCTTAGTCTGATTTGAAGTTGTACACTTTATATGGTGAGCTGTTGCCTGTGGAGCCTTGTATCTGGGTCCTGGTGCTGGGGCCCTGGAGAGTGGCAGAAAGCAGCTCAGATGATGGGGCTGGGCATCCTGGTTGCTTTTCAAAATCCCCCCCAAACATGCTTTTTATCATTTCCCTTGGCCTTTTTAGGCAGTAGAATTAATTGCTTCCTCTCCCAAAGTTTGTTTCCTTGGCACTTTACTCAGGCCTCTTTTAGAGGATTGTAAGCTTCTCAAGGGGAGAGATGGTGCCTAAAGTTTTAGTCCTTCTGTCTCTAAAACCTAGTATAGGCTTACCCTAGAGCAGCTCAGAAAAAACTTACAAAATTGACCAAACCGATAGAGTGAAAGACTCATGCCCCCTGTTTTAGTCCTATCCTCAGAAACATAGGTAAGCCCTTGCCTTGCCCCAGTTGGGTCTTGTTTTGGGAGGCAGAGCATATAAAGAGGTTCCCTTCTATGTGGGTATCAAGGAACTAATCAAAACTTCAGCTTCCCAGAAAGTACTTCAGCTTCAAACATCATACCCCACTCAGATAGTTATGCTAAAAAAAAAAATATATATATATATATATATATATATATATATATTCATATTCTTTTTTATTCTTTTCATATATATATTCATATTCTTTTTTAATCTGAAGTTGGAAGTCAGGAATTGGAAGTTTTTGACTTTTTGGATCGTCTTCTGTAATACTTTAAAAAAAATCTCTAGTCAGTGCTTCAATGTCCCATAGTGGTGAGGTTCCTGGAGCTCAGTCACGGAGCAGCTAGATAGTTGATGGCTACTTGAGTGCACCCCATGGGGAGGCGTAGGCAGGAGGAGTAGGATGAGCTTTTACTAACTAACTGCTTGTGGCAGATTCTTTCCTTGCTTTTTGCTTCCAAGAGGTATTGTGCCCTCCCTAAAGACTTTTCACATCAGTTTTCTGTTACACTTCTCTGTCTTGTATGTAACTATACAATAGTGTAGTAGTGTAGTTAGTATACAATAGTGTACATAGTCTTTCCAGTCATGCTGGACTATGAGAGATCAGAACCATTCATGGAAGAGCACCTGGGTGGCTGAGTCAGTTAAGCATCTGACTTCGGCTTGGGTCATGATCTCATGGTTCATGGATTTGAGCCCCACCCATATCAGGCTCTGCGCTAACAGTGTGGAGCTTGCTTGGGATTCTCTCTCTCCCTCTCTCTGCCCCTCCCCAACTTGCACTTTTTCTCTCTCAAAATAAATAAACTTTAAAAAGACCAAAAAACAAAACAAAACAAAAAAGGACCCTTCGTGGTGTTTGGGTTGCAGATCAGGAGAGACAAAGGAGGTTTTGTAATTGATTGGTATGACCATAGACTGGTGTGCAGAAATTTGTGTGTGTGTGTTGTGCCAGGGTGTCTCTCGAAGCTGTTAATATTGTAAAGGGGTCTTGAACCTCAAAAATGTAGGGATCCTCTGCCCTGTGATATTCATTTTTGACAGTGTTATTTCATAGTGTCAACATCCAGAGAAGAGTCCTCAGGCATGAACCCAGTATCCCTGAAAGCAGCTCTGCCCGCAGACTAATTATTTTCATGTTGTCACCTGGAAGAGGCCTGCGGGGAGCCTATACTTCTAGAGTGTTTTTAAGAATATGTGTGTCTCAGCTTCCTTCAAATAAAATGTCAGTTGGTTAGGCATCTGACTCTTGATTTTAGCTCAGGTCATGATCTCAGAGTTCGTGAAATGGAGCCCCATGTCAGGCTCCACGCTGACAGCACAGAGTCTGCTTGAGATTCTCTCCCCCTCTCCCCTGCTCATGCTTTCTCTCAAAATAAATAAATAAACTTAAAAAAAAAAAAAAAGACTCTTGTAGATACTTCGATCCTAAGAAGTCTTCTGATGTGTGTGCTATGACAGACTCGTGTGGTGTTGAAGGATATCCCGGAGAGGCTCCTGGAAAGTGTTGTGGGGACTTCGCCGTTCTTTTGTCTCTTGCCTGAGGTGTTTGCATGTGATAGAGGCTAGCAAACATTAAACAATAATGCCAGCCCAGAGACCGAAAAAGCTTGATATTGAGCCATGTACTGAAAATGTCTGTTGTAGTTCTGCCCAGAATAGATCTTAAGCTCTGAAATTAGAATTTAGGTGGGTTTTGAAGCTGGCTAGCAAAAAGAAATGAATCAACTGGAATTGTTGGTATCTTGAGACTGGACAGTGAAGATAATTTAGGACATAATGTCTTTAAGATTTAAAAATATTTTGTAGTTATTCTGCACTTTTGAAGCAAATACATCTCTGTAGTCTATCCAGCTCTTAACTATTTTGGTCCCAGAGAAGAAATGAGCATTGGTATATCAAATAGATGGAGGGTATGATTTTTCTTTTGACTCAAATACAAATATATTGAGCACACAATCTGTTATTTAACAGCCATCCCTGGCCACTTACTAGCAGCCTTTGTGGTTGACCAGCTTTATCCATTAGTGAGCAATACTTAACAAAGAGCAGCAGCTCACTCAGGAAAGGTGTTATTACTCTGACTGTCAGAGTTAATATTTCCAGACCATGGTCTTAAGAAGAAAGAGGAGTGATTAACTAGGAAGCTGTCATTCTTGGCTCATAGAATTTGTCAACTGAATTTCTTGGCCCATTTTTCCTGAGAACATTTTTATCCAAGAAGGAACATGGCAGTATAGAAAGTGACTGTATATGAAATGTGAAAGAGAAAGTAGGAAAACAAGAGTGCTTGCATTTCAAGAAGTTCTTTCTGTGCATTGTGTCTAGTCTTGGCAAGCTCTAAGGTAATGGAACAGCCACTCCCTTGGTGAAAGGAGATGTGATTTTAAGGCAGCAGTTAATTGTGAGCATTAAAACAAATGCAGGGGCACCTGAGTGGCTCAGTTGGTGAAGTGTCTAACTCTTGATTTCAGCTCAGGTCTTGATCTCCTAGCTCGTGAGTTTGAGTCCCCTGTCGGGCTCTGTGTGGACAGTGCAGAGCCCGCTTGGGATTCTCTGTCTTGCTCTCTCTGTCCCTCCTGCACTCTCATTTGCACCTCTCCCTCTCTCAAAAATAAACATTAAAAAAAAAAATCTTTAAAAAATAATAATGTAAAACAAATGCAGCTTGTCAGATTAGTGGAGTTACATTTCCCCCTTTATCCACCAGAAATAGAAAAAGCAAGAAAAGCTTTATCTGACCCCACAGGTCAGTGTGTCGCCTGGTTGGTGCCCAGGATGAGAGAATCATGTGCTAACACCTTATGTCAAAGACCGTATTTGCAGCAGCCAAAGCTGTGGCAAGCTTGTGCTGCTATCGTCTTGGTCTGTCCTTTTGGAAATTTGAAAGATATCTTAGGGGGTTTTCTTTTCCTTCAGACTAAAGATGGTTTCTTTAAGTGATGTTGTATTCTTCTAACAGGAGGAAGACTTATATTTTGCTTTTCCTAAGGAATTTTGCTTTTTCATTGCTCAGAAAGACTGAAGTGACAGGCTTAGCTAGGAAATAGGTCATACCTTGAAAACTCTGATTACTGAAAAGACTCTCAGATTGATTCACTCACATTGCTGAATGTTAAGGAAATCCGAATACAAGGTGACAGCCAAAATGATTTCTTCACACCCAGCTTAAAAGTTGTCTAAAGCCAAGTTTAAATTTATCAAAGGTGCTAGAGAGCACCCAGAAAGAATATATTTGCTTCATTTTGCCACTATTTGAAGACATGCATTTACAGTTTTTAATAGTGCGAAATCCAGAAATACATAAATAACCTTCACATCTCCTAACTATCCAGAGTCAATGTGAAATCTTGTGAATTACTACCTGGATTCAACTGATTTTAATTTAGAACAGTGTTTGTGTGATTCTGCTTTTAGAACCCTTCACTGCAGAGCATGCCATGAAAAAAGTTATATTTCAAGTATTTCTCATCACTTTTCATTGTGACATTTATAGATCACGAGTGACAAGAGAAAAAATTAGGCTCTAGGTTCCAAATGGATGGTTATGTTCATTGTTTTGTTGAGTTTTCTATATGTAGTAAAATAATTTCTGAGTGTACTTTCCACGTAGGTAGTACATAGTGTATCACTGCTGTATTTTAATTTATGGATTTGATTGGCTGGACTACATAGTTCAATAACCTTTTCTTTTTTTTCCCCCCAGCATCAAAGCTAATGCAGAAGATTCATCACATTTTCAACATCAGCTTAGGAAGGAGGCTGGGATGAATGTGACATTGACCACGGCAGCTCTCTTAAGATTCCTGGTATTTCAACCTGTAGGAAATCAAGAGGCAGTTGGAATGACAGATAGTCTTGTCTAGATTGGAGTTTTAAAAGGTCTCATTCTTCCAGTAGCTATCATTCTAAAAGTGTGCATGGATATTTGTGGATTTATAAATCATGCCTTTTTTTATTCTTACTTTTTGAATGTCAAACTTTTTGTTAAAAAATCCCTATTTTTTTTATGTTGATGTAATAATTGTAGGTAATGAATTTTACAATTTGGATTTTTCAACAATGTATCTTCAAGTCTGATTCTGTTTTATGGTGTTCCCTTCCACCCCCCCCCCCCCCCCCAAACTGAGGCAGACTAGCCTTTATTTCCTTATTTCTTTCTGAAGTTTATGCCATCTTTATGGCCATTGCTACACACACTTATCTTTTTTTAAGAGATGAGTGAGAATCAAATCGTAGGCCTCAAGTACCTGCCAACTCATGGGAAGAGGCAACTTCTGAAAGGGCATCTGGCCTTTAAAACTGATACCAGATGCCACAGCTTGGTCCAGGCAGCCAGTTGATTTATAGATTCTCTAGAAGGTCTCCTAGGCTGCTGAATAAAACCCACATTCTCTTTTTCTGGAGGGACCCTGAGGGTTTTGGTCTTGTATATTTGTGGATTGCCTTGCACATATCCCCTGAAGAAATACTTTAGTGCAATGTTGTTTTGCTCTGAAGTTCTCATACTAATTTCCCTCTTTTATTTAATATATCTGCTCTTTATCCCCTCCCTCTTCCATTTTATTTATAATTTTATTTATGACTTATTTTTAAGTAACCTCTCCACCCAACATGGGGCTTGAACTTAGAACCCCAAGATGAAAGTTTGCATGCTCTACCTACTGAGCCAGACAGGTGCCCTCTCTTTCTTATTTAATACCCACAATTAAGTACTTACCTCCAGGCATAAATCCGACCCTTGATCTTAGCCAAAATGCCAAGAAGCAATATCCAGGCATAAATCCTGAGAGAGGGACTTCATTTGGGGTCAGCAATATAATAGTCACAGCAGGATTCACTCATCACTGAGCTTGGTATTGAGGGTAATGGTGAAAAAGACAGTGAACCCTGTCTTAGCTTAGCCTACTAGTAAATTCAGGAAATTAAAAACCCAGAAATGCTGAAGAGAGCTGGCTGTGGGAGCATTTCTCTGGCAACAGAGAAGTGGGAAGGCTCTCACTGCTCAAGGCTAACCATCACATCTTGGATGGAACTCATCTCTGTGCATCCTGTGGCTCTAATCTGTAGCGATCACTAGGGTAGACCAAGTGAGCTCAAGACCTCCGATAGAACTTTGGATCAGCCATGTCTCTCCCTGGCCTTACCTGGGAAATGGAGATCATAGAAATCCCTACCAGACGGATGTGGCAGAGATGAAGATGTTGCAGGGCTAAGCCACTGCTCAGTGAGCCTCAGCCCCTTCCTCAAATATGGCCTAGCCTCTTTCTTTTCTGCTTACCTGTACAAATTTGTGAGGTTTAAAAACCAAATTATAAAGTGGGAAATACCAGAGTGGGGCTGTTCACTTTAATGCATCTTTCACAAGTTTCTCATCATGGATCCCATTTCCACTGTAAGATATAATGCCCCAGTAAAATAGCAATATCCTGTCAGGAATGTATCCATTGCATAAACCAAGCTTAATCTGTGCACAGATTCCATGCCTGCGCCCCGCTGCGCCCCCCAACATTCTTCTTCAGTTTATTTTTGAAGACTTCTCTACTTAACCAAAAGTAAATTTTCTGATAACCATTTTCTAATGGCTTATCTCATTATTTCCTCAGCTTAAGCTTTCTGTTTTTCTTCTCATCTAAAAAATGAACCAGTATTTTAGAATTTCATCCTTTATCTTTTTCTGGAATAGAAAGTAGCACAGAAATCTAAATTTTTGCACTGGAGCAGTCCTTGTAGTGTAGGTAAAACAGCCCACTCTTAGTGTTGAAACAGGAGTTTGCTGTAAGATACTTGCCTTGGTATGTGCATTCCTGTCTAACATGGGGTAAGGATCAAATGAGATTAAGAGGAAGGACATGGTAAACTGTCCTTATCATAACTAGAGAGTATCTTTTCTGTCAAAGACTTAAGTCTCAAGACCTTGTGAGAAGCAAGTAATAACAGTACTGTGTAGGGTGCTCACTTAACCATGACACCCTTTTATGTTACCCAGAAAATTCCTTTTTCCAATATTCCTTAGAGCCTATAGCCCAGCTGATGAAATTCTCTGCTTTGGCAGAGGCAAGGATTTTCCAAGATCCATGTGGACCTGTGGCTTACCTATTTCATGGGCACTGGGAGGAATCATTATCACTGCCCATCCTCTGATCCTTTGCTATTTGTAGTAGACAGCACTGAAAATACATTGTTGCATCTGAAATGAGATTTATATTATTCTAAATGTCAGATAACCTAAGTGTTTCCTTGCTGTCCAGCTGTAAAGTCTCTGTGAGGTACCCTTTTGTCTGGAAAGAGACTGTCAGCTAGGTATCCTGTCATCTAGTCACGACTCTCATTGTTGACTAGTTCAGGGACACCTTTTGTTTCTGTAGGAGTTAAGACTAAACAAATCTTAGAGGCAAGAGTTTTAGAACTTAAATAGGTTTGTGGTCATATGGAAATTGCTTCTTTCAATGAATACTGAATGCACACTAAAAAAATCTCTGCCCTCATGGAGATATATAGATACACACACATACATTGTTTGGGGAAAATAAAGAATCTCTCCTGCCTTGCTTGTCATTAAAATAGATGGCAATGAAGCGAAAGAGCCTGTTTATCCATTTATTTATTTAAGTGAAAAACAAACCAGAGGAGGTTGTTTCTTTCCCCAAGTTTACTCTGCTCCTTGCAAGTTGGGACTCCCAGGCCTAGTGGTGACAGTGTGTTGGCTGCCCTTCTCGTTTTGGTTTAGTTTTTCTCACAATGTCAGCAGTAGGGGCAGAGTCCTTTGCACATGTGCTCATCACAGAGGGAGGTGAGCCTGAAGCCTTGCCCACAGACAAGAGGACTAGCTGAGGAGGTGGAGGGAACAAGAATGTATTACCTGAACAGATTCCCTTGGGAATCAAAAAGAAAGTAAAAATTGAGACTATTAAAATCCCATTAGATGGAAGCTAGAATTCTTAATCTATCCTAAACATGGGCATGTGAACCAGAGCTTTTTTCCTTGACAGCACTGTCAGTCAAGGGTGGCTCTTTAGAAACTACCCAAGTAGTCCCAGCCCAAGTCCCATCCTTCTTTCTCAGCCTAGGAAAAGTAGGCAAATGACCCCAAAATATCCTTGATTATGGCCCTCTGGCCTACTTGCCTGAGAGAAATGCTGTGAGGGCATGTGGAGGCAGGTCTTGGTCTTCCCCTGGTTTGGTGAAAGGGCAGTTAACAATAAGGTTGACCCTGGACTGTTTGAGCCTACTGACTAAAGCCCTTGCTTTGCTGTGAATGCTAGCACCACAATCTCACTGTTGGGCTGCATTTTCCTTTCCCTTTGACATTTTCTCATATTAAGAATATTTAATTGAGGGGTGCCTGTCTAGGTGGCTCAGTCAATTGAGCATCTAGCTCTTGATTTCGGCTCAGGTCATGAGCTCATGGTTTGTGGGATGGAGTCCTGCGTGGGCTCCCTGCCCACAGCACAGCACTGGGCCTGCTTGGGATTTTGTCTCTCCCTCTCCCTCAAAATAAACATTAAAAAAAATTTAATTGAACTTGTGAAGCAGTAGGGAATTCGTTCCTCCTGATTTATTTCACTCCTCAGTGTAGGGGTCTTCAAAGTGGGGGATGATTCTTGCTTTGATCTTGATTGGAGGATTCAGTGGAAAAATTTGTCTTTAAGTACCTGGCATTTAGTGAGTTCTCCCTGTTTCATTCCTACCCTACTCTTGCTTTGAGGACAAACTGGGAAAATATGAAATGTTTCAACTAACTTGTATTTACACAAAAGAAAAATTAGCACTCACAATGACCCCCACAAGGTCAGACTCCATCCCCAGGGCTGCAGAAGGGCAGAACACATCAGTTGAAGTTATAGAGTACGACCAAAGATGTGACTTAGCACACAGTAGGTACTCAGTAGCAATGCTGGCAAACTCAATGGCAGCAGGCACTGAACCATGCAGCCCTAATTTAATGTCCGGCAAAGGCTATGGGTGTGCTCCTTTCGCCATGAATGTGGCCTTTGCTCTAGCACTGGCTGCGTGGTAGGCTTGCCTGAGTCTCACCTGTAAGCTGTAGGAGATTCCTTAAAACTTGGTGTGAGTTACAGGCTCCACATGACAAACAGTTGGGCTTGGACCACCACCTACAGCCCCACTTCCCCTTGAGCCAGCTGTTTTCAACTTCACAGTGACTCGTGCTTCCTTCTACCTATGTGTTTACCAAATTATTTTTTATGATTGTGTTCTACTTTTGTAACAAAACCCAGAAACCTGCTAATCAGTGTCTCCAGAGGATCTGGAGCTTGGAACCTGGAGGTCCTCTGCTGTTCTATTGGCCTCCTGCCTAGGCTTGTGCATGTACTGCCAGAGGCTGTCTGGAAAGGAGTTCCTAGTATTTGATTTACATTCCAGTCTTTGGAACTGTACTTGTACTGTTGCTTTTATAGCCTGATCCCTCATAGTTGGTCTTGAGAGGGTGCCATGGTGACTGTGTTCTCAAGCTGCTCTGTGCAAAAGAATGGGCAGTCCATCAACTAACTGATGTGTAAGGGCTAACAAAAGCCAGAGAAACTTTCTCCCTGAAAAAATGGGCCATCAACCTCACCGTCATCAGGCCCCAGTATTGCTCTCACTGATCTTTCTGGCTTGCAAAAGATCCCTTGTACCCATCCCTGGGATTGACAGTCTTCATTCTAAAGGCAACCTTCCAGCTGTTGTTCCAGGGAGTCTCCACCTGAAACCAAAGCCTTATGTGTTGTACAGGTACAGTTCTCTAACCAAAGCCCACTAAAACCCAGCAGGGTCACTAATCCAGCTTTCCTTTGGAGGTGATATTCCAAGCTTTTGCTGAAGTTGATGACATGGGCTGGACTCTGTGGATTCTTTTCCTATTCTCTGCCCAGGATGTTATCAGGACAAGTTTCCAGTTCTTATTGGTCTCTGTACTTACACCACCACAGTAACATAAAAATTTCCTAACTCAGTTTTGTAAAATGACTTTGTACAGAGGCCAAAGAGCTGCAAGTCTCTCTGCATTTGACATTCTCCAACTCAGGAGGGAAGCTAGTCTAATTCATTAGGTGGGCTGTGCTATTCTTGGCAAAAAGCCTTGTTTGTAAAGGGGGAAAGGAAAGGGCAACTTATACTTTGGGCTTCAGACAGGAAGCAGCATTAAGAGGTCTGCCTTAAGTGCTCTTATGTTTGCGTTTTGGCAGCCTTCAAGACACCACAGAATCTGTCCTGCATTCCAGGAAGAATGACAACTAAATGGTACAGGTTGATGGAGCCTGAGGAGATCCTTTCAGAGATAGGCTCTGGTTCCCTCTAGACAAGTACTCAACCCCGTGGCACTTTAAGGATCCCAGTCTTTCAGGTAAGAGTTTAGATAGCTAACCTCCCCCCAAAAGCCTGCAGAAGGCATCATACTTGTAACCAACACCATCACCATATAAAGACCTAACTAACTAAAAGGTTATTTGCTTTTTCTCAGCACAGTACACACTCTGGAGTCTTTTCAAAAGTGTCACTGACATGTCACCGATAAACAAAAGCATTATGTGGCCAATCTTTAGCACTCAAATCACTGGCAGTTCCTGAAAGTCATTCCATTCGGGCTTTTTACCCAAGTCTGAATTCTCCATATGCCAAAGAGGAAGCTTGAAGCCCTTCCTTCCAGGATTCTTGATTTCAACCAGCAAGGAGCACTAATGTTGAGCTTGACATGAGTCATATACTCAAAAAGGTTTGCAAAAGGCACAGCTCATTTGTCTTTTTGGCCAACTAAAAAAAGCCCTAGCCCATGCTATGACAGGAAATGTACAAACCTCAAGACACTATTAACAAAACTGTTTTAAACCAATGCAGTTGAGGGATAGGGGAGGTGGAGAAATGACTCAAAGAGGAATGGCACACGCACTTGTATCTTCTTTTTCAGAGGACAGAGAAAAAAGTAAATTCAACAGTAAAACTTTGTTTCTAATCTCTTTCCTCTAATATGTCATATACTTGAATAATTAAAGGTAACTAATCTTTACTCTTAGCTGACAACAGCTCAGTTTTTTCCTAACTAGATGGGAACTGAAGTAACAGGGCTACTGTCTTGGCACAAGGCCCTTGCCCTATGGACAATTTCATTTACCTTTAATAGCTGTGCAACCACTGACTTTTTAATTTACATAATAATCCTCACATAACTGAGATTCCTTTGGGACTTTGCATTGCTAAATGCAATAGAAAGGAATTGTAATAAATACCACCAAGACCTAAAAAGTTGATTGCTATCTTTTAAAATCTGGAATTGAGAGATCAAAATACCTTAAACAAAACTCTAAACTGCTATATAAACCCCAGGGGGTTCTTTCTTAAGCGTACTAAATGAATAAATTAAGTAGACTTTGTTTACTCAGCACAAAATACTGTTAACTAAGGCACCTTTAATAGATTTCTTCTCCAGTACCTTCTACCTACAGGAGTCAGAATTTTTACATCAGTTTCAGAAGTTATTCATGGAACTTTTTTATTGGGTGGTTGGGGTTGGGGAGGGGAGAGTACTGACTCAAGAATAGTTCCATGAAGGGGTTAAAATGTGCTCTATTGTTAAGTCATAGTCTTTTATATCAGAGAGCAGAAAGTGTTCCTATATCCAGACTTTACTTGTTTACCAAAAAAGAAAAAAAAAAGGGGGAGGTAGAAAATAATGGTCAAGAAAACCTCTTCACTGGATAGATATAAATCTGTACATAATTCTAAATCAACTAAAGTATTATAGATTTTCTAAAACTGTGAACTTAATTCCTTAATATTTCCTAAGGGGCAGTACAGTTCTTGGGTAAAAGACCAGATTGGCCAGGTACAAATCCCAGCTCTATCACTTGCTAGTTGGTTGACCTAGACCAAGTCACTTTATCTCTGTGTACCTAATTCTTCATCTGTAACATAATGGTTAGCTACCCTCACAGGATTACTGTGAGTTTGAAAGTGATCATATGTTCAAGTGTTTTGAATAATGCCATGCATGTAGAGCATTCCATTGTTACAGGGTGCTGGCACCTGGGTGACTCAGTCGGTTGAGCATCTGACTTCAGCTCGGGTCATGATCTCACATTTTGGGAGTTCAAGCCCCACATCGGGTTCACCACTGTCAGCACAGAGCCCGCTTCCGATCCTCTGTCCCCCTCTATCTGCCCCTCTCCCGCTGTGCTCTCCCCCAAAATAAATAAATATGGGGGAAAAAAAAGTACTTTTACAGAGGAAAATGCATCATAAATGGATTTAAACTTCAGCATGAATCCAACTTCATACCAAAATAAGTAACTTAGTTCTAGCCTCTTGCCATACATTTATAAAATTTACCTAGTTTACACATTTTTTTGTATGATCTAACCTTATAAATAGAGGGTTTTCATCTAGTACTCAACCAAAGAAATAGGACTCTGTTCCAAGGCTGAAGAAAATACCTGAGGGGTAATTGGGAGAGGAATATTCCTAAGAATTTTCTCTACTGGGAATGTTGAGTTTCATGGTAGGAGTTTTAGGTTGTGAATTTAGGACTTGGAGCTCACAGACTCCCTGCAAAGTGAGATGTAACCCTCTTATAATTATCAATACCTGAAATGTTTCAATTTTAGATGGGAAGAGGAAAACAGATTAAGGTAAAAATAAATTTTGAAGCAGTAACCAAATAGCATTTAATGAAATAAGAGGGGAGACTCTCATACCTACTGTGTATTTAAAAATAAGAGTCAGTCAGTCACTGGAGTAATGTCTACGGGAACTATAATTTGTCTGAGAGCTGAATATGAAAGCATCACACATTTGATGTGACCAAAAAGTACCTTTAAACTTTTTTTTTTTTTTGGCCATTAATTCCAGTGAGTGGACTCTCATTTGTATGAAAAGCTTCCTAAGATCATACTTACTCCAAAATTTGCCAAGTAATAACTTTTAAAGGGAAACATCCTTCCAGTGTTAAACTTTGCTTAATAGAAGCTGTACATGTTGCTATCCTACAGTCTTCCAACAGAGAAGCAGCTACTAGCTTACTAAGCTGTTAAGAATAGGACAAGAAACTACTGGGGTTACTCAATAGCTGTTTTAACTGAACTAGAAAGACTACACAGGTGGTTCAACAGAATTTACTTGTATATTTTCCATTTTCTGTGCTATTTGAAGGCATAGGATAGCTTTGTATTAGCTTTCTACAATACTGTGTTTTAAATTTATCCAGTAAACTAAGATGCAGTACAACTTTTATACAACTTAGGAGATAAAAAAAAAAAAAAAAAATCTCCACAAGAGAATGCAACTCAGCAGGTCCTGGTATTAAAACAATTTTCCAGAATAAACAGATACGCAATTGCATTAAAAGGCAGTTTTCAAATATTTTAAGTTACACCAAGATTCCTTCCAAATATCTGCCTTGCTAAACCAATGCAATCAAATCTTATTCAGTGTTAATAGTGGGGCATGGGTTTTGATAAGTGTTTACAGTTTTACTTTATCAAAAAACTTTTAAAGTGCTATCAAGCAGCAAAATAAATTGCATTAGCTCTGTGCTCCAGGTAGAGGTGCCAATTCCTCACGTAGAGGTACAAACTGTGGAATTGCAAAAGGTACAGTTTAACAGTAAATAGTGCAGGAAGAAACAGTAACAAGTGGCCTAAATACAGAGTGGGACAGAATCAAACCAGTTATGTCTATGATTGCTCAAGTGAAACTGATATAGTTTCATTCATTCAAAATAAAGTGTGAAATTATAATTGGTGTTTAGAATCAAATTTGAAGAATTTCTTGATAAAATATCAATCTGTTCTTTTGAAATTGGAAATGAAACTATCAATTGATGGGAGAGCTAGAGACTTATTAACCCCTCCTACACAGATAAGGAAATAAGTGACAAAGTCTCTTGCACTGAAGTTATGTATTTTAACAGCTTTACATGTAATATTCATATATAAAAAACTTTAAGTGCTTTTCTCCAATTTAAAAATCTAAAGAATTCAAAAATAAGGCATTCAATATTTGAAAAAAGTACAGATTTACAAAATGTGTATTATTCTGTCATGAAAACTCCACACCAACATTATACACTTGGAAAAAAATACAAACAGGATATATTACAAATTTATGTAAGCAATAACTTAGTTCACACCATGCAATAAAAAGTACATTAATCAAGATACACAAGCTTTTGTAGGTTCTAAACTGAAGGACTTTTTTTTTCTGCAGAATCCTTAAAACCTGTGGCACTTAAAATGTGTTAGCCTTTCTACTGAGAGGTAAATTATACACAACAATGATGAAAAAAATTAACAGACCAGTTGTCTATTATGAATCATTCCAGCTTTGTTCAACAATGGCCGAAACTCTTTTCTCATATTCTCGTTTGTTTTCCTGATAAAGCTGTGCTGCCTGGCTATTGGCTGGACTGTTTGGATTCGGTTCATCCAGCAGAGACTAGATGGAAAGACAGAAAAGAAAAAAAAGATTTGCAAAGTTATTCTTTACATTAACGTGGGTTAGATATGAAGCACAGGAGTCGTACAAAACAACAAATTATTCACTAATGAAATGGCAGATAGATCTTCTGTATTTTTAGGTCTTAAATAGTTTCAGAAATGGCCTGATCACTGTAATAACTTTCCTGATGCTAGAAAACTTAAACTTCCAAAACTCATAGTTCTCAATTGTCTTAAGACCTCTAATTTCAAGGAAATTGGAAAAGAATATTCTTCAACATACTGAAACCATTAGCCAAGAAATAGAAATAGCTGAAAACAATGTTTATAAAATGATCTGAATTAAAAAGAAATGTGATAGAAAAAGCTTTAAAAACGTCTCAAGCAAAAATTTAATTGTGATTCTATGAAATCCACATAAACTAAAATAACCCTCAGTCCACCTCTCTCCAAAACTTTCATTCAAGGTCAACTCTGAACCCACCAGAGTGTTTTGACAGATGGTTAACACTATCTTCTTCTTCTTTTTTTTTTTAAACAATTTCTCGGATGGGATAACATATTCATACTCATGACTGCTTCTCTGCACTTGGCAGTTTCTTGAGGTCTCTATGGTTTTTATAAGCAATCATCTTTCTCTATCTCCAAGAAGAGTTTTCTTCCTTCTCCACATCCTCTGGCTATGCTTCTTGGGCACAACTCATGCTTGACCTGTGAGAACACTTTATTTACACAAGGATCAGGAAAATGACCATGGATTTGGTCCAGTGTGGTCACTAACAAAAAAAGCAGACCAACTGTCTAAAAATCATGGGTTTTTATCCAAGCTGTGCCATTGGTTACCTGGGTGCTGGGAAGCTTAGTTTGCTCACTTGGGTCTTTAGAGTGCTCCAAAAGAAGCTGACTATATCCCGCACAATCTTGAAAAATCATGATGCATCCTAACACACACTTACCTGAATTGATGTTAAGATAGAAGATACGTCATATGTTGGACTCCATCGATTCTGAAGGATATCTAAACATATGCTGCCATCAGCATACACTGCAAAGACAACACTAAAACTGGTTACATATTAACTTTATCATACTTAACAGTTAAAGAGAAATCTTTACTACAAATAGAATGCCTGGCCCCATCAGAAGTTGTGAACATTAATTACTAAACCCTGTCTCACAGAAAAATCAGTGTTCTCCTATTTTGCACTCATCAGAAGAATTTCAGAGTTGAATCTGTTTAAATTCCCTATTTCTAAATTCCTTAAATAAAGCTCTTAAAAAAAAAAAAAAACAACTTATATATCCACCCTAAGGTAATGATATACAAAGACATACATGATATGTTAGTAAGTTTCCATTTTTATTTATTATTTCTTAAAATATTTACTTATTTTGAAAGAGACAGAATCCCAAGCAGGCTCCACACTCAGCATGGAGCCTGACACAGGGCTCAATCTCATGTCTGTGAGATCATGACCTGAGCTGGTATCAATAGTCGAAGCTTAATTGACGAAGTCACCCAGATGCCCCAGTAAGATTCCAAATGTGGTAAAAATTTACAATAAATTTTGTAAAGAATTTACAAAATATTTAAATTTTTTCATTTGGAATATGTGTAGTCACAAAAACATTTGTAAGACTAAATGTCAAAAAGTAAGTATAGGCTATCTGTAAATCACAGGATTATAAAGGGTCTTGTCTTTTACCTTTTCTTGTATTTTATGATTTATTTTTAAAACGAGTATGCATTCCTTTCATAAAAAATGAAAACCAAGTGATTAAAACGTTTTAAGTCTTTAACATTTGGGAGGTTTTTTTCCCCTCTTAAACTGTATGTGAATTAATGAACATAATTTTCTTTTTTTTTTTTTTTAATGTTGAGACTCCTAAGCAGGCTCCATGCCATCAGTGCAGAGCCCAACGCGGGGCTCTAACTCATGAAGTGTGAGATGAGGACCTGAGTCAAAATCAAGAGTAGGATGCTTAACCAACGGAGCCACCCAGGCACCCCAGTGAACACTTGTGAGACTACATGTCTACATGATAAACTTCCACAAGTGGAACTCTGTCTTGATAAAGGGTAAATCCGTTTAAATGTTATACATACTGCCAAACTTTGGAAAACTTCATGGAACCAGCCAGATCACTCCACATAAAGATAAGAATAGTGAGGCTTTTTTGGGGAGAGGGGCAAATTATACATAAATGCTGTCATTTCTCAGGGTTCTAATCTCCATCCTCTTCCTTCTTGCCCTGTATACACCCTCTGGGCGATGTTATCCACTCTCATGGCGTCAATGACCATCCATGTGCTAGCTATGTCTACTTTTTAGCTTTAGATCAGATTTAACTCTCCGCTTTAAAGCAGCTTACAGTGGCTTACTATCTATCCTACAGGAACATCAAACTTGGCAAGTCTACACAACAAAACACTTAAGTATAGATTAAGTTTCAAAGTAGTAACTATTTAAAGTAATCCCAAAGTAAACTAGAAGCCACAAACATCCATCAAATGATAAATGGATAAACAAAATACAGTATATTCATAAAATGAAATCTCACTTGAAGCAATAAAAGGAAATGAAGTACGGTTAAAACATCAATGAACCCTGAAAACTATGCTAGCTGAAAGCTACAAAAAGCCCACGTGAATTATAGGATTTCATTTATATGAAATGTCCAGAATAGGCAAATACATAGAGACAGAAAATATGACTGCCTAGGGCTGGGGTGCTGGGACAAAGGAGAAGGACTGCTCGTTGTCATGGGATTTTTTTTGGGAGAGATAAAATGTTCTAAACGTGATTATGGTGATGGCTGCATAACTCAGTGAATATACTAAAATCCAATGAACTGTACAATTTAAATGAATGAATAGCATGATACATGAATGATACTTCAAATAAAGATGTTTAAAAAGTAGACCAGAAAGTTAATAAAATACTAAGGTGCCTGGGTGGTTCAGTTAAGCATCTGACTTTGGCTCAGGTCATGGTTGGGGAGTTTGAGCACACTGGGCTCCACGCTGCTGCTGTGGAGCGTGCTTGGGTCTCTCTCTCTCTCTCTCTCTCTCTCTGAGCGTGCTTGGGTCTCTCTCTCTCTCTCTCTCTCTCTCTCTCTCCTTCCCTCTCTGCCCCTTTCCTGCTCTATCAAAATAAATAAACTGAAAATAAAATTCTGATAAAAGAAAAAAGGGAAACCATGTTATTAATACAAAGGGATGAGAAATAATGTAATACATGCTTCCCTAAGGTTGAAAATACTACACACCTTACACACATAGACCACCACCCCCCCCTGCACATTATACAGTGTTTCCCACTTTGATTTACAGAGCCTTCTTACCACATTGTGAATTTGATTCGATAACAAGTCTAAGATAAAAGTGGAATAAATGTTAAGTGACTCCTTCTGGAATTAAGTGAACTGATGGAGAAGACCATATTTAAATGAACAAAGGTTATAAAAAAGAAAACTTAAATCTTTCATACTGTATTTATAATCCAGGAATATACATATATTTGAAATAAATAAGAGATCACAGAAGAGCAAATTTAATTATAAAGAGTCACTCAGCAATCATTTATGGAAAACAGTAATTTCTACAAGTGAAAATAGGAATAGAGAAAAAATGGAAAACTGTATTTAAAAAAGCCTTGAAAACATATGAATGTTTGACCCAATAATCCCACTTGTAAAAGCTTATATTCTATAACAATAGTATGGGTATTTGGGAAGGTTTTCAAGAATGTTCAAAGTGCTATTTAAGGGGCACCTGGGTGGCTGAGTCCCTTGAGCATCCTACTCTGGATTCTGGCTCAGGTCACAATCTCATGGTCAGGAGTTTGAGCCCCAAGTCAGGTTCTGCAATCACCAACTGGGGTGCCTGGGTGGCTCAGTTGGTTAAACATCTGACTCTTAATCTCGCTCGGTTCATTATCTCACAGTTCTTGAATTCAAGCCCTGTACTGGGCTCTGGGCTCACAGCGTAGAACCTGCTTGGGATTCTCTCACTCCCTCTTTCTCTGCTCCTCCCTCACTTTCTCTCTAAATAAATAAACTTTAAAAATAAATAAATTATAAACTGAAAATCACCAACTGGACACATTAAATAAATTATGACTCATAAAACATTCTACAGCCATTAAGAAGGATATAAAAGAAAACAGATGAACATAAGTGAAGGGAAACAAAAATAATATAAAAACAGGGAGGAGGGCAAAACAGAAGAGACTCATAAATATGGAGAACAAACTGAGGGTTAATGGAGGGGTTGTGGCAGGAGGGATGGGCTAAATGGGTAGGGGGAATTAAAGGAATCCACTCCTGAAATCATTGTTGCACTATATGCTAATCTGGATGTAAATTAAAAAAATAATAAAAAAATAAAATTAAAAAAAAAAGGATGTAAAAGAATAGTTAATAAGGTACTCACAGTACCTATATATCTATATAAAAAATTATATCACAGTATCTATAAAGAAATTATATAGAACAATCTCAGTTTTGAACAAGCACTTGCATTATTTAAAAGCTAAATTTTAAGCAACAAATTATTTTTGGTATCTTTCACATTTCTACAAATAAATAGGTATTATTTTAGGGGCACCTGGGTGGCTCAGTCAATTAAAGAGTCCAACTCTTGGTTTCAGCTCAGGTCATGATTTCACAGTTTGAAACTGGGCTCTGCTGACAATGCAGAGCCTGCTTGGGATTCCTTCCCTCTTGCCCCACTCCTCATGCTCTTTCTAAATATAAATAAATAAACTTAAAAAAAAAAAAAAGCACCTCTCTTAAAAAAGAATAAAAAGGATATTATTTTAAAATCAGAAGTATTAAAACAAAACAACTTTACTTGAAATTTGGAACCTTCTAAAGATTCCAGGATACAAAACCATAGCTAATACTGACATGGAAGCAACATCTAGAAGTGAGAAGTAGAAGGGAAGGCCTAACAGGAAGGAAGCCACTGCCACTCTTTCCCCCCTCCCCTCATCATTTGTGAAGTGTAATAAAATGTTACTTACCATTTGGATGAAACATTTTGGATAAAAACCTAACAGTTGGTGGTTTATTTGGATACTCTTCAGAAAATTCTATTACTAGTTTAAAAGTACCTAGATAGAAAACAAACCAAAATAATTATAGTAAAGACAAGCAAAATTTTTAATCTCTTCATCAACGAATCCCCAACCCAATACTGGTGTTTTTGCACAACCACACAAAAATTAATGTCAATTTTGGCTTAGTACATAAAACACACTAAAAACACTTTGATTTACGTTAGACTGGTTACCACACAACACTGGCAAGCACTTGGGAACACACACTTTCAAGTGCTATCGGTGGGAATGTTAACTGCCATACTTTTGGAAGGCAATTTGGCCCTAGCTACCAAAGTTTAAAATGTACATTTGGGGAACTACAGCTAGTTTATTATAGCTTACAGGGGTGTATGCCAAAGGATTGTGAGAGAGGGTAACTACCACACAACAAATGACTTAGACTGGAGGCATGGACACTAATCTGAAAGGTCTCTTCTGTCCCCATACGAATCTGTTCACTTAAATATGCCAAGAATCACTAGTGTTAGTGTAACTGCCTATTTTAGGTTACAGACCAAAGTGGTACACCGTGTAAAGCAGTATTTTATGGTAAGTACAAGCATAGGTTTTTAAAAAATTTATGCACTTCTAACAAAGTCAGTCTATTCACAGTGTACTAAGAACTCTCAATTCCAATTCCAAATTTATTATGCAGAAATAACCATTATTAGTGGTTTTGTCTTTCTAGACTTTTCTGTTTATATACTATCCAGTTTTTTATTTTGAGGAAATCTTCCCAAAGGTTGAAGAGGCATTCCAACTACAACCCTTGAGTATTTGTAATACTCTGTAAATTGAGCCTTATTCCTAATGAAGTCAATAGAAGTTTAAACCATTCCAGATGTTTCTACAAGGTTCTTCCCTTAATTCATCAATGCAGTTTTAAAAAGCAAAACAAAAATCCTTTCTTCTATTTATTCTATCTTGTATTTTACCTTTACGTATTTAGTACATAACCTCTCTTTTACATTTTTTTTTTTTTGCCATTTGGGATTAGGTAGGTCAAAGATAAAAGCAAAATCAAATGTGTTATCTATTTCATATTCTGAATCGAGGTATTATGAAATGTACAGTTAAATGGTGAAGGCAGCCTTATGTCTAATAATGTATTTTGAAAGTTTACAGTTTAATTAAAAAAAGTATAATGTAAAAATTTCAGGCTACACAAATACAGAACAGCTTTTTAAAAAAAAATTTTATGTTTATTTATTTTTGAGACAGAGAGAAACACAGCATGAATGGGGGAGGGGCAGAGAGAGAGGGAGATACAGAATCCCAAGGAGGCTCCAGGCTCTGAGCTGTCAGCACAGAGCCCAAGGCAAACCGTGAGATCATGACCTAAGCTGAAGTCGGATGCTTAACCGAATGAGCCACCCAGGTGCCCCTAGAAAACCTATTTTCAAGATTTTCCCCTACCTTATGGAGTCTCAGGACCCCTTTATACTCGTATTCCCAACCACAGCCATGTTTCCAATGGGAAGTCAACGGAATATTAAGATGGGGAGAGATACATGTGATAGCATACCATTTTATATATTTCCACCAAAAATGAAAAATAACTTCATTTAAAAATATTGGCTCTTTAGTAACTAGCTTCCAACAATTCCCCCAGTTTTTAACATTCTGTTGTCATGAATCGGTACAAACTGCTTCCAGCATGCTACTGGATTTAACTATCAGTGTTTCTTTCTTTCTTTTTTTTTTTGTTAAAGATTTTTTGCTTAAGCAATCTCTGTACCCAACATGTGCTCAAACTTACAACCCTGGATCAAGAGTTGCATGCTCTACTGATTGAGCCAGCCAGGTGTCTCTAACTATCAGTATTTCTTATATTAGAGGACTGAACTAAAAAATTTTGGAAGTAATTTCTATGCCCAATATGGGGTTCTAACTGTTTTGACCTGGAGATCAAAAGTCACATGTTCTAATGACTGGGCCAGCCAGGCTCCCCCAACTCAGAAAAATTTTAAATATTAATTACTGTAAACTCACTACACATTAACCTAAGTATGAAACCTAAGTATATGTGTAACCTACACATTAAATTAAAAATAATATTATCTCCCCCCCCCCCCCCCGCCAAAGATAGTGAGAAGTGTAGCACTGTTTTACAATTCTGCAAGTCTCCTTAATGATTGGCTTTAACAGAAGACAGCTGGATTTTCTTAGCTACTTCTGCAATCTGTTACAATATGCTGTTTTGGTTGAGGGATAGGAAGCAAATCAGACTTCATAAAATCGGTAAATGAAAAAGTAGAGTATTTTCATTGTTTTTTCAGATAGTTGTAGATATTCTTTTTTGATTACTAAAGAACTGGTAGGGTTTTAAAGGTTAATTGCAATGTAGAATCTGAAACCGTATCAATAAACGTTTTGCATCAGTTACACTAAAATCTGTTGCACAATGCATAAATCTTTTATTCATCCATAATTTTCTAGTATCATACATTAGTAACAAAAAAAATACAGACTTATACAAATGTAAATTCTGCCACATTTCATTATATACTATCAAAAAACAAATCACAATTAGGTAACCACCTACTGATCTTATCAGAGAAGTCTTGAAGTACAGTTCACTTCATCACTTTTAAGTATGTCTGCCATACAGTCAAATCTAAATTATGACAGTTCGTCTCTCAGTCATTCATTCAAGTAGAAATGCTCCATGAAGAAAAGCAGTTTATGTTGCAACTCTGACAACTGCACAAGTGCTTTTTTTCCAGACAATTGTCACAGAAGTGTTTTATGCATACTTCCCACCTAATCACACAGAAGATTTTAAAAATGTATACTAAAGGGTCAGAATTTTTTTTTTGAGAGAGAGAGACGGGGGGGGGGGGGGGGTGCAGGGGAGGGGCTTAGAGGGAAGGAGGAGAAGGGAGAGGGAGACAGAAGGAGGGAGGGGGAGAGAGAAGGAAGGAGAGGAGGGGGGAGAGGAGGGGGGAGAGGAGGAGGGAGAGAGGAAGAGGGAGGCAGAGAATCTCAAGCAGGCTCCAAGCCCAGCACAGAATCCTACATGGGACTTGATCTCACAACCCTAAAATCAAGACCTGAGCCAAAATCAAGAACCGGATGTGTAACAATGAGCCAGCCACTCAGGCACCCCAAGGTTCAAAATTCAATAGTATTAATATTTACTTTTTTACCAAGATGTATCTTTTTTGTCATCAAGATGTTTTTAAGTGAAATTGGTAACTTTTAAAATCACAGAAGAAATTAACTTGAATTTAAATAAAGATTAAAAAAAATAATAAACAGCACATCTCTTTAAAAAACGCCAAGAACAATGGGTTGCCTGGGTGGCTCAGTCAGTTAAGTGAATGACTCTTGATTTTGGCTCAGGTCATGATCTCAATGTTCCTGGGTTCGAGCCCCATTCTGTCAGCACAGAGCCTGCTTGGGATTCCCTCTCTGTCTCCTCCTCAATCAATCAATAAATTACAAAGAATATGGGGTGTCTGGCTGGCTCAGCCGATGGAGCATGCAACTCCTGATCTCAGAGTGGGGAGTTCCAGGCTCATTTTGGATGTAGAGATTACTTAAAAATTAAAATCTTTAAAATACATTTATTTCTTAAATAAATAAAAAGAATGCAATGACTGTTAGTACAGTATAGAGCCACCATCTTGATTTGTGCCAAGATGCTAAACTGCACAGGTCCACTTATAACTACTAAAGGTTTTGTACCATTAGTACTAATTTGAATAAAATAAACAAGGCAAATAGTGCCTCACTAGTGATATGAAATTTTTTTAAATGTTTACTTATTTGAGAGAGAAAGAATGAAAGTGAGTGAGTGTGGTAAGGGCACAGAGAGAGGGAGAGAAAGAATCCCAATCTCTGTCAGCACACAGCCCAATGCGGGGCTCAAATCTCATGAACTAAGAGATCATGAACCGAGCCGCAATTAAGAGTTGGACACTTAACTCTGGACACATACCAGACACCCTGGTATAAACAGACAGTTTTGATCACAAGGTATCCGTGAAACAGTTTCAGGGACTTTAAGGGAGCCCTGAGAACCTCCTGATAAAGTGTAAAAAGCTGAAGTCCTTAAGTCCTTTTCTTCAATTCTTTACCCCCACCCAGAGGTAACCACTGGTAAGTGTGGTATAAAACCCTTTAATACACACACACCTGCATGTATATATTTAGTAAAAATGTAATACAATATATGTTATTCTGAAACTTTTTTTGTGTCTTGAAATGTACGACCAGATCTACCTTATTCTTTAACGGGTACATAATATTCTAGAATCTAGATATATCATAATTTACTTAACCATTTCCCCTACTGGCATTCAGGTTCTCTCTTTAAAAACAGTACTGCAATCAGTGTATCTGTGCAAATTATCTTCAATGGCTTAATTCTGAAACCATTTTGATAATTAAAACAAACCTGTTCAACAATTCTTAATATCCATGCTATAATTAGGGAAAAATCTAAGGACCTGGGTCTTGGTGAAAATACTAAATTTAAGAGACAAATGATCATGCAGAATCCTATTTATGGATGTCAAATGCTAGCTAGGTGTGAAACTACTGGTAGCCATTTTTTAAAAGATTTCTTATTTTATTTTTATCAAGTCATCTCTACACCCAACATGGGGCTCAAATTTATAACCCCAAGATTCAGATTCGCATGCTTTACTGAATGAGCCAGCCAGGTGCCCCAGCTATGTGTGTTTAAGAGCAATTTCGGCTCAACACCCCATCAGCATAGATACCAATGTTAAAAAAGCACCAAGGGCGCCCGGGTGGTTCATCAGGTTAAGCATCTGACTCTTGATTTCGGCTCAGGTCACGATCTCAACAGTTCATGAGTTCGAGCCTGGCATCATGCTCCGCGCTGACAGTGTGAAGCCTGCTTGGGATTCTCTCTCCCCACCGCCCCCCCCCCCCCCCGAAAAAAGTGCACAATTATCCTCCTTTAACCTACCAACTAGGCCTATAGTTCTACAGCCAAATACCAAAGTAACACAAAGAACTTGCAATGGATAGTGATCAAAGTGACTTGGAAAGAAAGTCCTCTGTAAACTATGACTTCTTAGCACTAGTTTTAGTATGACCTAATAATGACAGAAAATAGTTTTAAATTAGATATGCTGTTGTTACAACTTCCTGCTTAAAAAGCAGTGTCCTAATATTACAGAAAACATAATGAGAATGACTTACCATCTTCAAAGGGTGTCCCTTCTGGTCTGAAAACAAGAAGATTTCTGATTAAAAGATGTTTTCATTCTGCCTCTTCCTGATTTTTAAGAGTGAAAAGGATAAACTCAGAGAAGGAGGGGCTCATTCTACTGATTTGTGAAGTTTTAAAGATAGTGTTGGTTCACTGTCATGTTAGCCCTAGATTTTTAGAGATATAGGCATACAGGGTAACTATTTTCAAAGTTTTCATTTTAGGCTGGTTTTAAATTAAAAAAAAGGGGGGGGGGTCACAACCTTAGAAGAAGAATTAAGTTCATAAATACCAACCAGTGTCTTCTTAAGAGAAAAAGTTGTATTTTCAATTTACATCAGTAAGATGGAAATCACTTTTAAAGAAAACTGTAACACCAGTGTTCTGCTTCCCAGTAAAGCTCTTGTTCCAAACAGCTAGACAGAACTGATATAAACCAAGAAAGATACTTTTTTTTCTCAAATCTCTTCCCTGCCTCCATATGCCAATTTCATCTTTCATAAGCAGCACTATCAAGTTTAATTAGTTCTTTCAAGGCATTCAGGATCTCAAAGCATGTTAGTCTGAATTTAATCTCTTTCCTGTAAAAGAGCGAACTACACTCATTGTTTTCACTAGTTTTTAACATGAACTCTTACAACTCATTGCAACTCAATTGTTTATGAAGGTATTCCTTTAAAGTTTGAGTGTAAAACCCAAGTTTAAAAAGTATGAAAGAAAAAAGATCAAATCCAGGAAAACAAAAGAAAGCATAATAAAATTCTAAATTAAGAAGCATGTATGCAATACATATAATATATAAAACATAGACCGCTTCTCAAAAGGCTCCAGTTATTTCACACCAAGGTGTGAGACATTTTTATTTAAATTCTTACCACACTCCAAGTTGTCAGTATTTTTTACTCCTAGCTTTTTTAGTTACCAAAGAATGCAACCATAAACACTTGTAGGTACACTTTGTACAAAATAATTTACCTTTGCTCATTTAGTTTCGAATGATATTTTTATCAGGTAAAACCCAAAGGGATTAGAAAGTCATAGACAGTAACACCAATGCAAACAAATTTTACATAACTACAAAAACACTTATTGGCAGGTTTTTTTTCTAATTTACTTTGCAGTTTCTGTAAGATTCCTCAGTTCCACTTCAGTCTCTTTCCCTAGCCGATACATTCACTTTTTAAAAAGAATTACTACACCTATCATTTGTTATACCTTTCCACTCACCCAAATATAACTGCATTCCACTGCATGATGTTGTTTTCAGATGGTGCGCCACTGACACCCACAGGTGGGTCCTCTTGCAATCTAGAAATCCAGAGTAGTAATTTCCAAAGTTGAACAGCTTTAAGTCACTAAGAATGCCAAACAGAACTCCTGTGGTCTGTACGATCTACTGTAATACAAACTAAATCCATCTCCTTGTTCTTGTGCTGAGGTGTAATAAACCATAGGACTTAAAAAAAAAAACAACTTAACAGGTATATACTTATTAAATACGTCTTCAAATTATCTAAAATTCCAAAGGGCTTTGGAGTCATCCCTCCTCAAATATCAAGGTTCAAAGTTAAGAAATATCTTCGAGAACTGATAAGTACAGACTGCCATCAACAACAAAAACTAAAAGCCCTGAATGCAAAAAATATTTTTACGCACCATCAATTTTGCTGCCATAAACATGCTGAGACTGTGTGAGTCCTAACCACAGCTACCTGTGCAACAGCACCCCCACCCCCCAAAAGGACCCTCAAGGCAAACACTAAATGGCTGAAAACATTTATATTCAATTTAATCAGGAAACTAGTGTTAGGCAGGAGAATAGCTTTATCTCATTTGTTACAATTAGCAACAGCCTTTAAAGAAATCAAGCTTCAATTAGATTTTTTCATCAATCCCTATTTTAAAGACCTGCAATATAGCTAAATCTATCTCTCATTATCAAGAGACTCAATACAAAGCTACCTTCCAACATGTCATAATCAAATTCTTGTAACATGAAGCCCTTGGAAAACTACCAAAGGTGCCATGTGTTCAACTCAGAATTAAACAGAAAAGTGCAGTAAGAAACCAGAGTAACAATGGAAAGGAGCTGAACTTTTATTATTTGGATTTCAATCACCGGAACGTGAAATTTGGTTTTAAGTTTCAGAAGACAACTTTTGCACCAAATAGAGCACCTCCTTGTACAGACTGTCATTTCAATAAAAAAATAAGCGAGACATTTTATATACAGACATAAATCTGTAGTGATTGTCAGGTAACATACTTTCAAATTAGTCTACATAAAAATAGTTCTTTTCAGTCAATCTGATTAAGCCACGATGACCAGAACCCTTAAAGGAATTATGGTGCTTCATGTCCACCAAAGGTAAACGGCTAAATTAGAATATATTCAATGATAAACTATCCAAAGCTCAAAACAATGGCTTCCAAATGCCTCACCTATGGCTTTCTAACGGCGAAGTTGAAAGGTTACTTCCTGAGCAGCTACTGGATATTTTGTCTCAACCAGGGCAGGTCGCCCCAGAAAATCACTTAAAAATATGCAGTGGATCTAGTGCAGTTTTCCGTTTTTTCCCCCCGTACCTCCGAGTATCAAAGATAAACAACTGAGAAAAAGGCACTTCTTCCTCACTAACCCCAACACCTCTTAACAAAACCCTATTTTACAAAAGGAGACCCAGGGAGTATCAGGTTAGCGCCAGTCTCAAGGAAGGCATTTTTCCAGACTTTGGAGGCTATAGATAGGGCTTTATACGCCAAGCCACAGAGCTGAGTTCCAGAAGGCACTGGCAGCCTGGGCTGCCAGCCCGAGTCCCAGGTCTCTAAGCCAGTTCTCAAGGTCCTTTCGGGCGGGCGAGGGGGAGTCGGGTTTCGGAGGATGGGTTACTAACCTCCGGACCTCGCGCTGCAGACCCCACCCTCACTGCAGAAAGAATGGAGGGGGGGGGGCGCTTTTCGTCCCAACCCTGCCCCTCAGAGAAGACTGCAGGGCCATCCAGCAAAACTAACTGATGCAACAAGCAGGGAAAAAGACTGCAAGGGTTCGCTTTTGGGGGACGAGGCACCGCAGGGTGCAGGGGCGGGGGGAATGAGGCTTGAGCTCTAGGGCCAGACGTCGGCAGCTGACCCAAGTGAGCAGCGGGGGCATCCTAGGATAGTCCATAGCCATCTTTTTACTTTTGGGGGAGGGGATATCAAAATTTCTTCAATAGGAAGACCGAGGAAGGAAGGATGGGGAGTGCGAACGAGGAATGGGCTTCCGTCGGTTCCACTGGGCCCATAGTCGGCCCTCTTAGGGTTAGGAGAGGAAGGTGTCCCGGATCCCCGCCCAGCAGCCCCACAGCCACGGGGAGGAGCCGTCCCCCAGGCCAAGGTGAGGGGCCTTACCGCTTGAAATCCCTCATGAGCCTCCTCCGCGCCGGAGTCGACATGCTCCCCAGCTGCCCCGCGGTCAGTCTGAAAGAAAAGAGTCCCGCGCAGCCCCCCCACCCCCCGGCGCGTCGGCCGAATCACTGTGGGTCACCACCGCTGCCGAGGCTGCACAAACAACCCTGCAATGACGTCTCCCTCCGCCGCCTCCAGATCCCTCCGCCCTCCGCCACTACCACGGAGTGAGGGGTGTGGTAAAAGGGTACGGGGCGTATGAGAGCTCGTTGTGGGAATTTTTAGCAGGATTCTGTCCATTTTGGCTTCCTGATATAATAGATAAATTAGTTCTGTCTGATATAGAGATGTAAATTGTGGATTATGAGATCCCAAAACTGAAACGCCATTATGTTTCTCCCCCTTTCACTAGTTTAAACTGGACCGGGTGGGGACAGAAAGACGCATCCGGGGCCAGAGATTTCAGGGAAAGGAGGTGGGATGACGTAAGGTCACGTGACTGCCGGCAGCGTTGTCAACAATCCACCCCTGAGGGGGAGGGGACGAAGTATCTAGAACCACGTGTCCCTGTGACGCGATTAGAACGCATCACGTGGGAGTGTCGCCAGATTCGGAGGCTCGGTCAGATTTCTGGAGCCGGTAGTTAAATTTAAGGGGTTGAGGGCCGGGAGAAACTTTTACTAGTTTTCCCTAAGGTTTGTTTGAACAGGGACGGCTATTGTGGCCTAAGCAAAAGCTCGTTTTGCTTAACTCATTAAAACAAAGTCAGACATAATATGGATTTAAAATCCTTTGTGGTTAGTTCAACTGCTTATCAAATCTGATACATGGGTGAATGAGAGGACCTCCGCTTTTTATAATAAGTGCAGCATTGAATGCTGAGGCACACACCACGTAAAATCCCTTGAAATGCTTCCATTAGGCCACCAAATACCCTGGCACATGCATTACAATGGGGTTTCTAGGGTAGGAAATTCTGAGAACAAAAAAGTATGGTATACAGATTTTTTAAAAGTTTGTTCACAATCTCTATAGACATTTTCTGAACACGGGGCTGCACTCATTTGAGGATTTGTGTCAAACTGTGTAAAAGTCCACGGATTTGGCTAAGATGGGGTACATGGAGAGGAGATCTCAAGAGAGCACTTCCAAGTGTGATTGGTTGTCAAGAAAGCCTAAAAATATGACTCAGATGTGAAGAAGAAATTTTGCAGACGTGGGTGGGGGGGGGGGAGGTTATAAATCTAACCTGGATAACTGGTTTCAGGTTTTGTAAACCAGCAAATAAGGTGCAAATGGGCCTGAATTGTTGCCCATCTGGGAGCTCAGGAGGTGTTGATTCTTGGGGATTCTGACATTTCCCTCCCTGTAGTTCCTTTAATGCCTGGCCTCAGGGCCAATAAAGGTCTGCAGGACTCTCAGCACTGTATAACCCTTTGGGTTAATTGTTCAGCTCAAAGCAGAATGGAAGTATTGCATGAAGTTGCCAATAGTTCCATGGAACCAGAAAAGGTTAATTGCACCCACTTTCTTGCTACCTCCTTTTCTTGAAACAGTGAATTTTATCTTTTGTTTTTATAACTGCCTTGGTGATCAAGGCAGACAGGCCTAACTCTTGATAGGTTCTACTATGCATTCACACATGTGATTCTGTAAGTCAAAAACTGAATATTGTTTGTCTTCCTGATATATAATTCTCCCCAAAGCTAAAGATGAAGACATATAGGTAGGATTATATGCAGGAAAATGCTGAGGATAAACTGCAAAAAAAATCCCTGTTATGTCATTTATCTAGCAATGTATAACTGTTATGGAAATTGACAGTTTATGGAGGCTGGCAGGCCAGCAGAACCCAATGCCTAGTTCTTAAGCAATTAAATAACTTTTTTTTTCCTCTTGCTGTCCCCTTATATGTCAAGCAATTTTGGTATGTCTATCCAATTTTGAATTACTTGTTTTCCCAAAGAGGGCGTTTTTATTTTTTTTTTAACGTTTTTTTTTCTTTTTTATTTTTGAGACAGAGCATGAACGGGGGAGGGGCAGAGAGAGAGGGAGACACAGAATCGGAAGCAGGCTCCAGGCTCCAAGCCATCAGCCTAGAGCCCAAAGCGGGGCTCGAACCCACGGACCGCGAGATCGTGACCTAAGCCGAAGTCGGACGCTCAACCGACTGAGCCACCCAGGCGCCCCAAGAGGGCGTTTTTAAAAAGAAGGAGTACGAGTTCAAAAAAAATTCAAAAGGGGCGCTTGGGTGGCTCAGTCAGTTGGGCATCCGACTCAGCTCAGGTAATGATCTCGCAGTCCGTGAGTTTGAGCTCTGCGTCAGGCTCTGTGCTGACAGCTCAGAGCCTGGAGCCTGCCTCAGATTCTCTATCTCCCTTTCTCTCTGCCCCTCTCCCTGCTCACGCTTGCTCTCCTTCAAAAATAAATTAACATTAAAAATTTTTTTTCAAGCATATGTGTTCAAGAAACGTTCTTGAGGGGCGCCTGGGTGGCTCAGTCGGTTAAGCGTCCGACTTCGGCTCAGGTCATGATCTCGCGGTCTGTGGGTTCGAGCCCCGCGTCAGACTCTGTGCTGATGGCTCAGAGCCTGGAGCCTGTTTCCGATTCTGTGTCTCCCTCTCTCTCTGCCCCTCCCCCATTCATGCTCTGTCTCTCTCTGTCCCAAAAATAAATGAAAAAAAAATTAAAAAAAAAAAAAAAGAAACGTTCTTGAACCATCTTAACTGCGTTTTAAGGATGTATGTCAATGGCTGAGGTCGAACTGAGGTCTACGCAATTTAAGGTAACTAGGTAACTTAGAAAACTGTAATTACACAAGACTTCCTTGGAAAGACTTGTTTTACAAGATGACTCCGCTTAATGACACCAGGTATCCTTTTAGGACCCAGCACCAGCGGCAGGTGTTCGTTGGCCCGGAGGCATCTAAGAGCTGGTCGGGCAAGCTGGCGCCTTTGTGGCCCTTCCTTAGAAGACGTGAAGACCCTGGGTGCTGTCAAAATGGGGGTCCTCCCGCTCTCAGCTCAAAACCAACCTTGTAAGTTGGTCTCAATCCATAAACTTCCCACCCCACCCCACGCAAGCTTTCACTGAGCGCTTTCACCTCGCCTCATTTGCTCTTCCGGGTCGGGTGGGGTCGGGCCGATGTTCCGGTCTTGCGCAGTAGAGCCCGGGGCGTGAGGCCAGCTGCATCGTTGCCATGGTAGTGGCCTGCCGGGATTTAGCTGGGCAGGCGAGATAAGTAGGGTCAGTGTCTAGTTGACCCGCTGGGTGTGCGCGGAACCTGGCTGGCGGCATTACAAAATGGGCTGAGACGTCGGTTGTTGACTGGATGAGGTCGACTTCGGGAAGAAGGGCGCGACACTGGTCCGGGTGTCTGGTTTGAGGAGCGAGTGGGGCTGAGGTTTTCTTGGGTCCGGTGTCTGACCTGTAGGCGACTGCAGTATTTTGGGAACCCCCGTACCTGACGGGCGCATGACAGGAAGTGTGCGGACCCCACTCCTGATGGGTGACATGTAGTGAGGGAATCTTCAATCTTAGTGTTCATGGGAATGACCGAGAGAGCAGGAAGATCTCTAAGTTCTGGTGAGGCTGGAGCCCCACAAGGACACCCTACTGTCTGCAGGTGGCAGAGTCCCAAAGACAAACAAGAGTCTGTGGAAAAGATTAATATTTTTTTATGTTTAGGTATTTTAAAATACGGGTTTATTGTGGAAATGCATTGCGCAGCTTGAATAAATAAAAGTACAAATGCTTAACATTTTCTTTCTTTCTTTTTATGAAGAAGAATCCAGGTTTGAAAATGGAGATGTATGAAACTCTCGGAAAAGTGGGAGAGGGAAGTTATGGAACAGTCATGAAATGTAAACATAAGGATACTGGGCAGATAGTGGCCATTAAAGTATTTTATGAGAAACCAGAAAAATCTGTCAACAAAATTGCAACGAGAGAAATAAAGTTTTTAAAGGTTTGTTTCTTTTACCTTGGTTGCTTTAAGTCAAAGAGGAATTGTTATATAGTAAAAAATTATAAAAGGAATATTTTATTTAACACATATATTAAGACATATAGTAGGCATAAAATGTGGTACCCTACCTTATTGTGTGTATTCTGAAATTTTATAGCAATACAAGATATATATGCTTATGTATAATGTAACAAAAGTTATGCCAAATGTGGTGAAATGTTTGTTCAGAAATATGCAGGTATAATAATTAGTAAAAATATCTGCTTTGTGAAAGGCATTTTGCCAGATGCTGAGATTATAATGCAGTACCTCCTTTTCAGAACTTTTTACTATTTAATCAGAAAGATGAGAGGGCACTTGAAAACCATACTGAATAGAAAGTGGCTTATAATAAAGGCCAGTTGGGTAGAGAAATTTTCTTGGAGGAAATAGAACATGAATTTGGCCTTAAAGCATGTACAGAATTTAGGCAGGAGAGAGAAACTAATTTATTCCACATTAGGAAACAACATAAACTCAGAGATGCCCAAGTAGTTCTGAGGAGAGACCAGAGACTTTTGCCTGTAGAGTTTTTTTGTAAAGAAGTAGAAAGAGATGATATTAGAGAAGTAAACAGGAGTTAGGTTTTAAAGTCTTGTCTTTTTAAAAATTATTTAAATGTTTATTTATTTTGAGAGAGAGCGAGGGAAGGGCAGAGAGAGAGAGAGAGAGAGAGAGAGAGAGAGAGAATCCCAAGCAGGCTCCACACTCAGCACAGAGGCTGATGCAGGGCTCCATCCCCCAACCATGAGATCATGACCTGGGCCAGTATCAAGAGTTGGACACTCAATCCACTGAGCCATCCAGGTGCCCCAAGTCTTTTATTAAATGGACAAAACTTGGGGCGCCTGGGTGGCTCAGTCGGTTAAGTGTCCGACTTTGGCTCAGGTCATGATCTCGTGGTCCGTGAGTTCGAGCCCCACGTTGGGCTCTGTGCTGACATCTCAGAGCCTGGAGTCTGCTTCAGATTCTGTCTCCCTCTCTCTGACCCTCTCCCGTGCATGCTCTGTCTCTCTCTGTCTCAAAACAAAACAAAACAAAACAAACAAAAAACCCCCACCAAAACATTAAAAAAAAAAAAAACTGATGTCATTTCACACACACAAAAAAAGGACAAAACTTGATTTTGTAAGAGGTGGAATATTTTGAATTCAAAATAATTAATCTAGCACTATTTTTTAGAATAGATTGGAAGACTGAGTAAAAATAGCGAGATCTCATAAATTTAATTCAAGAATCCTGGTAAATATCATGAGAGCCCTTGCTGGATTGCAGCAATTTGAATTTAAAGTGAGAAAAGTAAAGTTAAAATAGAATACATTTCAAAAAGAAAATACATGAAAGGATGTAGAAGGAAACAAAGGGAGGAGAAAAAAAGAATTGAAATTCAGTGACTGTTATCATTGATGGAAATATGAAAGACCCAAAAAAGAAATGGTCTGGGAAGTAGTTCACTTTTAGAAATGTTGAATTTGAGTTGACAGGAATATATTTAAGTAAAAATGACTAGTGTGCTTTTAGAGATGGGGGCAGAAGATAGAATTTTGTGTGGGTATGACAGGTCAACCCAGGGGGAAGAACTCAGGAGTGTGAAGAAAGGAGGATTATCATTCTTTGGGGATTGGGTACAAAACTAGTGATTAAAAAAAATTTTTAATCTACATATTTTATTTATTGGAATTTGTCTAGATGTTTTAAGGTTTATGATTTTCACAACATAGTCTATTGGCTTATTTTTTTTTCAAAAAATTTTTTATTCATTGGCTTATTTCTTACAGAAGTTTTTGTTTGATCTAATCCAACAAGAGAGAGTTCTTGGATTATTTCACATTTTTAGTCTAAAAAGATTGCCATAGTGATTTATTTATTTGAATTAAATTATCTTCTAGAATTTTGTTGAATAAATTACAGTTAGAATAATTAGTGATAATATCTGTAGAAAAGTTATCTGATTATGAAGGAAGACAAAAGTAAACAATTTGAGGGGCGCCTGGGTGGCACAGTCGGTTAAGCGTCCGACTTCAGCCAGGTCACGATCTCGCGGTCCGTGAGTTCGAGCCCCGCGTCGGGCTCTGGGCTGATGGCTCGGAGCCTGGAGCCTGTTTCCGATTCTGTGTCTCCCTCTGTCTCTGCCCCTCCCCCGTTCATGCTCTGTCTCTCTCTGTCCCAAAAATAAATAAAAAACGTTGAAAAAAAAAAAAAAAGTAAACAATTTGAAAAGTGACATTGGAGCATTTATAGGAGTTTCATGGTTTATCTGAGAAAACACCTGATTCCTTACCCTGGGTGGATCTTCCATGGTGCTTATTAATTCACATTAACTCTTTGTTGCTTTTGCCTTTAAAATAAAGACTGGACAGGGAAACAGTAATTTTCCTTAGTTGAAGGGTTAGTAGAGTAGTGTCCAAAACCAGTCAATTGTTCTTGATACTGCCGGCATGCTGTCACTGCAGCATTTTGGCATCTTGCCAATCAGGGAAATTGGGAACAAAAATAGGAAGGGAATCTGGCATTATATTCTGGCATGTTTTTCTCTTGGTCATATTTTAAGGACTTAGGTCTTAGTACAGATAAGTCGAAAAATTGATATTGTGCCATTAGAATAAAGGCAAATATTTTTTCATAAAAGCATAGTTTTCTAATGAATCTAACATTGAAAATATACATCTCAATTAAATTTTTTTAAGTTTATTTATTTATTTTGAAAGAGAGCAAGCGTGAGCAGGGAAGGGCAGAGAGAGAGAGGGAGAGAGAGAATCAGAAGCAGTCTCCATGCACTGTCAGCACAGAGCACGATGTGGAACTAGATCTCATGAAACTGAGATCATGACCTGAGAAATCAAGAGTCTGCTCAGGAGCTCCTGTACCTCTCAGTTTTTAGCGAAATGAATAAATGTTTTTGGTAATTTGAAAATGTTAAATATTTGAGAATATTTGGTAATAATTCAGCGTGTTAAAAACTAAAATAAGGGGCGCCTGGGTGGCGCAGTCGGTTGAGCGTCCGACTTCAGCCAGGTCACGATCTCGCGGTCCGTGAGTTCGAGCCCCGCGTCAGGCTCTGGGCTGATGGCTCGGAGCCTGGAGCCTGTTTCCGATTCTGTGTCTCCCTCTCTCTGCCCCTCCCCCGTTCATGCTCTGTCTCTCTCTGTCCCAAAAATAAATAAAAAACGTTGAAAAAAAAATTTTTTTTTAAAAAACTAAAATAAGCAGCATAAAATATGGAGCCTGATTTGTTAGGCTGGTACATGCCATTTTTACTCTTTGGAAGTTATTTTAACAGTGTTACTAGTTTAAAAAGATGTTTTATTGCTTAATAGAATACTACAGTGAACAAAAAGGTATCCACAAACAATGGTATATTTTTATAAAGTTCCTATAGCTATAAATTGTTTTTTCACATATCTGAAAGGGTTCTAGATATTTTGATGCTCTTGTTATAGTATTATTAATTTATACTGTCCACTTGGAACTTATGTTTACTTTTGAGACTTTAGGATCAAACTAATAAAATAATTTCTTAAAATTCATATCATGTACTGAATGGCACTGAAATCCATGCTCGCTTGAAAATGTAAGAACATTTTATTAAAAAAAATGTTTTTTAGGGGTGCGTGGGTGGCTCAGTCGGTTAAGCGGCTGATTTCGGCTCAGGTCATGATCTCACGGTCCGTGAGTTCAAGCCCCGTGTCAGGCTCTTTGCTGACAGCTCAGAGCCTGGAGCCTGTTTCAGATTCTGTGTCTCCCTCTCTCTGACCCTCCCCCGTTCATGCTCTGTCTCTCTCTGTCTCAAAAATAAATAAACGTTAAAAAAAATTAAAAAAAAAATTTTTTTAATGTTTATTTTTGAGACACACACACACACATACACACACACACATACACACACACACACAGAGCAGGGGAGGGACAGAGAGAGAGGGAGACACAGAATCCGAAGCAGGCTCCAGGCTCTGAGCTGTCAGCACAGAGCCCGATGCAGGGTTCGAACTCACAAACTGTGAGATCATGACCTGAGCTGAAGTCATATGCTTAACCAACTGAGCCACCCAGGCGCCCAAAGATGTAAGAACATTTTAAATTTCAGATATTAAATTTAACTATAAACCAGGTTAAAGGATAATACCAAGTTGTATTATAGTACACTAACCAAGTGATTTTAGTAAGCAATCAAATGCCAACCTCAAGTAAGGCAGTACATTTCCCCTCGTTTTATATGTATTAATTATGAAATAGTTTAGAATTTTTTTTAAGTTTATTTTTTGAGTAATCTGTACACCTAACGTGGGGCTCAAACTCAAGACTGCGAGATCAAGAGTTGCATATTTTTCCAACTGAACCAGACAGGTGCCCCAAGTTTAGCATTTTAGAAAATAGGAATGTAAGCAAATAAGTTGAAAATTTTCTATTGAAATGCATGGAGTAAAAGAAGCTAAGAATATTTTTGCTTTTTAAAATTACATAGATCTTGGGGCACCTGGGTAGCTCAGCTGTTTAAACATCTGACTCTTGATTTCAGCTATGGTCATGATTTCATGGTTTGTGGGATCAATCCCTGCTGACAGCACAGAGCCTGCTTGGGATTCTGTCTCTCCCTCCCTTTCTGCCCATCCCTTACATGTATGCATGTTCTCTCTCAAAATAAATAAACTTTAAAATTATATAAGTGTTATATGTACAAATTATTGTGCACATAATAATTTATTAAAAATCTGTTTCTTTTGTCAATAGCAATTTCATCATGAAAACCTGGTCAATCTGATTGAAGTTTTTAGACAGAAAAAGAAAATTCATTTGGTGTTTGAATTTATTGACCACACAGTATTAGATGAGTTACAACATTATTGTCACGGACTGGAGAGTAAACGACTTAGAAAATACCTGTTCCAGATCCTTCGGGCAATTGAATATCTTCACAATAATAATGTAAGTGCTTCAGAGTAAGCCAAACTATAGGCTGTATATGAATCATAAATGCCCTTTATGAAGATTTAAAATTTATTTTCCTGTACAATATTAATTGAATTGGGGTCACTACCTTAAAATTTAGTTACAGAATTGTAAAACATATTGACTACACAGTAATAAAGCTATAACTATAACAATAGGGCAAACCAAGTTGGAATATTAAAGTATCAGTAATTTCATAAGGAAGAATCAACAGTCAATTGGGACACCTTTTATTGTGGAAAGTACATTAAAATGTTGGGCTGGCTCAAATGAAGGGATGTTTGGAGATAGGAACTGGAAACTAGGACAGTGTAATGGCAAGTGAATGTCAATACCTTTAGGGAAAGAAAGAAAAAATAAAGTGGCTAAGAGGTATGGAGCCTTGTTTAACATGAAAAAAGTAAGACAGGAAAGAAGATCAATTGTTCT
Source organism: Neofelis nebulosa (assembly GCF_028018385.1). Lineage (NCBI taxonomy): Eukaryota > Metazoa > Chordata > Mammalia > Carnivora > Felidae > Neofelis > Neofelis nebulosa. Next base: position 129,193,132 of record NC_080782.1, read on the forward strand.
GATTTAAATTTTTTTTTAACTTTTATTTATTATTGAGAGAGAGAGCATGAGTGGGGGAGGGGCAGAGAGAGAGGGAAACACAGAATCTGAAGCAGGCTCCAGGCTCTGAGCTGTCAGCACAGAGCCTGATGTGGCGCTCGAACTCACAGACCACGGGATCATAACCCGAGCTGAAGTAGGACGTTTAACCGACTGGGCCACCCAGGCACCCCTCACTTGTTCTGATTTTTAATGTTGCCTTTAGCATTGCCGAGTAAGTGTTTAGCTCAGCAGGTTTTGTTGTTGTTGATCTATTTATTTTGAGACAGACAGAGATATCACAAGCAGGGGAAGGGCAGAGAGAGAGGGAGAGAGAGAGAATCCCAACTAGGCTCGACAAGTGTCAGCACAGAGCCCAATGTGGGATCGATCTCACAAACCCTGAGATCACAACCTGAGCCGAAACCAAGAGTCTGACACTCAACTGACTGAGCCACCCAGGAGCCCTGAGCTCAGCAGGTTTTTGTGGAGTTTTTTGTTCCCAACTTGAGCTCTACTTTCTGGAAAGTTAGATAGATATATTCAGTAAGAGTAGTTTTATTAGTAAATAGTTTTATTAGTAAATGATATAGCATCTATATATCCTAGGCTTTCTTGGATATCTTAATTTCTAGTTATCTGTCTTGCTAATAGTGTATTTCACTTTATGGTTTTGAAAAATGTGGTTGTGGGGCGCCTGGGTGGCTCAGTCGGTTAAGCGTCCAACTTCAGCTCAGGTCACGATCTCGCGGTCCGTGAGTTCGAGCCCCGTGTCGGGCTCTCGGCTGATGGCTCAGAGCCTGGAGCTTGCTTCCGATTCTGTGTCTCCCTCTCTCTTTGCCCCTCCCCCGTTCATGCTCTGTCTCTCTCTGTCTCAAAAATAAATAAATGTTAAAAAAAATTAAAAAAAAGAAAAATGTGGTTGTGATAGCAACCAGAATTCAGATTGTAATTTCCTTGCCAGCTGGATCCTTGGGAAGGCAGTATAATGTAATAGTTAAGAGCACAGTCTGTGGAATCAGACTATCCTAGGTTTTTCTGCTATGGATAACAACACAACTTGTGCAGTTCACAGCTCACTGCAGTAGTGCACAGTGACAGGTGGCAGCACCATTACTCTCTGGTCCCAGGAAAGTTATCTAACCTCTCTGAGTCTCATCCTCCTCATCAATAAAATGATACTGTAGGGGTGCCTGGGTGGCTCTGTCGGTTGAGTGTCCGGCTTCGGCTCAGGTCATGATCTCACAGTTCGTGGGTTCGGGCCCCACATCGGGCTCTGTGCTGACAGCTGGGAGCCTGGATCCTGCTTTGGATTCTGTGTCTCCCTCTCTCTCTACCTTTCCCCCATTCACACACTGTCTCTGTGTCTCTCAAAAATGAATAAACGTTAAAAAAAAATTTAAAAAAAAATAAAAAAATAAAAATAAAATGATACTATAGTAGTACATCACAGATTTTTTGTAAAGGTTGACATTAGGTAGTATGTATAAAGTATTGAGCACTGTGTCAAGCATACTTTAAGCGCTTAATAAGTACTGCTGGTAAGGAGTCAGGAATAGTTGTGTTATCTGTGTACCTATAGTGCCTTATCTATTTAAAATGTTTCTTGTGGGGCGCCTGGGTGGCTCAGTTGGTTAAGCGTCCAACTTCAACTCAGGTCACGATTTCACAGTCCGTGAGTTCGAGCCCCGTGTCGGGCTCTGGGCTGAGGGCTCAGAGCCTGGAGCCTGCTTCTGATTCTGTCTCCCTCTCTCTCTGCCCCTCCCCCGTTCATGCTCTGTTTCTCTCTGTCTCAAAAATAAATAAACGTTAAAAAAATTTTAAAAATAAATAAATAAATAAATAAATAAATAAATAAATAAAATGTTTCTTGAATTAAGGGAGAGACCACTATGTGCTATACTCTGTGTAGAGGACTTCAAAGAGGAAGTAAAACTAAAGTAAGTCGAACTTGGAATTGTAGCTAGGATTTCACTGGAATAGAAGAAAAAATAAATTCAGACGGGGTGTTACTGTGAGAATAGTGGCAGGCCTGAGCAGGGGACTCAGAGAGTGGTGATAAGTGAGCTTTGCATAGATAGGTAAAGGGTGATAAGATTGCACAGGTGCCCTGCGGAGAGGTTTCCAGAGTCCTGAGATTCATCCTCAAAGAGTTTGGACTTTTTCCGGGGATACTGGGAAACTATGGAAGGTTTTTGAGCCTGGCTGTAACAGGATGAAAATAAAACCTAAGCTTATTTTGGCAAGTGTAGAGGATAAGTATGGGTAGAAGCAGATCAGGTGAGAGGCTGTTGTGATAATCCAGATATGAAATGGTAAGGGCTTGGAATAGGTAGAGGAGGGATGGCAAAGGGAGAGAATGGAGACTTCAAAAGAGAAATGAGGAGCACCTGGGTGGCTTGGTTGGTTTAGCATCCTACCCTTGACTTTCAGCTCAGGTCATGATCTCAAAGGTTGTGAGATCAAGGCCTGCGTTGGGCTTTGCACTGTCAGTACTGACTCCTTTTGGGATTCTCTCTCTCCCTTTCTCTCTGCCCCTCCCCTGTGTGTACTTGCTCTCTCTCAAAAACAAAACAAAACAAAACAAAAAACAAAAAACAAAAAGAAATTATAAGATGTGGGGACTAAGATATGAGAGGGATGTGAATAAAATGAGAAATCAAAGATAATTACAAGGTTTTTAATTTGAGAGCAGAAGAATTTTGGTACCATTGACAGTCACTGGTTTTATTTAGAAGAGGGAATTGCTTTTAGAAATATTGTATATTTTAAAAGACAGTGAGAATTTCTAAGTAAAAATAGTGGTTGACCAGTTATTTAACATGGTCTTTCTAGGAAGTTGTCAGAACTGGGTATCTTTGGGATTTGGGAATCTTCCTCTTAGAGACTTTGGTTGAAGAGGTAAGGATGGATTATTCTCCAAGGAACAGAAAGAAAAAGTCCTCAGTACCAAGTATGGAAGAATACCCATAGAGTTGTTGGAGCAGCAGAGAAAAAGGCCTGGACAGAAGCACCTAAATTCTTTTATTCTCTTTGTCTTAGCTAGGACCTGAAGTAAAATTATGCATGTCTCTCACCTCACAGAATATTGTAAAATTAGTAACCCTTGAGAATTAAGGCAGCCATGAGTGAAGTGGCTCATTAGAATATTATTATGCTTATTATCTGGATATCTGGATTCTGGCCTTGATATAAGGTTATCTTCATGTTGACAAAAAGGAAAGGAAAACTTAAAGGAAAACTTTATTTTCCTAGTATCTCCAAATTTCAGTTGAGTGGTTTTTTATATAACTGAAATGTCTGAGATATTATCTACTGTGATACCCCATGTTACTTTTTTTTGTAACGTTTATTTATATTGAGAGAGAGAAAGAGCACGGGCAGGGGCAGGGAGAGACAGAGAGAATCCCAAGCAGGCTCTGCGCTGTCAGCACAGAAGCCTGACATGGGGCTCAATCTCACAAACTGTGAGGTCATGATCCGAGCCGAAATCAATAGTAGGATGCTCAACTGACTGAGCCACGCAGGCATCCCCCATGTTAGTTTTAATAAGAATTTATGAAGTCAGATATAGTTCAGTACCAGTAAAGGCTTTTTATCTCCAGAAGTACTCGTTTACTTTCTTTTTATAGAATATAGAAAATATGCTTTCTATATTGGCTTTTAGGCAGCTTAAATAAAAATTTACTGTTCAGTTACAGTAACTAGTTAATTATCTTTTTCATTCTGGTTGTTTTTATAATTTAAAATTTTGATCTGCTTAATAGTATAAGCCTCTTATACCTGAAACAAACGTAATACTGTGTGTCAATTTATATTTGAATAAAAAATTTTGAAAATATACTATAAAATACCCAAACAATGTAGCGTGAGATTATGTGCTGTTCGTGGTGACATGCACCACTGGTCGCCCACTATCAAACACACAAATGAGAGTTGCCTGTGTCTGGCTTTAATGGAAGCGAGTGTGATGTCATATAATTTCAGCTAATTATTTTAGAGGAAATGGGTCTGACAGATTAAAACTGTAAACATTACATCTCACCATGCTAGTATTTCATTATAATAATTTAAAAAAACCCTCAAAGTTTTAGAATTCATGTGATAATTCAGACTGCTTATTATTTACTTGCAGGGAAAATACCATACTGTGCACAAAGTTGTAAACTTCATGCAAATCAAATAATTCCTCAAAGATAATCCATGTCCTACAAGCTTGTGAAACAATATTAAGTGATATGTGAACAGCTTGTTAATTCTAAATGAATAAAGTTTTGTGAATCCTGAAAAAAAAAAGTTTCTTTGAAACCATTTTGGAAGCAAAGTGTAAATGCAAATATTTGGCCCTTATGGGGAAGACATGGTTATTTGTCCCCTCATCCATTTATTCAATAAATATTTATTGAGCATCTTCCAGTAACAGTCATTGATTGTAGTGGGAGTTGAGGATGGAACCTTGAGTAAAAGACTTAGCGCCTACCCATATGGAGCTTCTTAAATTTTATTCGGTTTTCAGTAACCTTTATGAATTATAAATAATTTTGACTAATACCTAAGCACTGTCAATCTTTCTTAGCCCCACGCCACCTCCTACTCCACAAAGTCCTGCTTTCCTAAATTTAGGCCACTTTTGCATAGTTTTTTTCTTTTTTTTAATTTTTAAGGATTGTTTTGTTTATTTTTTGAGAGAGAGAGCATAAGTTGGGGAGGGGCAGAGAGAGAGAGGGGGACAGAGGATTTGAAGCGGGCTCTGTGCTGACAGGCTGACAGCAGCAACTCTAATGGGGGGCTGGAACTCACAAACTGCGAGATCATGACCTGAGCCAAAGTCAGACACTTAACCCGACTGAGCCACTCAGGCGCCCCTGCATAGTTTTCTTAACTCTGCTTTGGATTTTAAACTCCTAGTCTTCCAAATAAGAAATTGTTATTATTTGAATAATGTTATTTTTAACATTTTAATATGTAATATGTTTTAACAATATTTTGCTACGTGAGCTTCATCTATTTTGTTTTCTGAAGTATCTTAAATTATTGGTACCCTGACATTTTATTTCTTTTTTTTTTTTTTTTTAAATTTTTTTTTTCAACGTTTTTTTATTTATTTTTGGGACAGAGAGAGACAAAGCATGAACGGGGGAAGGGCAGAGACAGAGGGAGACACAGAATCAGAAACAGGCTCCAGGCTCCGAGCCATCAGCCCAGAGCCTGACGCGGGGCTCGAACTCACGGACCGGACCGCGAGATCGTGACCTGGCTGAAGTCGGACGCTTAACCGACTGCGCCACCCAGGCGCCCCGACATTTTATTTCTAAATACATCACTATCTATCTCTTTAAAAAAGCAAATTTTCCTGTGTAACTTCAGAATCATGATTACATCTACACAATTAAAAATAATTCCTTAACATCATCTAATACCAAATTTATATTAAAATGTAGCTAATTGTTCCTAAATGTCTTTTAAAGTGATTTATTAAGATCAGGATTCAGTCAAGGATTCCATTTGGTTTTTAGGGCATAAGGGAATCCCCAGTCTTTTGGTCTACCTCAGACATCCTATTCAGCCTTTTTCTGGAAACTACTAGCTTATTTTTTCATATGCACATTAGCATTTAATTGTATAACATCCAACTGGAAAGTTTATTTAATTGAAGTTCTGGGTGACTTAAAATCGGGTTTTCTGAGGCTGTTAGATGATAGGGAAATTAGAACTCTCTCTTCAGAGGAGTGTTAACATTTAAGCACACACGACTGTATAAACAGAAGTATTATAATCAGATTTTTAGGGGTACCTGGGTGGCTCAGTTGGTTAAGCATCCAACTTCATCTCAGGTCATGATCTCATGGTTCATGGTTCAAGCCCTGTGTCAGGTTCTGTGCTGACAGTTCAGAACCTGGAGCCTGCTTTGGATTCTGTCTCCCTCTCTCTGCCCTTCCTACGCTCACACTCTGTCTCTCTCTCAAAAATAAATAAAACATTAAATAAATAAATAAATAAATCAGGGGTACCTGAGTGGCTTAGTTGGTTAAGCATCCAACTTCAGCTCAGGTCACGATCTCGCAGTTCGTGAGTTCAAGCCCCGCATCTGGCTCTGTGCTGACAGCCCAGAGCCTGGAGCCTGCTTCAGATTCTGTGTCTCCCTCTCTCTCTGTCTCTCCCCCACTCACTCTCTCTCTCTTTCTCTCAAAAATAAAGATTAAAAAAATGTTTTTAATAAAAAAACAATAAATAAATCAATCAGATTTTTAAAAATCTTTTTTGGAGGGGCGCCTGGGTGGCGCAGTCGGTTAAGCGTCCGACTTCAGCCAGGTCACGATCTCGCGGTCCGTGAGTTCGAGCCCCGCGTCAGGCTCTGGGCTGATGGCTCGGAGCCTGGAGCCTGTTTCCGATTCTGTGTCTCCCTCTCTCTCTGCCCCTCCCCTGTTCATGCTCTGTCTCTCTCTGTCCCAAAAATAAATAAAAAACGTTGAAAAAAAAAATTAAAAAAAAAAAAATCTTTTTTGGAGGAGCGGGTGCCTGGGTAGCTCAGTCAGTCGGTTAAGCATCCAACTTCAGCTCAGTTCATGATCTCACAGTTCATGGGTTCAAGCCCCACATTGGGCTCCCTGCTGTTAGCTCAGAGCCTCTTTAGATCCTCTGTTCCCCCCCCCCCCCCCTTCCCCTCGCCCACTTGTTCTCTCTCCCAAAAATAGACACTGATGGGGCGCCTGGGTGGCTCAGTCGGTGAAGTGTCTGACTTCCGCTCAGGTCGCGATCTCACGGTTTGTGGGTTTGAGCCCAGCGTCGGGCTCTGTGCTGACAGCTCGGAGCCTGGAGCCTGCTTCGGATTCTGTGTCTCCCTCTCTCTCTGCCCCTCCCCTGCTCATGCTCTGTCTCTCTCTGTCTCAAAAATTAATAAAACATTAAAAAAAAATAGACATTGAAAAAAAAAAGTTTCATTGGGGCGCCTGGGTGGCTCAGTCTTGTTTTTGGCTCAAGCCACAATCTCACAGTTCATGAGTTTGAGCCCCATGCTGGGCTCTGCACTGACAGAGCAGAGCCTCCTTGAGATTCTCTCCCTCCCTCTGTCTCTGCCCCCCCCCCCCCCCCCGGTCAGTCTCTCTTTCAATCTCAAAATAAATAAATAGACACTTGAAAAAATATATAAATAAAAATCTTTACGTTTTAAAATTCTTTTTAAATTTCTTTAAATTCCATTTAGCATACAGGGTAATATTAGTTTCAGGTGATAAATCAGACTTCAGTATGGAATTTTATGTAGTTCTGGTACATTCCACCACAAAGTAAAGGAGAAGCAAACTCCTTGTTTGAATTCTAGGTCTGATAGTTCACACTATGTACAAAAACTAACTCAAAATTTATCAAAGACTTAAGTATAAGAGGTAAAACTACAAAAGTCTTACAAGAAAATGTAGGTGAAAATCTGTGTGACCATTTATTAGTCGATACTTTTTTTTTTTTAAGATTTATTATTAAGTAATCTCTCCATCCAATGTGATGTGTGAACCAAGAGCTGCATGCTCTGCCCTCTGAGCCAGCCAGGCGCCCCTAGGCAATAGTTCTTTACATATGACATCAAAAGCGAAAGCAATCGAAAAAATAATAAATTGGATTTCATCAAAATTAAAACCCTGGCGCATCAAAGGACACTATCAAGAAAATAAAAAGTTCAGGGGCTCGTGGGTGGCTCAGTCAGTTAAGCATCTGACTTGGGTTCAGATTATGATCTCACGGGTCATGAGTTCAAGCTCCACATTCAGCTCTCTGCTGTCAGCACAGAGCCCACTTCAGATCCCGTCCCCTCCTTGCATGTGCACATGCTCAAAAGTAAATAAACATTAAAAAAAAAAAAAAAAGAAAAGAAAGTAAAAAGTTCACAGGAAAGGGAGAAAATATTTGCAAATCATATATCTGATAAATATCCAGGATATGCAAAATACAACTCAAGTATAAAAAGATAACCCAATTTAACATTTTTCAAAGCTATATAAATGGCTGATAGCACATGAAATGTGCTCAATGTCATTAGTCATTATGAAAATACAAATCGAAATTACAATGAGAAGTCACTTCACACCCACCAGGCTGGCTGTAATTTAAAAAGCAGACAATGACAAATTTTGGCGAGGAAGTAGAGAAATTGGAACCTTCATACGCTGCTGGTGGTGGTATAAAATGGTGCAGATGGTATGGAAAACAGTTTGGCAATTCCTCCAAAGGTTAAATAAAGAACTACCATGTGACCTAACAATTCTCCTCCTAGGTATCTACACAATAGAATGGAAAACATGTGTTCACATAAAAACTTGCACAAGAATATTCATAGCAGCATTATTCATAATACCTAAAAAGTGGAAACAACTCAAATATGTATCAAGCTGATGAATGGATAAACAAACCAGGAATATCCATATGGTGAAATATATTCAGCCATAAAAAGGAATTAAGTACTGATACGTGCTACACCATGAAAGCTCCTTGAAACTTCACGTTAAATGAAGAAATTGAGATGTAAAAAACCACACAGCATAAATTCCATTAAAATGAAACATTCAGAACTGGCAAATTCTTATTTGCATATCTTCTTTGAAGAAATGTCTATTCGGGTCCTTTACTAATTTTTATTATTTTTTAAACATTTTTTTAATGTTTATTTTTGAGAGAGAGAGTACGAGCAGGGGAGGGACAGGGCGGGGGGGACAGAGGATCTGAAGTGGGCTCATCTGACAGCAGTGAGCCCAATGTGGGGTTTGAGCTCACGAATCATGAGATCACAACTGGAGCCAAAATCAGACACTCAACCGATTGGACCACCCAGGTGCCCGCTTTACTAGCTTATTTGTCTTTTTATTGTTGAGTTGCATTTTATATATTTTGGATACTAGGTGCTTATCAGAGATGGAATTTGCAAATATTTTCTCCTATGTGTTGTCTTTTTGCTTTCTTGATAGTGTTCTAATTATGGTGTGCTAATTATTTCTGACCAAGGCCCCAGGAGAAAGGCTTTTTGCACTGGGCAAGATCTACTTTCAATCAAATAAATGGAAGGCTTCTAGTGGGATTTTTCAGTGATTTGTCAGATCAAATAATGACAGCTACCTGGGAAAGGGGCTTTGGAGGAGATAAGACACTGTCCTTCTTTCTCTGGGAGCTGCTAGGCTTCTGGTTTTCCCCATGATTTGGGGGACTGTTGGTTTACCAAACTACCAGGAACTAGGGAGAAAGAAGTAAAATAAGTCAAGTTAAGAATATTATATGGGTAGAAGTGACTGGCTGGCTCCAAAAGTAGAGCATGTGACTCTTGCTCTTGGGGGTAATGAGTTCAAGTCCCATGTTGGGTGTAGAGCTTACGTAAAAAAATACCACATGTGTCATAGGTTTTATGTTTTAACTTTTTAAAGAAACTCAAAAAAAAAAAAAAAAGAAAGAAAGAAAGAAACTGCCATACTGTTTTCCAAAGTGGCTGTATCATTTTACATCCCCACCAACAATATACTTCCTCCCCAATACTTGTTTTTTGTCATTTTAATTGTGGCTATTCTAGTGGGTGTGAAATGGTGCCTTATTTTTTTGAGAAGTAAAATTGTCTTTATTTACAAGTGATATGATCATCTACATAGAAAACCCTATGGAATCTACAATAAAATTAACAGAACTAATTTGTAAATTTATCACAGTTATGGGATATAAGATTTATATACCAAAATTAATTGTATTTCTATATGTTGGCAATCAACAATCAGAAATTGAAATAAAGAATACCATTAAATAGGGGCACCTGGCTGGCTCAGTCAGTGGAGCCTGTGACTCTTGATCTTGGGGTTGTAAATTCAAGCCCCAGGTTGGGTGTAGAGATTACTTAAAAATAAAATCTTAAAAAAATGCCATTAAACAGCTTCAAAAATACGAAATACTTAGGGAGAGTCTGACCAAAGATGTATAAGAACTATAACCTGAAAATTACTAAACATTGAGAGAAATTAAAGAAGACCTAAACAAGTTGAAGGAAATACTGTGTTTATAGAGGTCACAGTGTGATAGTAGAAGGCCAAGGAGGATCTAGTCAAACACAGGTTTTACAAGTTGGGATTTAGAGTGTGCTTGGTTCTCAAGGATAACAAAATTCCACATGTTGTCATGGTTTTAGTTGTTGAATAGAATGAAAATACAAGCGTATCAACTGAGTGCATCTTTCTGCCTCATTTTTAAAAGATTGAGGAGGAAAGTGATAGATATCTGGTGGGCAGAATAGTGAAGTGGTATCTTAATGTGCTTTTCCATGTCGGCTTTTGCTCATGTTGTATCCTTAGATCTTGGCATAATGCCTAGCATATACTACTCATTCAATAAAAGTTGTAGAAATAAAAAAGGATTAATATAGGGGTGCCTGGGTGGCTCAGTCAGTTAAGCGTCTGACTCTTAATTTCAGTCAGGTCATGATCTTACAGTTGGTGAGACTGAGCCCCGTGTGGGGCTTTGCGCCGAGAGCATGGAGCCTGCTTTGGATTCTGTCTTTCCCTCTCTCTCTGCCCCTCCCCCCCCCACTAATAAACATACTTAAAAAAAGGATTAATATAGTTTTATATATGGTACATTTAAGGTGTCTCATTACCCCAAGTTAATGTTTTGGCCACTTATGGAGGGAAACGGAGTCAGAACAAGAGCCAATCCCAAACACTTATAGCAGTAAGTTGTATAAACAAGGAAAGATGCCAGATTTCTGTCACTGAGATATTTTCACTTGTGCTATGATACTTTGTTAGTGATGAGAATATGCTTCATTCATAAAATTTTTAAATGCTTCCTTTGTTTTAGGCACTGTACTGGTCACTGGGGATATAGCTTAAATAACAGAAATCTTGCCCTCATGGCGTTTATAGTCTAGTGGGAGTTACAAACAAGTAAACAGGCAATTAATAAATAGCATGACAAATAATGTAATGGGGGAAGTACAGAATGATGTGAGAACACATGTTGGCAATCAACAATCAGAAATTGAAATAAAGAATACCATTAAATAGGGGCACTTGGCTGGCTCAGTCAGTGGAGTCTGTGACTCTTAATCTCGGGGTTGTAAGTTCAAGCCCCAGGTTGGGTGTAGAGATTACTTAAATACTAACATAAATTTATATTACTAATATAAATATATAAGCTATGACCTAAGGAAATAGGTGGCCAGGCAAAGCGTTCTTGGCAATTGGAACAGCATCAGCAAGTGCATAGAGATGAGACAAACCTTGGAAACTTAGGAAACGAATATTGTATAGGCTAGGGAAGTGAGGGCCAAATTCTAGAAGGCATTATAAGCCATTTTAAGGAGTTTCAAATTTGTTCTATAGGATGGGAAATCCTTGTTGAATGTTAAGCAGAGAAGTGACATGATCACACATGTAATTTTTTTTAAGTTTATTTTTTTTAGTAATTACTACACCCAGCGTGGGGCTCGAACCCATGACCCTGAGATCAAGAATCACATGTTCTTCCAACTGAGCCAGCTTGGTGCCCACACATGTGATTTTAAAATAGTACTCTGAGGGCAGCTGGATGGCTTAGTTGGTTGAGTGTCTGACTCTTGATTTGGGCTCAGGTCATGTTCCCAGGGTTGTGGGTTCAAGCCCCACACAGCATAGAGCCTGCTTGAGATTCTCTCTCCCTCTCTCTCTCTCAATCTCCCTCTCTCTCTCCCTCTCTCCTTCCTTACCCCTCTGCTCCTCTCCCCTGCTCATGATCTCTCTCTCTAAAGTAAAATAAAATAAAATAAAATAAAATAAAATAAAATAAAATAAAATAGTACTGTGACAGTGGATTGGAGGGGATCAGAATGAATTCAGGGAGACCATTTGGCAATGTAGTAATTTTGGTGAGAGAGTTGAGGGGACTTGAACTAGCGACAAAAATATATATTGGAGCTGAAGGAGAAAAATATTTTGGTTTCTGGCTTGAGATATGGGGTCAATGTTTTTTCCATCCATGGAACTAAAGCACTGTTGAAAACATAGGTTTTGGGGAGAAAATGAAGCATTCAGTTTTGGATTTGCTAAGTTTGAGCTGTGTGTGGGTCAGCCTTGTCAGACTTCTTGTGGACTTCCAATCCTTGTGGAAATCAGGAGACATATCTTGGTTAGAGATAGAATTTGGAAATTATCAGTGTATTGTTACTAAAGCTAGAAGTGTAGATGAGATTGAGATGGAGCAGCCAAGAGGTGGGAAGAAAGCCAAGAGAATATGGTGTCTCCATGATAGGTGACGAAAGTGGTAAAAAAACCAATGAGTAGATGTCATTGCCCAGGGAACAGGATGTGTGAGAAAAGAAAGCCTGAGACCAGAATCCTACATTTAAGAGACAAATAGAGAAAGAGGAACTGCCACCGAAATGGAAGGGACTGGGAGAATTTTAGGTCCCAGAAATCAGGAAGGGAGGATTAGTTGGCAACATTTTTACTCTAATATGTCAAGTAAGATACATATTGGGGCAGTCTGATAGAATGTGGGAACAAATGACATTAAGGAATATTTTATATTCCTTATATAAGGAATTATTACTTTAAGGAATATTATATTATTACTTTAAGGTTATATTACTTTATATTACTTTATATACTTTAAGGTTATATTACTTTAAGGAATAAATGAGTGATGAGAAAAAAAAAGACTTAGTAAAGATAATGTCTTCAAGAGGTTTAGCTGTGAAGGAATGAGAGAAGGGGCAGTTGTATCTAGAATGGCACAGTGTTAAAGGAAAGTTAACCTGTTTTTCATTATGTTCTTTTGATTACCTTTCTTTTTAAGAATGTGATTTTCCTTTTTAGTATTATATCTGTTTTCTTGGCTTCATTTCATTTTGAGATGACAAGAATTTAAAATATGTACTTATTTAGCTTTTGCATTGTGCAGTTAATCCTTTGCCTGCGGTAAGAAAATAGCTTTACTGTCTTAATTAGCTAGATTATCTCTGTATAATTTTTGAGTGATCCTCTAGATAATGAATTCTCATTTTAATGTATTGCATCTTCTGTTTGTTTTTTAGATCATTCATCGAGATATAAAACCTGAGAATATTTTAGTATCCCAGTCAGGAATTACTAAGCTCTGTGATTTTGGTTTTGCACGAACTCTAGCAGCTCCTGGGGACATTTATACGGACTATGTGGCCACACGCTGGTATAGAGCTCCAGAATTAGTATTAAAAGATACCTCTTATGGAAAGTACGTATATTTTGGGATCCTGTCTGGCCTTTCCTGGCCATCTCTTTTTTTCCCTTTGTGTGTCTGTCACCGCTACTATTGACACCCTCTGCTTTCTGCTTCTGGGTTGGAAATAAGAAAGGGATGCCTCTAAAAAGAACAGACAGACCCTGTAGGCACCTGCCCTGCTAGATAATGGTGTTACCACTCTTGCCCTCTGCTGCTGAGTGGCCCCAACCCCAGGTGACCTGTGCTGACATCCCTCAGGTTGTATCCGTGCTTGCTTTAAGCTGTGCCCCCACCATGGCAGAGTGACGTCTGTTTCTCTTTAACCTCTACATTCTGCAAAGATTTCAAAATCATTTACCTTGCTCTGCTGGCATTACCATAGGAACTGCCAAGTTTCCTATTTTCCAGAATATGGCACCCTGTTTACAAAGTCTGGCAAACAATTTTTAGATTGTGCTGTTCTAGATACTTTAGAAAGTAGCATTATCTCAGTCTTTTGTGAAACAGTAGAAGCAGTACATGAAATGGCAATCTAATATATAAATAACAAATCTTGATGTGCATAAAGGGACCAAGTAGTCCAACTTAATACAAGAACTGGCGGTGGGGTGGGGGGCATGGATAATTCTCAAACACCTTTTCTAGAAATCATTATTCTGTTTTTACAATAATATCTAACTTTATTTTTTTTTTTAATTTTTTTTCAACGTTTTTTATTTATTTTTGGGACAGAGAGAGACAGAACATGAACGGGGGAGGGGCAGAGAGAGAGAGGGAGACACAGAATCGGAAACAGGCTCCAGGCTCCGAGCCATCAGCCCAGAGCCTGACGCGGGGCTCGAACTCACGGACCGCGAGATCGTGACCTGGCTGAAGTCGGACGCTTAACCGACTGCGCCACCCAGGCGCCCCAATAATATCTAACTTTAATGAGTATTTACTTCGTGGCCAGGAACTGTTCTAAATGCTTTACATGCATTAAACAATTTTATTTCCTCAATGACTCTGTGATAAGGTGCTGCTGTTATCATCCCCATTTTGTTTTATTTTATTTTTTAAAATTTTTATAAATGACAATATGGGTATTTTATTTAAAATATTTTTTATTTGACTATAGTTGAAGGGTATCTGGCTAGCTCAGCCTGTGGACCATGTGACTTTTGATCCCAGGGTTGTGAGTTCAAGTCCCGTGTTGGGTGTAGACATTACTTAAAATAAAATCTTAAAAAAAAAAAAAAAGAAAGAAAATAGTTGACACACAATACTACATTAGTTTGAGGTGTACAATACAACAATTCAGTATCTGTTTACATTATGCTATGCTCAGTACAAATGTAACTACCATTTGTCACCTTAAAATACTATCATAATATCTATTGACTATATTCCTTATGCTGTGCCTTTTATTCCTGTGACTTAATCATTTTGTAACTGGAAGTCTGTATCTCCTACTACCCTTCACCCATTTTGCCCATCCTCCTCATCATCCCCATTTAAAATAAAAGGATATAAAGCACAGGTAAACTAACTGGCCCAAGGTCATTCCTGAGTACCTTTTCTTTAAAAAAATTTTGTTTTAATGTTTATTTATTTTTGAGAGAGAGAGAGAGACAGAGCACAGCTGCGGAAGGGCAGAGAGAGAGGAAGACACAGAATCTGAAGCAGGCTCTAGGCTCTGAGCTGTCAGCACAGAGCCTGACGTGGGGCTCATACTCACAAACTGTGATATCATGACAAGAGCCGAAGTCGGACACTTAACCTGACTGAGCCACCCAGGCACCCCTAAGTACCTTTTCAACTATACTTCCCACTGATCCCTACGTACACCATCTCTGTGCCTCAGTTACTTTATCTGTATAATGGAAATAATAATAGGACAAGCTTCATAGGTTTGTGGTGAGAATCAAATGACTAAATGAATGAAAAAGATTAAAATATAATAAATACTCAATAAGTGTAGCCCCATAAGATTTGTGTCCCAGTTTTACCCTCTCTTCATGATATCTTAAATTCCTTTTCTCATGCACCTGCTATTCCTAACCCTTGCCCCCAAATCATATCCCCTTCTAAATCTTCTTGTTCATTGTGTGTAAATTTTGTGCCAGTTAATACTAATATGATCTAGTTCTAGCTTTTTTAAAAAAAAAAATGCTTCCTGGGGCGCCTGGGTGGCTCAGTTGGTTAAGCGTCCGACTTCGACTCAGGTCACGATCTCGAGGTCCGTGAGTTCGAGCCCCACGTCGGGCTCGGGGCTGATAGCTCAGAACCTGGAGCCTGGTTCGGATTTTGTGCCTCCCTCTCTCTCTGCCCCTCCCCCGTTCATGCTCTGTCTCTCTCTGTCTCAAAAATAAATAAACGTTTAAAAAAATTAAAAAAAAATGCTTCCTGCTGAAAGATAATTTCCTTGAAAACAGGTATAATCTCTTGTATTCCACAGAGCCAAAATTGGTGACTTGTACATGGTAAATTTGGCTTCTATGGGACTTCACGTTATGTCTGAAATAAATTTACTAGTGCATCTTTAAAAAAAAAATCGTTTTATTGTGAAACAACACAGAGATACAAAAAATCCAGCACAACAAATGTACAGTCTTAGCAACAGATCAAAAAATAGAATTTGGGAGTTAAGGGTTGGTTAAAATAGGTGAAGGGGATTAAGAAACACTTATGATGAGCAGTGAGTAGTGTATAGTGTATAGGATTGTTGAATCACATTATACACTTGAAACTAATATATATTAATTACACTTGAATAAAAAAATAGAATTTTTCTGCCCCCCTGAAGGCCCTCCATGTTCCCTGTTCCAATTTTATCACTCTCCCTTATCCCAAAAGTAACCATCCTGTTGATTTTTATTATATTCAGTTCCTCATATTTCTTTATAGTTTTATCTACTTCCATAAGTGCATCTACTTAGTTTAATCTACACTTTTGTTACAACAATTTTTTTGAGATATGAATCACATACCATAAAATTCACCCACTTAAATTATACAGTTCAGGGGCACCTTGGGTGGCTCAGTTGGTTAAGCGTCTGACTTCAGATCAGGTCACGATCTCACAGTCCTGAGTTCAAGTTCCACATTGGGCTCTGTGCTGACAGCTTGGAGACTGGAGACTGCTTTGGATTCTGTGTCTCCCTCTCTCTTTGCCCCCCTCCCCCTCCCCCCCGGTCATGCTATATCTCTCTTTCTCAAAAATAATAAAAAACATTTAAAAAATCTTAAAAAAAAACACTCATCACCTAACCCAAGATCATCTAGATTTTTTCCTATATTATTGTCTAGAAGTTTTATAGTTTTGTATATAATTTTTATATCTGTGATCCATTCTGAGTTAATTTTGTGAAAATGTTAAGATCTGTGTCTAGCTTCTTTTTCCCCCCCCCATATACGGATGTCTAGTTGTTCTAGTATCATTTGTTGAAGATTTTCCTTTCTCTACTGGATTGTCCTTTCTCCTTTGTCAGTTTAAATCGTCTTTTCTCCTCTGTTAAAGTTTAGTTATTCTTGTGAGTCTAGTTCTGGACTCTATTCTGTTCTATTCATCTGTTTATTCTTTCACCAATACCAGTGTTTTGATTATTGTAGCTTTATAATATGTCTTGAAGTTAAGGGGTATCTTTCCTCTGACTTTGTTCTTCTTCAACACTGTGTTGGCTCTTCTGGTCTATTGCCTTACCATATTGTTAAAAACCAAAATTCAGCTGAGTAAAAGTTAAAGATCTTAATGGCTCGGAGTGCCTGCGTGGCTCAGTCGGTTGAGCATCTGACTTTGGCTCAAGTCATGATATCACCGCTTGTGAGTTCAAGCCCTGCGTCAGGCTCTGTGCTGATAGCTCAGAGCCTGGAGCCTGCTTTGGATTCTGGGTCCTGCTCTCTCTGTGCCCCTCCCTCGCTCATGCTCTGTCTCTCTCTCTCTCTCTCTCAAGAATAAATTTAAAAAAACATTAAAAAAATCTCAATGGCTCTGTTCAACAATTTGTGAATCAGGCAGCATTCCATCTAGCAGATGGAAAGGCACACCAAAGGGCTGTACAAAATAGAAAGACTTACATAGGCAAAAGAGGGCAAGGCAAGGAAGTTACTAGTAAAGAACAGATTATTTTTCACCTTCCTTTAGAGAATGGCAGGGTTCTGTCTGGCAGAAACTCAGGCAACTCTCGGGAGTGCTGATCAGGTAATTCCAGACTGACTAGTTTAATATCCCATTTCTGGGATAAGTTGAAGCAAATTAAGTTAAGTATTAAGCTTCAGTTTGGTGATGTGGGCTTAGCACAAGTGACTCAATTTTGAGCATGGTGTCTCTTTTTAAACTATGTATAAACAATATAAATTTAAATATTACTTAAATTTTTTAAATATTTATTTATTTTTGAGAAAGAGAGAGAGAGACAGAGAACACGCATGCGTGAGTGGCAGAGGGGCAGAGAGAGAGGGAGACATAGAATCCAAAGCAGGCTTCAGTCTCTGAGCTGTCAGCACAGAGCCTAACATGAGGCTCGAACTCACGAACCACGAGATAATGACCTGAGCTGAAGTTGGAGGCTCAGCTGACTGAGCCACCCAAGTATCCCAACAATATAAACTTTAGAATCAGTTTGTTGGTATCCAAAATGGATTTTGACTGGGATTGTACCGAATCTATAGATCAAGTTGGGAAGAACTGACATTTTGACAATATTGAGTCTTCCTATTCATGAATATACAATATTTCTCCATTTATATAGATCTTCCAGGATTTCTTTACTGAATTTTGCTTTTTTCACTTGAGAGTTTATCTTGGAGATCACTTAAAAATTTTTTTTAAAATATTTATTTATTTAAGTAATCTGTTCACCCAGCATGGGGCTTGAAGTCATGACCCTGAGATGAAGAGTTGCATGCTCTTTCCCCTGAGCCACTCGGGGGCCCCTCCTGGAGATCACTTTATTTTTGTTTAATTTTTATTAAAATTTTTTTAAAATATTCATTTTGAGAGAGAGCGAGCGAGCAAGCATATGAGCAGGGGGAAGGGCAGAGAGAGGAGAGAGAATCCCAAGCAGTGGCTCAGGGGTTGATTCCATGAGTTGTGAGATCATGACCTAAGCTGAAATATATAGTCGGATGCTTAACTGACTGAGCCACCCAGGCACCCCAGAATCACTTTATATTATCACATACCTTATCTTTTTTTTTTTTTTTTTTTTTTAAATTTTTTTTTCAACGTTTTTTATTTATTTTTGGGACAGAGAGAGACAGAGCATGAACGGGGGAGGGGCAGAGAGAGAGGGAGACACAGAATTGGAAACAGGCTCCAGGCTCCGAGCCATCAGCCCAGAGCCTGACGCGGGGCTCGAACTCACGGACCGCGAGATCGTGACCTGGCTGAAGTCGGACGCTTAACCGACTGCGCCACCCAGGCGCCCCCACATACCTTATCTTTTTAAACAGGTGAATAATATTTTGTTGTGTATTGTACAAAATTTTACATAGCCTTTCTTCTGTTGATGGATGTTTAGGTTGTTTCCATTTTTTTTTTTCTACCACAAATAGTGCTTATTATTTATCTTTTATCATTTATCTTTGTGTTCAAGGGTGGGCAGATCTTTGGATAAATTCCTAGGAATAAAGTTGGTCAAAAGTATGTACATTTTTTTTTTTCTTTTTTTGAGAAGGGGAGAGAGAGAGAGAATGAGCAGGAGTTGGGGGGGGGGGCGGGTAGAAGGAGAATGAGAATCTCAAGTAGACTCCACGCCCAGTGCAGAGCTCAATGCAGGGCTTGATCTCACAACCATGCAATCAACACCTGAGCCAAAATTGAGAGTGAGTTGCTTAACCAGCTGAGCCACCCAGGTGCCCCAAAAGTATGTACATTTTTTATTTTGATAACTTTTGCCAATTTTCCCTTCAAATAAGTATAGTTTACACTCCCAAAACAGTACATGGGAGTATTCATTTTCCATAGCTTCACCAATACAGCAGTTACTGAATCTTATAATTTTTATCAATTGGGTTAGAGAAAGATATATCTTACTGTAGCGTTTTTTTTTAAATTTTTATTATTATTTTTTTTTAGTTTTGAGACAGAAAGAGAGAGACAGAGCATGAGTGGAGGAGGGGCAGAGCAAGAGAGGGAGACACAGAATCCAAAGCAGGCTCCAGGCTCTGAGCTGTCAGCACAGAGCCCGATGCAGGGCTCGAACTCACAGACCACGAGATCATGACCTGAGCTGAAGTAGGACACTTAGCCAACTGAGCCACCCAAGTACCTCCTCAATGTAGTGTTTACATTTCTTCTGAATGTGAGATAGGGCTGCTTTTTATCTGTTTAAAAGTCTTAGTAATATAAACTATCTTTTAAAAACTGGTTATGTCGGGGGCGCCTGGGTGGCTCAGTTGGTTAAATGTCCAACTCTTGATCTTAGCTCAGGTCATGACAGTTTGTGGGATGGAGCCCCTAGCCCCTGCTTGGGATTCTCTCTCTGTCTCTGCCCCCTCCCCCTGCTTGCACTCACTTGCTCAAAATAAATAAGTAAACTTAAAAGAAAAACTGATTAATTGGGAAAATGTTGGAATTATGAATGACTCACAACACCTTAAGATAAGTAAATGTAAATGGTAAAATATTTAAGATTTTTTATATTCCTTAAAAAACAAGATGATTTTGGTATTCAATTATTCTAATTAATAAACCATTTATCATAATGTCCTTATATAAGTATTTGAAACAATTTTAGAATTATAGTTACTTTTCATCTGGACTACTACATGGCTTCTCATGTGATTTAAATATAAGCTATTTAATATTATTAATAAAATGTGATGTTTATATATATCCTAAAGTTGGGTTATGATACTAAGGTGAAAATTTATAAGTGATACCACTTAACTATTCTTTTTTCTTTGGCTGCAACTTTATTTAAAAATTTTTTTAGAAAAGGTATGTATTTCTCCATGAAAAAGCAATTTATTCTTGTTGTTTCAGACCTGTAGATATCTGGGCTTTAGGTTGTATGATCATTGAGATGGCCACTGGAAATCCCTATCTTCCTAGCAGCTCTGATTTGGATTTACTTCATAAAATTGTTTTAAAAGTAGGTAGGTACTACTGAAATATACTGTTAAATGCCTGAAATAGATATTGCCAGATCACATCTGCTTGATATTCACATTCAGTTTTTTCTTTATAAGAACAGGGAAGCATATTGTTTTGGTAGATGGCAGCAAGTGGATGCCTTGGGCTGATAAAGAAAGTAGAAAATTCTCTGTTTTTGTAAATAATGTTTTCTTTGCTAGGATGTAAGTAGCTAAGACATTTGCTAATGATTGATAGTAAGAAAAATAGTACAGTAGGAAGCTTCAAATTGTCTGAAAGTTGTTCTAAAGTTTTGGCTTCTATAAATATTTGCATCTCTGAAAGAGGACTTTTAAATAATAGAGTTGATTTAGATGTCTTTTTTTTTTTTAACGTTTATTTATTTTTGAGACAGAGAGAGACAGAGCATGAACAGAGGAGGGGCAGAGAGAGAGGGAGACACAGAATCCGAAACAGGCTCCAGGCTCTGAGCTGTCAGCCCAGAGCCCGACGTGGGGCTCGAACTCACGGACCGTGAGATCATGACCTGAGCCGAAGTCGGACGCTTAACTGACCAAGCCACCCAGGTGCCCCAATTTAGATAGATGTCTTTTAAAGTAGTTGGAGATAGAAAGTTACTGAGAATTTTTTTTTTTTTTTTTTTTTTTTTTAGCCACAATAAATAACCAGGTACCTAAATAACTTATTCAAAAATACATTTGCTGAGGGGTGCCTGGGTGGCTCAGTTGGTTAAACATCCGACTTCAGCTCAGGTCATGATCTCACAATTTGTGAGTTCGAGCCCTGTGGTGGGCTCTGTGCCTGATGGCTCAGAACTTGGAGCCTGCTTCAGATTCTGTGTCTTTCTCTCTCTCTGTCCTTCCCCTGCTCGCACTCTGTCTCTGCCTCTCTCTCAAAAATAAATAAACATTAAATTAAAAAAAGAATTAAAAATACACTTGATGAGAGCTGAATTATGATGATCTGCCTTGACTATCCAAACATTTTGATGGTTAGCCTTGCTCATGGAGTTTCAATGATTTGTTTTTTTATGTATTTCTGAATGAGGAGTTCGAGGAGCCCCTTTTGTGGTAGAGAGGCTATACATAAACATGTAATTACAGATCATGAAGAAGATACTGTGAGCAACCATAAAAATCATGAAATCTGGATAAATATTAATTAAAGATTTAGTTCAGAGTCTTAGAGCATCATACTTTTTTGGGTCATCTTTAAAGTTCTCGTTATTAGATTAATGTTAGAAAAAAACCCTAGAGATGATAGGATTACTTTTGTCCTTTTATAGATAAGGAAACTGAAGCATAGAAAGGAAAGAGATTTGCCCAAGGTCACAGCCCTAGTTATAGCAAAACTGGCGCTAGAACTTAGCTTTCTCCACTGCTGTTTATAGTTCTTTCCATTCTACTACTACTCCATAGCCTTGTTTCTTCTTTGCAATATTGCTATTTCTAAATAATTTAGATATTTTAGCTGTTTTGAGTAAGGCTTTGCTGACGAACACTTGTTAGTTAAGCTATTTAGATGCCCATATGGAAATATGTAAAAGTTTGCGCTTTTCTTGATAGCATCATATATTATGTCTTATAATTTGGGAAATGAAAACGAACCTGGTGGTTTTAAATTTTCTACTGCTTACCTGCTATCAACAGATTACTGGGGAAACTTATGAACTTTTATGCTGTATTCAGATAGTGCCTTCTTCAACCTTAAAAAATTAACATAATTGTTATTCTCCCTTTTTAGTAATTTAATGCAAGTCACATAGCAATTTATTTTGATTTTAGATTAATTTCCTTGTTTTCTTATATTCATATTTTTTTTTCTTTCCAGGCAATTTGACACCTCATTTACAGAATATCTTTTCCAAGAGTCCCATTTTTGCTGGGGTGGTCCTTCCTCAAGTTCAACACCCCAAAAATGCAAGAAAAAAATACCCAAAGCTAAATGGATTGTTGGCAGATATAGTTCATGTAGGTTAAGAATTAAGGACATATTTTGGGGAAATTTGCATAAATTATAATACAGTTTTAGGATATTACTTTAATGAAATTCCAAAAGGATTCGTAATGTTAACTGTTAACAGTTATTATATTCCTCTGTCTTTATGTCTTTAGTCCAGAGAAATTAAAATTCATAGACTATAAAACTGAAAGCTCCCTAGGATAATCCTGTCCATTATTTTTAGTTTATCCCAATTTTAATGATAATTAGGGATAAACTGGAAAAATTCAAAGGACTTGCAGTGTTTATCACCACCTTTTAACAGCCAGTCTACCCAAGTTAGGGATCTGTTCCTTGTACACTGGTATCGTAAGATATCTACAAGGCATTGGCAGCTGCAGTTTTAATTTTATAAATTCACCCTGAATTTGAAGAAAACAAAAACATTATACTGTATTGCACTTTCTAATTATTTTAAAATTTAAATTTTGTTTTAAACTCGGTAATAAATATGCCAATATACTCAGTACAAAATTCAAAAAGTTAGAGAATTTACTGTGGAAAGTTAAATCTGCTTCTGTTTATTTTTTCTATCCAGCCAATTTCCTTTCCCAGGTCAAGTGAGGTATCTTATTTCTGATGTATAGCCCTTTAAAAAAAGTGGTTACCTAAATTTCAAAGCAAATATGGTGTAGTGTTCATCAGAAGGGGCTCTGGAATCACATAGACTAAAACTCAGCTGTGTCACTAATTAGCTCTGTAACCTTGGGAAAGTCACTTAATCTCTGTGCCCCAGTTTACTGGGCTATAAAACAGCTTTAACAGTCTTCATTTTCTGGGGCTGGAGAATTAAATGAGGTAATGGTGAAAATGTTCTGAGCACAGGGCCTTTGATAAACTATCAACAAATGTTAATATTAATTGTTGCTTTTGCTATTTAGGTAAACTTACTAACCGTATGATATGTAACATCTAAAGACTATTCTTAAAGGAAAAAATGATTTCATTGGTATCTGGAGAGAACTAGAATTTCATAAGAATCAGATTTATTTACTACATTTTGAATTGAATTTATTTTATATATCATAGTTTTAATTCTACAAAGAATACATAATGATTATAGAAAAAGTAGAAAATACATGATAAACAAAAAGAAGTTAAGGTTTTCCCAAAATCTGGAAAAATTACTGTTGATATTTCGATTTATATACTTCTAGGCTTTTGTCAACCAAATACGTGCATAGAAATTTATGCTTTTTAAAAGATGTCATACTTCACACAGTGTTGTGTGACCTGTTTGTTATGTAACCATCTCAGTAAATATGGAACTATATCATAATTTTCAATGGTTACATGGTATTCCACTGTATGACTATAATATAGTTTGTTTAACTGATCCTACAATTTTGAACATTTGTTTTCAGGTTTTCTCTGTCACTATTGGTAAAGATGCTTTAGTGAATGTCTTTTATTGAATTAATTAATTAATTAATTTTGAAATATTTATTATTTTGAGAGCAAGAAAGTATGAGCAGGGGAGAGGCAGAGAGAGGGAGAGAGAGAAACCCAAGCGGGCTTCCCACCATCAGCACAGAGCCCAGTGTGGGGCTGGATTCCCCTGAAACCATGAGGTCATAATTTGAGCCAAAATCAACAGTCAGATGCTCACGTGACTAAGCCACCCAGGCAGCCTAGTGAACATCTTTTAAATATGTCTTTTTGAACTTATTTTATTTTATTTTTTTATTTATTTATTAAAAAAAATTTTTTTTAACATTTATTTATTTTTGCGACAGAGAGAGACAGAGCATGAACGGGGGAGGGTCAG
Organism: Neofelis nebulosa; assembly: GCF_028018385.1. Taxonomy (NCBI): domain Eukaryota; kingdom Metazoa; phylum Chordata; class Mammalia; order Carnivora; family Felidae; genus Neofelis; species Neofelis nebulosa. Next base: position 129,217,194 of record NC_080782.1, read on the forward strand.
AGAGAGGGAGACACAGAATCTGAAACAGGCTCCAGGCTCTGAGCTGTCAGCACAGAGCCCGACGCGGGGCTCGAACCCATGGACCGTGAGATCATGACCTGAGCCGAAGTCGGCTGCTTAACCAACTGAGCCACCCAGGCGCCCCATGAACTTATTTTATTATTTTTTTAGGATAAATTCCTAGAATTATGATTAGCAGGCCACAGGGTTTACACTTCTTCAGAATTAAAAAAAAAGATTTTTTTTTAATGTTTATTTTTGAGGGAGAGACTCAGTCAGAGACAGAGCATGAATGGGGAGGGGGGGGACAGAGAGAGAAGGAGATACAGAATCCAAAGCAGGCTCCAGGCTCTGAGCTGTCAGCACAGAGCCTGATGTAGGGCTCGAAACCACGAAACATGAGATCATGACCCGAGCTGAGATCGGCTGCTTAACCGACTGAGCCACCCAAGCGCCCCATTTTTCAAAAGTTTTGATATATTGTTCTATATTTTCCCCCAGAAAGGTTTTACTGATTTATACTCAAGTACTCCCAAGCAGCATTGGATATAAATTCCCACTCTCAATCTAACATTGGATATTACAGTTTTAAAAATATTTGCCTATTTTTTATTGTTTAAAAAATGTTTATTATTATTTTAAGAGAGAGAGACCATGAGCAGGGGAGTGGCAAAGAGAGAATCTTAAGCAGGTTCCATACCCAGTGCGGAGCCTGACATGGGGATCGATCCCACAACCCTGGGATCATGACCTGAGCCAAAATCAAGACTCTGATGCTCGACTGACTGAGGCACCCACATGCTCCTATTTGCCTATTTTTCAAAAGTAACGCCTATACTCAATGTGGCACTCAAACTCATAACCTCAAGATCAGGGGTCACATACTCCACTGACTGAGCCAGCCAGGCATTACAAAATATTTGCCGATTTAATAAGTTTAAAATAGCATCTTTTTTTTAGTTGCAGTTATATGATTACAGGAAAGGTTGAATATTTTACCTTTATTATTAATATAATACAATATAAATTGGTCATAATAATGAAAAATTATTAGTATATAATATATAATATAAATCTATAGAAATAATATAAACAATATTTAAGAATGATTAAACTATTTGTCAATTAGACCATCTTTTTTCATATAGATTTGTGAAGTAATAAGCATATTAGTCTTTATCATAGATGTTGTAAATATTTTTCTTCAACTTGAATAATGCAGTGACTTGGTTTGCCACATTTATCATAGACAAAATACTTATACATGCTTGGGTCTATTTCTATTTCATTGATTTCTTTCTTTAATCTAGCGTAAGTACCAGTTTAATTGATTATTGTAACTTTATTTTTGTTTTTAATTACTCCTTCCCACTTTTATTTTATTTTATTTTATTTTAGGTTTTATTTTTAAGTAATCTCTATACTCAACATATGACTTTAACTCAGAACCCTGAGATCAAGAGTAACATGCTCCACTGACTGAGCCAGTCAGGTGCCCCGACTATTGCAACTTTAAAATACATCTTAATATTTGGGCAAAGCATGTATCATTTCCTAGATTTAAATTTTGTAAGCAAGTTTATTGTGACATAATTTATATACAGTAAACTACACATACTTAAAATTTGCAATTTGATGAGTTTTGATAGGTGTATACACCTATGAAACCACCACCACAATCAAGATATCTAACATTTCCATCACCCTACAAAATGTCCTTTTGTCCTTTTATAATCTATCTTTCCCATCATTTCAGTTCCCAGACAACCTCTGAGTTGCTTTCTGTCACTGTAGATTCGTTCACATTTTCTAGAATATATATACATGGAATTACATAGTATGTACTCTTCAACTCAGCATTATGGTTTAGAGATTCATTCATGGCTTTGTGTGTATCAGTAGTTGATTCCTTTTTATTGCTGAGTAATAGTCCATTGTATGGATCTGTAACAATTATTAATCTATTCCCTTGTTTTGGGTTGTTTCCTATTTTTGGCTGTTACAAATAAAATTGCTATGAACATTCATGTATATGTCTTTGTGTAGATGTATAGTTTTATTCTCTTGAGTAAATATCTAAGACTGAAATGGTGGGTGGGTTTAAGGTATGTGTATGTTTGATTTTTAATGAAACTGCCAGTCTGTTTCTCAAAGTATCATATTTTACATTTTCCAAACTAGGGCATAGATTTAAATTTTCTGGTTATATTATTCAGAGAAGGACTAATTTAGTCTACCTCTAATAGGCTATGACTTGGGCAGACTTTTTAACATTTTTCTTAATAAATTTTATTGACAGATTACTGTTACACTCTAAAATAAGTATATATTTTTAACTAGTTGCAGTTTTAAGGGTATGGGTATTCCCGCATCATAAAGTGGATAATGAATTCAGTTTTGCTTTGTGACTCAATATATTTTTATTACAGTAAAAAATGCACAATATGAGATCTACCGTCTTACCAAATTTCAAAATGTATAGTATAGCTATACATTAGCTATATTCTTATTGTTGTATAGCAGATCTTTACAACTTTTTTTTTGTGAATCACTTTAAACATACATATTTGGACATAAATGAAAAGGTAATATTATATTCAATTACCTTGGTTTTTCTGGATTTTAATTACACTTTTATTTATTAGATCTTAGACAAATTGATTTCTCTGGGCCTCAGTCTCTTTATCTGTGCAATGGGAGTAATAATATATACCTTGTAGGGTTGTTGCTGGGATCAAATAATAGGAAAAAGCTAGGTGGAGTGTTGTGTGGCACACAGTAAACATCAATAAAAGTTACCAATTATTATTATTCTTTGCCTTTTTTAAAAGGAAGAATGAAAATTATGATGCAAATGAATTTTATTCAAATTCTACCATTAATATTAATAAATTAATATTAATTTATATTAATTAGTTATTACATATAATTAATTATAAATATTATATATAAATAATTATATAATATATATTAATTAATTATTATATTATATTAAATATAATATAATATAATTATATTATATTATTATATTAAATAATAAATATATTCTTTATTAATTATAAATATTATATACAAATAATTATATATAATAATATATTAATTAATTAATAATAATTAATATTAATAAAATATCTTCTATTTACAACCATGTAAAGATTTCTTATGTTCGACTTATTTTTAAATGATTAATTTTTTAAAAATATTTATTTATATTTGAGAGAGAGAGACACAGAGAGAGAGACAGAGTATGAGCAAGGGAGGGGCAGTGAGAGAGGGAGACACGGAATTTGAAGTAGGCTCCAGGCTCTGAGCTGTCAGCACAGAGCCCAATGAGGAACTCAAGCCCATGAGCAGTAAGATCATGACCTGAGCGAAGCTGGATGCTTAACCCACTGAGCTACCCAGGCTCCTTTCAATTTATTTTTAAAACTCTTACTTCTATCACCTGTTTTTGTTTTGTGGGTTTTTTTTTTTAAATCTCTATTCAGTTGAAATATTCTCAAAACAGGGTAAGAGAAAAGAGCTGTTCTTATAATGGATTATTGAAAGATTTGAGTGCTTGAAGGTTTGTTAAGTTGTATTATAGGAAGAGCACTGGATTAGGATTCAGACAATGAGTTAAAATCCTCATATGGTAAATCACTAATTATGCTTCTAGTACTGTAAAAGGGAAATAATAATCCATGAACTTTTCACCTTATGGTGCTGATAAGAGGATCAAAAAGAACAAATTAATTTCTGCTAATTGCAGCTGAAACAAACAGACTTCTGTTTTGGCTAGAATCATAGGACGTTTAACCTGTAATAATGCTTTACAAGTACAAATTTCTTAGGGAAATAAATGGTCAGAACTCACTGTCAGAAATTTCTAAGGTCTAATTCCATCTTCTTAAGAATCTTTTTAGCTCTGGGTAATTAGTTAACTTCTACATAGGTCAATTTAATTTTTACCTTATAGAGCCCTGTTAGAAACTTATTAATGTTAGAATCTTTTTTTTTTTCATTTTCTAGGCTTGTTTACAAATTGATCCTGCTGAGAGGACATCGTCAACTGATCTTCTGCATCATGAGTATTTTACTAGAGATGGATTTATAGAAAAGTAAGCATGTTGAGTGATTATGGACTTTATAGTGTTTTATATTAGGAAGTTTTAGTAGCATGAGAATTGCTGCATAGGTTAATGTTACACACACAGAAAATTCAATTTAACAAAAACTTTACTGAGTTCCTCGCTATTGACTAGGTGTATGGTAGGTTCACAGGTGTTATGATGAAAATTGTAATAAAAATAATTGTAGTTAACATTCATTACAGTTACTATGTCCTAGGCAGTATGCTAAGCTCTTTACACACATTTTCAATGGCAATCATAGGCCAGAAGATAGTAAATAAACAATCAGTACTGTTTAACTTTATTCCCATTTGGACCTCTGACTCAGAATAGTCTGGTTTTTCCTCTTCTGACAGCTTCTCTGATCTATATGTTATAGTTGGCATTTATTTCCCAAATGATTTTTTTCCCTCTGCTTTATTTATTCTCTATTGCAGTCCCTGTTGTCATATTGTCCCTACCAAAATGGAAATTTCTGGAACGTAGGGACCATGCCTCTAGTCCTTCTGTGTCCAACATTGTATATGTAACATATAATGACAGTGTATATTTATAAATCAGCTGTATTTCTTTAAAAGAAAACCCACCGTTTTCTATTTGGGCTTTGAAAGAAGATTTTTTTCTTTAATTACAGAGTCATTCAGTTGGTCTTTGGATGTGAGGTCAGAAAATATGGACATCATTTGAAAATGTGATGAATTTAAGATTAGGCATGGAAAGTTCCAGGAACTGCCATGGAAGATACACTATAATAGAAAAAGGCAAAGAAGAGAGAATCCTTTAGAGTACTTAGAACTTTAAGCATTTTAAGAATTTTAATATAAAATAAAAAATGTAAAGAAGGTATATTGAAAATCCATTGATGAAAAAAGTGCCAGTTATTGAATTAAAAAGTTGCTTTATATCACTTCTCCATAGACCAAGTTGATTTCTCCTGGATACTTAGATACTAGGATTTTAGCATGATGGGGTGAAAGTTCTTGAATTCCAATGATCGAATTCTCAGAAAATGTTTGGAGAAGACCTTTTCCTTTGATAAGTGACCTCTCCCTTTCACAGAGCCTTCTGCAATGCAAAGGAGTTTTGGCAGAAGTATGACATTTTCTTATTCAGCCAAATGAATCACACTGTTTATTTTCTTCGTCTCTTCACACTCCCCTTTACTAGACATGTACCCTGCACAGCCCTGTCAAGATTGGGTTGAACTAGGGAAGAATTTACTCATGGAATGGTATTTTAAAGTTTCCACAAACTAGGGGACACCTGGCTGGCTCAGTTGGTGGAGGATGTGACTTTTGAAATTGGGGGGTGAGTTCAAGACCCAATTGTGTGTAGAGCCACTTAAAAAAATAAAGAAAATAAAATTTCTCCAAAGTGATAATAATAGCTGCTTCAGGGAGGGGAACTGTGCAACTCAGGGGCAGGGTAGGAAGGAGACTTTTCAATACAGCCTTTTACGTTCTGAGCCATGTGAATGGTTTTCTATTAAAAAATAAGTAACATAAAAAAATCAAACTAAAACCAAAATCATCTCCCTTTAATATTGATGTATTCTGTTACATTTTGTACTAAAAATATTTCTCTAGACTAAGATTTCAGAAACTAATTAGTTCTTTTTTAAAAAAATTTTTTATTAAAAAAAATTTTTTTTAACGTTTATTTATTTTTGAGACAGAGAGAGACAGAGCATGAACGGGGGAGGGTCAGAGAGAGGGAGACACAGAATCCGAAGCAGGCTCCAGGCTCTGAGCTGTCAGCACAGAGCCTGACGCGGGGCTCAAACTCACGGACCGCGAGATCGTGACCTGAGCCCCGAAGTCGGCCGCTCAACAGACTGAGCCACCCAGGCGCCCCTAATTAGTTCATCTTTTAAGTACTGTTACTTTGAAGAAACACAAAAAGGACAAAATGGTTTGGGTTTTCCTTGGAAAGAATAATACATTTATGAAAATTAAAAAAATAATTTTATTGAGTAAAGTTTTCTAAAAGTTTTATATAGTAAATTCCCATGCCAAAATTTTTGGAAGATTTATCTTTACCAGGAAGCAATTTGTATTAAATAAATATTGTACCATCTCTTGGCACACGTGCATTTTTAATAACTTATTTATGCTGTAGTTAGCACGTAAATTAATTGATTAACTGGTACATTAAAGATAAAATACTTTATATAAATAAAAGATTATTGGTTGATAATTGCTTGTTTTATCAGATTTATACCAGAACTGAGAGCTAAATTACTACAAGAAGCAAAAGTCAATTCATACATAAAGCCAAAAGAGAATTCTAAAGAAAATGAACTTAGGAAAGATGAAAGGAAAACAACTTCTACCAATACACTGTTAAGTACTCCAATTTTGGGAAAGGTAAAGACTATTCTCTTTCTGGCCAATATAACTGTATTATAAGTAGCACTCTAATGATAAAAATAACTGTTCTTCTGACTGAGATTTTGGATGTTTGGATATTTCCTATTCCAGGAAATGGAAAAAGAGAAAAGGCCCAAGGAGATCAAAGTCAGAGTTATTAAAGTCAAAGGAGGAAAAGGAGATATCTTAGAATCAAAAAAGACAGAGTGTGAAGGTGGACATTGTCAACAGGATGCAATTGAAAATGTTCATACTATATCTCAAGACACAAAATCTGTAATCAGTGAACTACCAAACCCTGTCAATCCCGGCACTAACTCTAATGGAATGAAAAATGATCCACATGCTGGAGGTAGTATGATGATGCCACCTATCAATCTAACTAGCAGTAATTTGGTGGCTTCAAATCCCATGTCAAATCTTTCCCACTCCAAGGTGAGTTGTGACAAAAAAAGACAGAAGGAAATGAACCTAAGTGATACAACATTCCTATATAAAGGTGTTTCAAGGAATCAAGTTCATAGTGTCTGTATATAAACTGAATTTGAGGATATATTGAAATTATAATAATAGGACATTACTGAGTGTTTCTTAAGAATGCCATAGAAGAAATTAACTTTTCTTACCTATATAGATGTCTAATTTTCCACTTATGCCTTTGGGAAAAACCTCACTTTTAAAAACAAGAGCCTCAGGATAATTTCTTCCCATTTGAAGAAGAAAAAGTTGATATGACCTAGGTTCTGGGACTGATGTGCCTTGGTATAACAAAGTAAGCATTTTTTTCTGTATCATAGCAGATTTTCTAAATGGAGGAGAATAGTTGAAAATAATCGTTTATAGTCAAATAGCCTTTGAAGATCAAGTATTTGGGGAGGAAAACAACATATTAGGCCAGTTGTAGATTTAGGTACTGATACAGATTGAAAGACTGGTACCATGAGTCTGGTTAATCAAGGGCAGTGTGATGTATATAGCAAGGGTCTATTTAGTAAGGCATCAGGGATAGTTTTAAATTTAGGGAGAGGCGCCTGGGTGGCTCAGTTGATTGGGTGTCCAACTCTTGATTTCGGCTCAGGTCATGATCTCAGTGTCATGGGATGGAGCCCTGCACCAATCTCCACACTGAGTGTGGAGCCTGCTTAGGATTCTCTGTCTATCTGTCTGTCTGTCTGTCTCTCTCCCCCTCTGTCCTCTCCCATGCTCCTGTTCTTTCTTTCTCTCTAAAATAAAATAATAAAAAAAAAAACCTTTAAACTTAGGGACACTACCATGAACCTGGGTTAGGAAGGAGACTACATTCAGCATCCCAAGCCCATACTAGCATTTGAGCTATAAGTTGTAAAGCTCAATGGCTACAGCAGTGGGCCAGTGGACGTTTCTGTGTCAGTCCAAAGGTACAACAGTCTACAGACAGCAAGAGCCCATTTGTTCTTGAGAGGACCCCAAAACCCTAGTTGCAATAACCATGGTTGTAAGCCAGCCTTGGAAACCAAGCTCAGAAATTCAGAAACCAGTAGTTAAGAGATCCAGATTTAGAACAAATACAAGAAACCAAGTAGGCCAGCTGGAGTGAGCCCACAACATGGTTGTTACCACTGATGTTAGCCATGAGCAAGTTGTCTCTCTGTTTTCACCTACTTCTATCAATTGGCATTTACACAATGTGACTGCATTTTGGCACTCAGTGTTCAAACTGTAGACTGCCATGATATCACTTCATTACTGAAGCTAAAACAGAAGTGCTTATGGGGAGTTCTAATAACTTTGCCTTCATTTTTAAATAATAGGTTGACTGAAAGAGTGAAAAAGAGACATACTTCTTCACAATCTATTGTACAGTTTATGTCTAATAGCAGGCAAGAGGATGTAGGTCCCACTCAAGTAAGGCAAGAACCTAGTCATTAAAACATGGCCTCTTTTAAACTTTATCCTTGACTCCCTCCCCATTCAATCCTTTTTTCTATCTTTAGGGCTCCAACATTTTAAAAAATGTGCTTTTAGCCTTTTTTTTTCCCTCCTGAGATGAAAATAGGCCATCATTTCCTTAGTGCTTTCAGTTTTCGTTAATTTCTTATAATTTGATTTCTGTATGTGTGTGACTTGCACAAAAAAAGTTAAGATTTTCACCCTTAAAAGTCACAAGACTTGGGGTGCCTGGCTAGCTCAGTCAGAAGAGCATGTGACTCTTGATCCTCTGGTTCATAGGTTCGAGCCCTACGTAGTGTGTAGAGATTAGTTAAAAAAAAAAATAGAATCTTAAAAAAAAAAGGCACAAGACTTTTTGGTCTTTTACTGCCCCCAAAGTGTTTTTAATATCTTATTTATAGATTAAAGGCAATTACCAAATAGACACATCAAACTTTTCACTAGAAAAATATAATCCGTGGGGCACCTGGGTGGGTCAGTAGGTTCAGCATCCAGCCTCAGCTCAGGTCGTGATCTTGCGGTTCACGAGTTTGAGCCCCACATCAGGCTCTGTGTTGGCAGCTCAGAGCCTGGAGCCTGCTTCAGATTCTGTGTCTCCCTCTCTCTCTGCCCCTCCCCTGCTTACACACTCTCTCTCTCTCGCAAAAATATATAAACATTAAAAAAAATTATTTTAAAGAAAAATGCAATCAGTGTAGTTCATTGCCTTACTGTTTTACATAGGGAAGTAGCTTATTAAAAATTGAAGCATAATGTTATTTATAATAATAAAAAATGAAAACAACACAAATCTATCTAAGAGCAAGCAAGTCATTAAGCACATTAATATATATTTACACAGTGGCATACTACATATTACATTGTGGTAGAGTGTTCATTAACTTAGCAGATTTTTTGTCATCTGTTGCCAAATGAGTGAAAATAGGTAACACATTTCTAGAGTTCTGGGTTCTCAGGTTTTCAATATGTCCAGAGTACATCATTTTGTAAATGGAAAATAAATTATTAATAAAATGAACTGAAGCAGTTTGTCAAAGTCAGAGTACAATGAGTAGGATTATAAATTAAAAGTTAAGATTATGCTTCTCATGATCAACACTAGTATTCTCAGATTATCCAATATATCTTTAGAAGTTTGCTTCATGAAACTTTTATTGGAATTCGATCTGTTTATGTGTTTAATGGTATTCTATTCTACTTCTTAATTATTAAATAACCTTGCAAATGTAGACCTTTTATGACTATCCTATTACCTTCCAAATGGCTGGCAATTTTAGGCTTATGATTCAAAAAATAGTTACACATCTTTTTTTAAATTAACTCTTACTGGGGCGCCTGGGTGGCTCAGTCGGTTAAGCGTCCGACTTCGGCTCAGGTCACAATCTCACGTTCCGTGAGTTTGAGCCCCGCGTCGGGCTCTGGGCTGATGGCTCAGATCCTGAAGCCTGCTTCCGGTTCTGTGTCTCCCTCTCTCTCTGCCCCTCCCCTGTTCATGCTCTGTCTCTCTCTGTCTCAAAATAAATAAATGTTAAAAAAAAAATTAAAAAAAAAATAAATAAATAAATTAACTCTTACTTATTTGTTTGTTTAGAGCCAAATGGAGAAGGGTATATTTAATGAGCGAACAGGTCAAAATGACCAAATAGCAAATGGAAACAAAAGAAAGCTGAATTTTTCCAGATCTGACAGGAAGGAATTCCATTTCCCAGAACTGCCTTTCACGATACAGCCCAAGGAGATGAAAGGAATGGAAGGTACATATCTGTTGCACAGCTTTACAAATTTCCAGATGTTATCTTATACAAGACCTTTTTTTTGTAAGATAGCTTACATTTATAATATAATTTAGATAGAAAATAGATTGCTTTGAAAAATATTTTCAGCTGATGAGAATTTCTTTTCTCATAGTCAAAGAAGAGGTAAGTCTTAAAGGAGATACTTTTAAAGAAGGATTAAGAAAACTTTAAAAGACAAATTTTTCAGTAGCTCAGTATTGTTGAAATGTTCGTACAGTATTTGAGGAAAGTGATTTTGGTTCCGTATATGACCTGGAGTAAATCAGTTTCCTTTGTTTCTCCATGATTTTTGCCCATACAATAGTAGGAATGATATATGTACTTCTGACATCCGAAGATACAGTAGATTAAGATTTGTAACATGTATTGAGCTCTTAAAATGAAACACATTTTTTTTTACAGAGTAAATGTTTTGTTTCTTTGAAGAACAGTGACACCTTGTGAAAAGTTATTATAATAGCAAGAATATAGTACTTGAATGTAATTCAAGAGGAATTATCTGATCCACTTAATATGCAGAATTTAAAAAATAAATGTCTTCTTTTAATACCTGTAAGGCTATCTGTAAAGTGGTAAAACAAATCATTTATGATTGGCATGTTTTACCACTATAGCTGATGATTTATTAAGTTCCATTTTAATATATTGAGGAACTGACTCTAGTGGATATCACAATTTCTATTTGAAACTCTTAAAAAGGAAAGTAAAATTTCAAGGTAGGAATAACAAGTTGTCACTGTTGTATATATTTTTGCAAAAGTTAAACAGATAAAAGTGCTGAAAAGGGAATCAAAGAAAACAGATTCAACTAAAATACCAACTTTACATAATAAGGATCAAAAAAACCTTTTTTGTTTATAGTTTTAGTAAGGAGTGCTGTTTGGAACCCTTGACTTGGTGTGTAAATTTAGTTATTACTAAAAGTTACATAAACATTCAAAATTCTGTAATCTTTGAACCTGAGAAACAGATTTATATTCTCTGAAAGTAACATATTAATAAAAGTTTTTAGAAATTATTTTTTGGGGTAATTAATACTAACCCTCATTTGAACGTTGAGTGATTAGAATATACGGTACCCAGGGAAAATATTATGTATGCTGAGTGTATTATGTAATGCTGGGCCCCTTTCTTCCTGTTTTCTCTTCAGTTTATTCTGCCATCTTTGCTTTCCACCAATAGTTCTATTTTTACAAAGATTTGTTCTCAGCTAGCTATCAGATAATATTGTTGAAATATCCCAACCCCTATCTCCCAGAGAGAGTCTTGAATTTATTTGGAAATCTTCAAGATCCTCAGTATCCAAATGTATACTCTCTAAAGGTATTCTTTTAGAAAAGGGTATGGTGCTCAGCACCCACTGAATTAAATCATAGAAATGGCCTTCTATGCTACACATTTGTAAGGTGAGCAACTTCATTAAATCAGTTTCTCATGTTATAAATAAAATTGATTATATTTTTAAATTCATGATGAAATTAGCACATACTTATTAAGGAAATTTGAAGAAATTAGCAAAATAGAGAGACTTTGAAACCATGTAAGAAGGTGTTTTCACCAAGTCTGTTCAATTGCTACATCATTTGGATTAAAGAGTTATCAAATACTGTTAGATATATCTTCAAAGTGATGCTTAGGCCTTATTTTTAGCTTAGAACTTGTTAAGAACTCCACAATCCACTTTGCAGAAAAGAGATGTTTTCTAGATAGAACAAGAAAGTCATTAATAGTCACTTTTTAGTTCACCGTAGAAAGTAGTGAGGTGGCCTTTAAGTTTTAAACTTGGGTGACTTACTGATGTCGCAGCTTGTTGAGTAGCACACCCTTTGCACATTCTTCAAATGACTGACTAAATTAGTTCCCTGAGTTTGTGTATTAGGCTCCTGGTAACGTGCTGCATGTATTTATCCCACTGTCCCATGAGAGCCTCTGGAACTAAAATTATATTCCAATGCAGAAAGAAAGGAACTCTTAATTCTTTCATTTAAAGATTTCATTTAAATAAATAGGAAGGGGGGCGCCTGGGTGGTTCAGTCGGTTAAGCGTCCGTCTTCAGCTCAGGTCATGATCTCGCGGTCCGTGAGTTCAAGCCCCGCGTCGGGCTCTGTGCTGACAGCTCAGAGCCTGGAGCCTGTTTCAGATTCTGTGTCTCCCTCTCTCTCTGACCCTCCCCCGTTCATGCTCTGTCTCTCTCTGTCTCAAAAATAAATAAACGTTAAAAAAAATAAAAAAAAAAATAAATAGGAAGGGAAAATCCCTTCTTGTTCCTGTGGTGTAGAATGCTTAAAAGTTGACCTTCTCAAGAGTGACCTTGAAACAGTTATAGTTATTAGAGAAGTAATCAGTGATGGTTGTCGTTTATTTGTGCTGCCCATTCACAATATGTGCCCATTCATAATATGTTAATGTCAGAATTAAGAAACTAAACTTTGAATTGGTAGTTTATTATTTTAGGGCACAATAGAGTATGACATGGTTTTAAAAATGCAAGATAGGATATAGCAACTTTCTTGTTCTGTTCCTGGCTGTGCCAATGACTTGTTTTTGAATTATCTAGTCAGATCCATGTGCTTCCCAGTTGTACATTCAACTCCTTCAGGCATCTTAAATGTATGCTGAACTAGTGTACATATTGACACACATATATCTATATATATATATCTATGTATATATATCAACATACATATATTGAATAGACAACATAATCTAAGAGAAACTCTAAATTACTGCTGATGAGTTAGGCAAGAGAGAAAAGAGTCCATACAAAAGCCACCTTCAGTTCTGTTTCATGATGATCATGAGGAACACTTTGCTAAAGAGTGTCCCGTATAAAACAAACCCCAGGTGCAAAGTATAAGTACTTATCTGTGGCTATATTTCCTTAGCCAAAGACTCACCATTTCCTCAATTAAGGTCCTGTTTCTATTTACTTTTTAGAATACAGGAAATGCACAAACTGCAAGGAAGAAGAACCTGCCAGGTGTAGAGTAGAAAATGCAGCAGCTGAAAATTCAGGAAATCCCAGAATCATTGTATGGTTAAAAAAAAAATCCTTTTTATTAATATTACACGCACAACGAATGCTGACTAGAGAATCCTACAGATACACCATAAATCCTGTGTAGTTATGTGTATATTCACTGAAATTTTTAAAAATTTATTAGTCTTTAAATTATTCATGTTTTCTTAATTTAAACACTAAGTTATAGAAATTGCCCAACTGGTACATTCTAATAAAACTGCAACTTACATGAAGTCAGATAATTTTATTTGATGTTGTGTTGTCTTAGTCTTGTATAATCAATGGTCATTCTTAGCTTTGGTTCAGAACTTTATAATTATAGAAGGAAAAGTTTCTAATTGTGTATTAAAACGAGATCCCAATGTCTAATAGCACCAAACATTTCTGAGCAAACAATTACACTTGATAAGCGTGAAATAAGATTTGGTTCCACACTAAATATTCTGGAACAGCATTTAAACATATCATGAAGGTCATTTAAGAGGATTGAAATTGAGGACAGCACTGAAGCAAATCTTTTGGCTTGACCTGCATGTTTATCATTTAGTAGTTTATATAAAACATATTATTACATATAATTTAACACTAATACAGTCAAGGTTTTGGCAGCATGTAATTAAGTTCTTATTTCTGGTCTTACTGGCTTGGTTTCTGATTTTAGGGTGGAGATGGCCATTTTAAGGGGAAGAATTGGAAGAGGAACAAATTTTTTTCTGGTAGTGTTCTTTCTTTTAAATCTTAAAAATACAAATTGGCAAGTCTCCTCTTATTTTATGTACAATAGAAATGTAACATGAGCTATTAAGACAGCCATGCATCTTGCATTAGCATCATCCAACTTTGTTTCGTTAGCAAACCATTCAGTGTTTTGTATTCTTCTAAGAATTCTGTTAGTTTAGAATTATGAAGTTACCTCTCCGCCTGCTTCTTTACTTGCCATGGTTACTGAGTTACGTAACACATCCTGTCATACGACACACAGTATACATACTCTGATATTTGCTCTTTGCTAATCACATAACCTGAAGTCTCTTTTATCTCCTAGAATGCTCAGGCTTCCTGAAGTGAGTTCTTAATGAAATATCTGACCCATTGTTTTAAAAGCTCTTCTTACCCTTACATGATTAAAAGTATGTTCTTGGGGCACCTGGGTGACTCAGTCAGTTAAGCGTCCAATTTAGGCTCAGGTCATGATTTCACAGCTCATGAGTTCCAGCTCCACGTCAGTCTCTGTGCTAACAGCTCAGAGCCTGGAGCCTGCTTCGGATTCTGTCTCCCTCTCTCTCTACCCCTCCTCCGCTCATGCTCTGTCTCTGTCTCTCAAAAATAAATAAACATTAAAAAATTTTTTTTTCAACTTTTTTTTTTTTTATTTATTTTTAGGACAGAGAGAGACAGAGCATGAACGGGGGAGGGGCAGAGAGAGAGGGAGACACAGAATCGGAAACAGGCTCCAGGCTCCGAGCCATCAGCCCAGAGCCTGACGCGGGGCTCGAACTCACGGACCGTGAGATCGTGACCTGGCTGAAGTCGGACGCTTAACCGACTGCGCCACCCAGGCGCCCCTAAAAATTTTTTTTAAAATGTTCTTAGCTGTAAAAGCATTTAAAATATTTATAAAATACCTGAAGACTGTATGATATTCAAGTGTTATTTAAATTGTTTTATTCTTTTTTGTTTTGTTTTCACTTAAATTCCACTTAGTTAATAATCCTTTTATTCTTTTGAATGACTCCCAGCACTCTTCCAGTTTCCTTGTTCCATCTGATAGTGCCTTTTATTTGGTACAGACTTTTTCTATTCCATAAGATATGTACAACCTGGAAGAGGTACACCACTAAAATTCTTGATTGTCCTGTTCTTAAAACAACAACAACAATAATAAAGTGGCATTATCTGGTATTTTACCAGGGCTTTACCTGATTTGGTACTTATTAAATAGACATGAGAAACAAAGGAAAACGTAATTTCTTTATTACAGTATTGTAATACTTTTTATCTTATTTTAATTATTTTTAAGTTTTTATTTTATTTTTAAGAGAGAGACAGAGAGAACGAGTGGGTGAGAGGCAAAGGGAGAGACAGAGAAAGAGAATCTCAAGCAGGTTCCATGAGCTGGCAGGGTTCGGACTCACGAACCATGGGATCATGACCTGAGCTGAAACCAAAAGTTGGACACTTGACTGACTGAGCCAACCAGGTGCCCCTCTTTTTATCTTAAGTTTGATTGGAATTAATACCTGAGATTATTATACATAATTTACTTTTCTAATAGAATTCCTGTTACTTTTAGCAACTCATCTCCTCCAGGGAAATTAAGAGTTGTTCCCTGTAGTAGGTTCAACAGATAGAAGTCTGCCTCTTACCTGTTGCATTTGGGTATTTGTTGATCCTACATCAATATCAAAGGATTCAACTTGTACAAAAAATGTCTACTTGGATTTTAATTGGGATTGTGTTAAATCTATATATCAGTTAGAGGAAAATTGATATCTTAATAATATTAAGTCTTTCTTTTTAAAAAAAATTTTTTAAGTTTATTTATTTTTGAGACAGAGAGAGACAGAGCATGAACGGGGGAGGGTCAGAGAGAGAGGGAGACACAGAATCGGAAGCAGGCTGTAGGCTCTGAGCCATCAGCCCAGAGCCTGACGCGGGGCTCGAACTCACGGACCGCGAGATCGTGACCTGGCTGAAGTTGGACGCTTAACCAACTGAGCCACCCAGGCGCCCCAATATTAAGTCTTTCAATACATGAGGATAAACTCTCCATTTATTTAGATCTTCTTCAATTTCTGTCTGTAATATTTTATACCAGTATTACACGTCATTCATTAAATTTGTTTCTATGTATTTTGTTTTTTTGATGCATTATAAATAGTATTGTTTTTAAATATCATTTTCCAGTTGGTTTTGCTAATATACAGAAGTACAGTTTGTTTTTCTATCTTGATCTTGTATTCGGAGACTTTGCTAAATTCACTTAATTTATTCTAGTAGGTTTCCTAATTTCATTTGTTCCTTCTTTTCTTCCTTCTTTTTTTATATTCCTTAGGATTTCCCAGATAGGCAATCATAACATCTACAGATAAAGATAGTCTTACTTCTTCCTTTCCAATGTTTATGCCTTTTGTTATTTTTTCTTGCCTTATTGCACTGACTAGAACATGTGACAATGTTGAACAGAAGTAGTGAGAGTGAATGGACATCCTTGCTTTTTTTCCTGTACTGGAGGGAAAACATTCAGCTTTTTCCCATTATGATGTTAGTTACAGGTTTTATGTACATGACTTTTATTACACTGAGGAAGGTTTCTTCCCTTTCTCTTTGCTCAAGCAGATGTTAAATTTTGTTAAATGTTTTTCCCATAACAACTGAGATGTTCTTAGGATTTTCCTTCTTTATTATGTTAATGTGAATTATATTAACTGATGTTTGAATGTGAAATCAACCTTACATTCCTGAGATTAAATATCACTTGATCCTTTTTATGTTTTGTTTTGGATTTGGTTGGTTAATATTTTATTAAGGATTTTGACATTCATGTTAAGGAGGAATTTTAGCCCTTTTTTTTTTCCTTATATTGTACTTGTTTGGTTTTGGTGTCAGTGTTAGGTTGCTTTATAAATGAGTTGGGAAGTGTTCTCTCTTCGTCTATTTTCTACAAGATTGATTTTCTTTTTTCCTTAAATGTTTGTTGGAAATTCCAGGGAAGGAGTGCCTGGGTGGCTTAGTTCGGTTAAGTGTTGGACTCTTGATTTCAGCTCAGGTCATGATCTCACAGTTCATGGGTTTGAGCTCTGCATAGGGCTCTGTGTTGGTAGTGTGGAGCCTGCTTGGGATTCTGTCTCCTTCTCTCTCTGCCCCTCTGCCACTTGCTCTCTGCATCTTTCTCAAAAATAAATTAAAATAAACTTAAAAAAAAAAGAAAGGACAATAAAGAAACGCCAGGGAAGCCAACAAGGCCTGGAATTTTCTCTGTGGAAATATTTTAATATACAAATTCAATTTCCTTCAATTTATTTAAGAGATATCCACATCCATTATTTCTCCTTGTGTCAATTTTGGTAATTTGCCTCCTTCAAATAATTTATTCATTTCATCAAAGTTGCTGATTTTATTGGGGTGCCTGGGTGACTCAGTTGGTTAAGCATCTGACTTCCATGATCTCACCACTCATGGGTCTGAGCCCCGCCTTGGGCTCTGTGTTGACAGCTCAGAGCCTGGAGCTTACTTCGGATTCTCTGCCTCCCTCTCTCTCTGCTCCTACGCTGCACACACTCTTTCTCTCTCAAAAATAAATAAACATTAAAAATTTTTTTTAATTAAAAAAATAAAATAAAAGATGTTTTAAGTTTATTTGTTTATTTTGAGAGAGAGAGAGAGAGAGAGAGTGTGTATGTGTGTGTGTGTGTGTGTGCATGCAAGTGAGCATGGGAGGGGCAGAGAGAGAGAGGGAGAGAGAGAATCACAAGCAGGCTCTGTAAAAACATGGAGTTTGATGCAGGGCTTGAACTCATGAACTGTGAGATCATGACCTAAGCCAAAATCAAGAGTCAGACACTTAACCAACTGAGCTACCCAGGTGGCCCTAAAAGATTTTATTTTTAGATAATCCCTACACCCAATGTGTGGCTCACATTTACAACCACAAGATCAAGAGTTGCATGCTCTACTGACTGAGCCAGCCAGACACCCCCATACCTGAGTTTATGATAATGAAGCCCCCTTTCAACCACATCTGAGTTTTTGCTAATGAGATGCCTCTTAGAGGAAAAGGGCTGGTTCTGAGAGGAACTAACAATATGACAAGAGGATTAGAATTTTCAGCTCTGAGCTCTAGGGAGAGAAGGGCTAGAGATTGAGTTCATCACCAGTGGCCAATGATTTAATCGATTATGTCTATATACTGGCACCTCCATGAAAACCTAAACAAAGGGATTTGGAGAGCTTTCCAATTGGTAAATACATTGAGGTCCTGGGAGGATGATGCACCCAGAAAAGTCATGGAAACTCTGCACTCCTCCCCACATACTTTTTCCTATGCATCTTTTTCATTTGGCTCTTTCTGAATTGTATCCTTTATAATAAATTGATAATAGCAAGTAAACCACTTTCCTGAGTTCTGTGAGCCATTCTAGCAAATTATTAGACCCAAGAAAGAGGTTGTGGCAATTCCTGATTTACAGCCAGTTGGTAAGAAGTAGAAGAGGCTCAGACTTGTGACTGGAGTCTGAAGTGAGGGACAGTCTTGCACTGAGCCCTTCAGCTGTGGGCTAACTCCAGGTAGTGTCAGAAGTGTTATGAGTAGAAGAAGCAGTTTTTCTATTAACTTTTATTTTTCTGGCTCCTGAAAGGTGGAGCTGAGGTCATGACTTGAGACTTCTCATCTCTTATTTAAAAAAAATTTTTTAATGTTTATTTATTTTTGAGAAAGAGAGAGAGAGCTTGCGTGTGAGCAGGGGAGGGGCAGAGAGAGAGAGAGAGAGAGAGAGAAGAGGGAGACACAGAATCCAGAGGGAGATAGATGTGGGGCTGGAACCCATGAACCATGAGATCATGACATGAGCCGAAATTGAACACTGAACCAACTAAGCCATCCTGGCATCCCTCCTCTTTTCTAATATGAACATTTAAAGCTTTAAATTTCCATGTTAACTGTATGCCACAAATTTAAATAGTATTATTTCAATCAGTTAAAAATATTTCCCAATTTCCTTTATGATTTCTTTTGTTGTTCAATTATCAACTATTTAGGTTGGTTCCAAATATCTTACTATTATCAATTTTTTATTTAATTTTCAGGGAATATATTATTTTGGTCCTAAATCCGCTGAGACCTGTTTTATGTCCCAGCATATGGTTTATCTTATTGAATGTTGAAAAAAACTTAAAATGAATGTGTATACTTGAAAATAAGTATTCTCGAAAAAAAATATCTTGGGGTGCCTGGGTGGCTCAGTTGGTTAAGCGTCTGACTTCGGCTCAGGTCATGATCTCACAGTTTGTGAGTTCAAGCTCTGTGTGGGGCTCTGTGCTAACAGCTCAGAGTCTGGAGCCTGCTTCGGATTCTGTGTCTCCTCCTATCTCTGCCCCTCTTATGCTCACACTCTCTCTGTTTCTCTGTAATAAATAAAAATAAAAATAAAATAAATATTTTGTTGAAGTTGAATATAGTGTTCTATAAAAGACAATTAGATCAAGTTTGTTGATACTGTATTTAGGTTTCTTATCTTTCTGATTTTTAGTCTACTTCTTTTATCAGTTGCTGAGGGAGGAATATTGAAATCTTCAACTATAATTTTAGATTTGTCTTTTTCTCCTTTCTGTTTTGTTAGTAGTTACTTTATACATTTTGAAGCTCTGTTATTAAGTGCATGTATATTTAGGGCCTTTTTATTTCTGATAAAATTGACCTGATCTGCTGTCCAGTATCTGAAACAGTTGTTTTATGTGTTTTGTCCAGTTTTATTGTTGTTTGAGGTAAGACCAGTACCTGTTACTCCATCATGGCTGGAACTAGAAGTTCAGTTTAAGAGTTCTGGTAGTGGAGATACAGTCACTATTTTAGGCAATGGAATTGTATTGAATAACATATGCTATTTATCTTAAGAATTAAAAAAAAAAACTTTAGTCATTATCAAAAGTTATAGCTCTATAGTATATAAAATGTCCCTTTTTTCCTCTATTTTAGTTTCAGACCATCCCTAAGGATATGAATATGTAGACAGGAATTTGCTCCCTTATGTGTAAATAGGAGCCTATACCTTTTGTTTTTGTTGTTCTTATTCTGGTTATTGTAATGCTAATTTATTCTGTGAACTCTTTGCCAAAGTATAAATTAAAGGGCCCTAAATGGAAATTGGCCCATGTTAGTAAAACTACTAGCAGAAATGCATAAGGAAATGATCAAGAAATCTTTGGTGATGTAGGAAACTTATGTTACAAGATGACAACAAGAAATCATTCTTTTCATTTTAATAAAAAGCAAAAATATAGAAACAAGGAAAATGTCCTACTATCCTGCTAGTGTCCTAACTGCCTACATATTCTTCCTACACTGTTAGGAAACGATGATAACTGATGACTCTGTAAAGGCAAAGAATTATAATAACTTTTCTTCTTTTCTGAAAAAAGTAATCCTGAAGTCAGATAACCTGAAGTATGTACTTACAATGGGTGCGATGAAAGCCAAACTAAAAGAGAAGAGGGTAAAACTAGTTAAAGCTGTGGTGTATTCAAACTTGTCCAAAACAAAACAAAAAAACAAAGGAACAAAAAAACTTGTGTAAATATATTGTCATTCATCCTAGGATTGCTGAGAAATAGTTGCTATCGATTAGTTACAAGTGGTTATTTGGGAAACCTCTCAGAAGGCAGATAAATGTAGCACCCTTCTTTTATTTTATTTTATTTTATTTTATTTTATTTTATTTTATTTTATTTTTTTAATGTTTGTTTAGTTTTTTTAAAATTTTTTTAAATGTTTTTATTTTTGAGACAGAGAGAGACAGAGCATGAGTCGGGGCCGGGGGGGGGAGAGATAGAGAGAGAGAGAGAGAAAGAGATACAGAATCTGAAGCAGGCTCCAGGCTCTGAGCTGTCAGCACAGAGCTGGATGCGGGGCTTGAACCCACAAACTGCAAGATCATGACTTGAGCCAAAGTCAGACACTTAACTGACTGAGCCACCCTTCTTTAAAATCTTATGGGCAAAAAAAAAGAAACAGATTGGGGCGCCTGGGTGGCTCAATCTGTTAAGTGTCTGACTTCAGCTCAGGTCATGATCTCATGGTCTGTGAGTTCGAGCCCCACATTGGGCTCTGTGCTGACAGCTTGGAGCCTGGAGCCTGCTTTGGATTCTGTGTCTCCTTCTCTCTCTACCCCTCCCCCCACTCATGCTCTGCCTTTCTCTGTTTCTCAAAAATGAATAAGTGTTTAAAAAAAAAAAGGATTTATTTTTTTTAAGTTTATTTATTTATTTTGAGAGAGACAGAGTGTGTGAGTGGGGGAGGGGCAAAGAAAGAGGGAGAATCATCTCAAGCTGGCTATATGCTATCAGTGCACAGCCAATGTATGGCTCAAACTCAGGAATCTGTGAGATCATGACATGAACAGGTATCAAACAGTCAGACGCTTAACCTGGGTGCCCCCAAAACAACAGTTTATTTACCTTAATTTTGAAACCTGAAGATGACCGGGGCGCCTGGGTGGCGCAGTCGGTTGAGCGTCCGACTTCAGCCAGGTCACGATCTCGCGGTCTGTGAGTTCGAGCCCCGCGTCAGGCTCTGGGCTGATGGCTCGGAGCCTGGAGCCTGTTTCCGATTCTGTGTCTCCCTCTCTCTCTGCCCCTCCCCCGTTCATGCTCTGTCTCTCTCTGTCCCAAAAATAAATAAAAAAAAAAAGAAAAAAAAAAAAAAAAAAGAAACCTGAAGATGACCTAGGAAGAATCACTAGACAGTTGATTTATAGCTTTGTGGAAGAATAGTGGATGACAATCATTATGAATTTATTTTATCTGATTACTTTATCTTAATAATAGTTTAGTGAACCCTGTAAACAAAGGGAAAGCAGGAGATATAATGATTTTGTGGTTTAAATAATCAAAAAGCGTTTGGGCTCAGTTCTCAGACCTTCTCTTTTCTCTGTGTAGTCCTTTGGTGAGCTCATCCAGATTCATGGCCTTAAATACCATTTACATACTGATGACTCTCAGTTCTCTATCTCCAGCCTGGACTTGGCCCCTAAACTCCAGACTCAGATTCCAACTGTCCATTCAACAGCTCCACCAGAACACATAATAGGTATCTCAAACTTAACATGTCCAAAATTAAGATCCTGATCTCTTCCTCGCTCCCTCCTGCTCCTCCATATTTTCCTCATCTTAGTTAAGGGCAACTCCATTCTTCCATTTACTCAGCAGAAATATCTTGGAATAATCCTGGACATCTCCCTTTCTCTCATCCCCTACATTCTTTCAGCTATACCTTCAAAGAATTTCCAGGATTTGACTAATTTTTACTCTTCTACTACTATGCACAATATTTCTTACCAATTGTTCAAGACAACCTCCTTACCGATTTTTACTCATAAATGGCGACTTTACTTAAAATTACGACTTTTCCCATTCTTGTTCCCCTTTTTAACTTTTTCATATAGCATTTCTCTACCTGACAAGCTACATATTTTACTTATTTGTTTTGTTTTTTAATGGTCTCCCTCCATTAAAATATGCCAGGCACCTTCCCAGTCATGGGGAATACAGCAATGAGTCAAACACTAAATCCCTGCTCCATGAGTTCCTGACTTATTTACCTAAATGTATGGATACACATGGCATTGAAAGAATTAATGATCCTGTGAAATGTATAACTCAAAGCAGTAAATAAAATGAGTTTTGCCTTAGATTGACTTTCACACCGTCTTTGGTTAAGGTTCTTTCTCTTCACAAGTAGCTTTCATCTAATAGATAGCAATATATAGATTACAGGTGTCCAGTGGCTTTACATAGTCTATATGTCCCTCTTGTCCAAGAGTAAAAATGATTATCAGGTTCTCTTTGAAGTCTGATAGTCCCAACCTCCTGCAGAGGGAGCTTAGGGTCCAGCATTTCCAGGATCTGGAGCCATTATGTGCCCTGGTTTAATAGAGGATAAGCTACTTGGTCCTCTGTTGGACCGAACTAGTGTATGGAGATGAAGATGGGGCACTAATACAGCAATGTTTTTTGCTCCACATCAATGGTTCTTGGTATTCTAGGAGAGAGCTACAATAAAAATGCATGCTAGGTATTGGGCTGTTTCACATGAATGACTCCAAAGTCTTAGGACATTACAAACTAAGCCATAGATTATTTATATACATTTCAGGCAGCATCTCTTGGGCTTCTCTGAATAATTTCTTTGTGGTTACTAATTATTACATTGAACAGTATTATTAAAATCTTTAAAGCATATGACGCCTTGTGAAAACCTTTAAAAACAAGATTTATTATGGATAATTCTGTCATCAATAATCTTCCTTGTTGTTTTTTGATAGATTTGAGTTCAGAAAATTGTTTTTTCCAAAAAGAGTATGTGGTGGTGTCAGAATATTTTCTGAAATTATATAAACTTCTGGGGCTTCTATCTTTTTAAAAATATTTATTGAATGAACATTCGATTTTTATTAAAAGCCATATGATATAATAGAGTCCAGATTAGTATCAGATTACCTGAATTAGAATGATGGTCTAAAGGCTGTGGTAAACCACTTCTTCACTGGTGATTTTGCGTGTGGTGCTTTGTTGCCTCAATTTTCCTACCTCGGAAATGGGAACAAGAGTAACTTATCTTAGACATATTGTAAGGACTTACTGGGATAAGATTTAAAATACACAGGGCATAGTGAGTTTTCATGATGAAATTTAATTGTTCATGGTACCTTTGGAGTCTCATTCAAAAATGCCGAATAATGGTCTTTAATTTTAGTTCTGTTGTCCTAGTTGTTTCAATGTATCCTGACTTCATTCCCTGGATAATACATTCAGTGTGGAGGTACTCTCTACTCTTGTTGCATACTGCCTGTGAAAATTCTGAGGGTATCTGTGCCTTGTTCTTCATTTGTTTAGGTAAGAAGTTGGCAGCAATACAACAAAGACCTGCTCTTCATGTATAAATGTTCCATTAAATACAAGAAAAAACATGGTGGGGCACCTGGGTGGCTTAGTCGGTTAAGCCTCCAACTTTGGCTCAGGTTTGTGAGTTTGAGTGCCTCATTGGGCTCTGCTGTCAGCACAGAGTTGGCTTCAGATCCTCTGTCCCCTTCTCTCTCTGTCCCTATGCTGTTCATTCTCTCTCTCTGTCTCTCAAGTAAATAAAGACTTAAAAAAAAGAATAAACATGGCATTTAGAGCTTCAAAAGAGAACTGTATAACATATCTCTTTCTGTAGTTAAGAAAAAAATTAATCTCTGCAGATTTGGCAGCACTTTTTAAAGTTGTGCTATGTTAAATGAGAGATACTTGTATTGGAGCTCTTTTTATTTTTCAGAGAGAGAGAGAAAGCACAAGTAGGGGACAGGGGCAGAGAGAGAGAGAGAGAGAGAGAGAGAGAGAGAGAGAGAGAGAGAGAATCTTGCACAGAACCTGATGTGGGGCTTGATCCCACGACCCTGGAATCGACCTGAGCTGAAATCAAGAGTCAGATGCAACCAACTGAGCCACCCAGGCACCCCTGTATTGTAGTTCTGTTCCATCCTGGGGAAACGAAGTGTAGACTAGCAATTCCCAGCTTTCATCTTTTGAGGCTATATTGGACTTTCTCAAAGTCTGTACATTAGTGGAGCAGGTAAGGCGATGTCACAAACATGGCTATGTTAGGGTGTTGGAGAGGATGAGTTACTGGTTAATATAGGGAGATCCAGGTATTATGCAGCTTGATGCTTTCATATCTCAGGACCCTTTTTGGAGAAAAAGAACACAGAATTGCAATAAAAATATTGCTAGGGCTATTCTTATGGCCTTGGAGTGAGCCTATACAAGGCTGATGGGATTGCCATGACTTGGTTGCCTGTGGCTACCAAAAGTCACGGAAAGAAGTGGGTTATGGCAAAGACAGTGGCAGCTGAGTTGGCAATCAACTGAGTCAAGTTTTGAAATCTATTGGGTAGATATCCATGTGATAATTGGGACTCTTGGCTCCAGTCCTTTGACCAGGTGGAGTTGTAAGTGGAAGAGGTTACAACTCATAGCTTAGAGGGTTGCTGCCATGTGGCACCTATTTTCTTTCATCTGGAGGAAGGAACAAAGGATATAGTCACAGTGATAGGGAAGCACCCTAACACCTTGAAGAATAAAATTAAAATTTGATTCATTACATATTGAGTCTGGCTTCTGTTTTTACCACAGCAATAAAACCTTGCTTTTGATGGACATCAATTATTTCCTAGTTGTCAGATTCAGTGGCTTTCTTAAAGTCCTTATTTTCCCTGATTTTCTGTCGCATTTGATGCCATGAATCATCTTTTTCTTCTTGAAACACTCTCACCTTTTTGGTCACACCACTGTTTTCTTCTCACCTCCAAACACTTTTCTGTTCTACTAATAATTTATCTTCCTACCTTTTTCCCTGTCAGCATCCTCTAAAGTTCATTTCTTAAGCCTTCTACTCTTCCCTGTTTTCCTGAGGAAAGTGTGCTGCTCTTCTATCTTGACTACCACCACAGAGGGTATTAGAGGATATTCTTCCAAAATATTTAGTTCTGAACTGACATTTTTCTGATCTCCACATTTTGCTAATATTTCCACTTTATTGTTTTGCTGTTTCTTCAAACTTACCATATCTATATTGGATTCATTTCTCCCCAAACTATCTTTCTTTTCCCTCCTGGATTTTCTTGTTTCTAAAAGTGGTACCATGGTTTCCTCAGGTTTAAACTTGGCATCAACTTGATTTTTTTTTGTTCATTTTCCATGTATCTGATAGCCATTAGGGTATCAGGAGTACTTGATTCTTTATAACTCATTTGATCCTTGTATATTGTATTAACTTTTCATGTTTAAGTTTATGAGCCTCTCTTGTATGATTGGGACTTTATTTTTCCTGTAGACTCCCATTTTTTTTAATTGCTTATACTATATATATCTAAACAAATATTATATGTTTCACATCCTGTTTTATGATGCTAGTTATCTCTTAAATTATATCTTTGTAACTATCACTCCTCCCCAAGTGTCTTTATATAATTATGTACCTTAATATGTATGGAACAAATAAATTCAAAACAACCTGGGTAGTTTGGACACTTGCTGAAGAGTCAATGAATGATATTAAAAATGATTAGTAAGAATCTGAGGCATGGTTGTCACTGAGCAAGCTTGTTGGAAGAAATCTTGGGATTGGAGTTAGTGATGTCATGCTACAGTTCCTTTCCCAAACTTCAGAGCACTCACAATTCTGTTTACCTTTACAAAGGTGCAGTTGAAGCTTTTCTGAAGTTTCAGCATTGTTAGATCAAAAACAAGTCTCCTTTTTCATTTCTGACAGTATGCATCCTAGCTATCTGACAACATGTGTGCTGGATATCCTAAAAAATTCCAGTTATAGAAGCTCATGTCTAAACTGGTGGTTTAGAGTATGGTTTTAGCAGGTCATTCAAGTGAAAGGAGATAAAGTCTGGGCCTATGCAAAGTTGTATTGGAAACTGCACATAAAGCTGAGTCCTTGAAAAGTGATACCCTTAGTAAAGAGTGAATTAGACAAAGCCAACTCCTTGAAGAGGTTGTAGAGAAGTTTATCTGCCTTGTCCTTGGCTCTGGATGGCAAAAACAAAACAAAACAAAACAAAACAAAACAAAACAAAACAAAACAACAAACAACCTTTCCCTTGAGAACTCATAACCATCCTTTACACAGGTTTAGGGTCAGAATTCACACTGCCTGTATTATTCCAGAACCCCAAGGTGAGAATGTAGCTGAAAGTACTAATGGATAAGTGATGAAACCAGGTGGCTGGTGGAAGCAAACGCAAATCCTTTCTGGAGGAATGCAGTTTAAAGTAGGATGTTAAGGGCACCTGGGTGGCTCAGTCGGTTAGGTGTCTAACTTCGGCTGAGGTCATGACCTCATGGTTTGTGGGTTCAAGCCCCACGTCAGGCTCCGTGCTGACAGCTCAAACTTGTGAGTTTGAGCCCCATGTTGGGATTCACAGTGAGAGTGCGGAGCCTGCTTTGGATTCTCTCTTTCCCTCCCTCTTTGCCCCTCCCTTGCTCATGTGCTCTGTCTCTGTCTCTGTCTCAAAGTGAATGAATAAATTTTAAAAAATAATTACAAGTAGGATCCTCATGGAGTTGTCAAATAGTAAATTAGAACTAAAGAGAGAATAAGTGAAATGAAAAATAGATCTAAAGAAATTACTCAGATAACGGCCTAGGGAAATAAGAAGTAGAAAAGATAAAGTGGAAGTTAAGAGACATGGATGAAGTGTGTGAAAGTCTGACATATGACTAAATACAATTCTGAAAGGAAAAAAAAAGAAAGAATGAGAGAGGGAAATGTTCAAAGAAATGATAGCTGATAATTTTGCAGAATTGATAAAAAACGAATGGTTACGACTCAGGAATCCCAGTGAATTCTAAGAATAAGGAAAATGAAATCCACTCTCTGACACATCACCCTGAAAGTACACAACACCAATGAAGTGAAAAAATGGAAAAGCAGTTAGAGAAAAAGACCAAGCCCTGTAAATGAATGATACATAGAATTACAACTGACTTCTCAACAGCACAGTGGAGGTCAGAAAATAGTTGGAATGATACCTTCCATGGACCAAGAGAAAATAGCTATAACCCTGGAATACTGAAGTAGATTAATAGTCATCTCCCAATATCAGTTCTCTGCTTCTTCTTTTGTAATAAAAGTCTTGATTTGTGGGTTGCCTGGGTGGCTCATTCAGTTAAGTGTCAGACTTTGGCTCAGGTTATGATCTCACAGCTTGTGAGTTCAAGCCCTGTGTAGGGCTCTGTGCTGACAGCTCAGAGCCTGGAGCCTGCCTCGGATTCTGTGTCTCCCTCTCTCTCTGCCCCTCCCCCCCTCAAAAATAAATAATAAAACATTAAAACATTAAAAAAAATTAATAAAAGTCCTGATTTGTAACTGAACCATGAATGCCTGGAATAAAAACTACTTTTCCTAGCCTTCCTTACAGTTAGCATTATCAGATAAGTAGTGAAAGTAGTAATTTATATTAAAGTCTAACAAGTCAAAAGTTTTGCTTTATTGTAGGCAATTGGTAAGATAATATAAAAAAATGAAACAGCTGTCTTTGATGTTGGGCAACAGGCAGCCCAGGACAATCATCCCTGAATGAATGATTTCCTTCCTTATGAATCATTTCCTTCATAGAAGGAAAATGAAGTGGTCACTATGATCACACAGGCTTTTTACAATTCCTGGATCACAGGATAAGGAGGTGGTGATCCAAGGAGAGCCTGTTAATTTTTCTGAGTTGATGAGGTAGGGAGATAAGCTCAGGGAGGCCAAGGTGGCTACAATTTACAAGGCAGCATACTAGAGAAGAGAAAGCTATGTAGAGAAGGAGCTTAGAAATCTGTATTGGTGGGAATGCAAGCTGGTGCAGCCACTCTGGAAAACAGTATGGAGGTTCCCCAAAAAATTAAAAATAGAACTATCCTACAACCCAGAAATTGCACTACTAGGTATCTATCCAAGGGATATAGGTGTGCTGTTTCGAAGGGACACATGCACCCCCATGTTTATAGGAGCACTATCAACAATAGCCAAAGTATGGAAAGAGCCCAAATGTCTATGGATGGCTGAATGGATAAAGAAGATGTGATATATCTATACAATGGAGTATTACTCGGCAATAAAAAAGAATGACATCTTGCCATCTGCAACTACGTGCATGGAACTAGAGTATTATGCTAAGTGAAATTAGTCAGATAAAGACAAAAATCGTATGACTTCACTCAGATGAGGACTTTAAGAGACAAAACAGATGAACATAAGGGAAGGGAAACAAAAATAATATAAAAACAGGGAGGGGGACAAAACAGAAGAGACTCATAAATATGGAGAACAAACATAGGGTTACTGGAGGGGTTGTGGGGGGGGGATGGGCTAAATGGGTAAGGGGCACTAAGGAATCTACTCCTGAAATCATTGTTGCACTATATGCTAACTAATTTGGATGTAAATTTTAAAAAATAAAAAATAAAATGAAAAAAAAGGAAAAAAAAAAAGAAACAAAACTAATGAACAAAGAGAAAGAGAGGGAGACAAACCAGGAAAGAGACACTTAACTATAGAGAACAAAGGGATGGTTACCAGAAAGGAGGTGGGTATTGGGATGGGCAAAATATGTGAAAGGGATTAACAGTATGCTTATCATGATGAGCACTGAGTAATGTATAAAATCGTTGAACCACTACATTGTACACCTGAAACTAATATAGTACTAACTGTATAAAATTTTTTTAAGTAAAATAAAATCTTTAAAAGATAGTTACCTGTTTAGGGACAGTCCCTAGATTGTGGCCTAATTTTGCAGTCTGTGTTTTCAATACCTATTTAATTTTTAGAGCCTTTATGGAGCTATTTTAGTCTGCTTGGTTCATCTGGTGCTGCTGAAATAAAGCTGTATGTCTATACAAAAAAAAAAAAGAAATCTGTATTGGTTCCCTTCCAATATTTGTCTGGATAATAATATTTGAGTGTGTGGTAGCCATGAAGATGCACCTCTCAGAGCTCCAAATGCAGAGAGTGTAATTGACCTTATGCCAGAAGAAGTTTAAGAATTAGCTAGCTTACCAAAAGGAGCCAGGGAAATACCTCTGGGATTTGATTTTTAGGGTATTTGATCAAGGGGACTGGAATATAAGTCCAGATAAGGAAGAATTCATTGACTTGGGCGCACCACCTCAGAACATGAGATATAACACCCTATGAGAACCTTAGGGGATGTAGCAAATTGACTATTAGAAGCCTGGAAAAAGCTATGGCCAGCACCCATGGAAATAGTAATGCCTGAGTTGCCCTTACAGATGGATTAAAGAGGCTAAGTGAATGGGCTTGCTAGAATAAATTATGTAAGATCAAAAGACCAACCAAAGAATGATGTTACATGGTAGGGACCCAGGGTACACATCATTCACTAAGGTCCTAGAGAAAGGACAAGTAAGACTTGTATACTGAAAACTGCAGCAATAGAGGCTAATGTCAAGCTCCTGACATATGGTTATTCTTTGAGGAGACCAACTAGCTACTAGGTGGTAAGTCAAGTATATCAGGCTTTTTCCATCCTTGAAGGACTAGGGTTTCATTTTCACAGAGATGGATACCTATTGTGAATATATATATGCTTTCCTGCCTGAAGATTTTCAGTAGCCTGGGACTTCAGAATACCTGATTCACAAGCATGGAAATACACACAGTGTAGCATCCAACCACTTCACGATGAAGAAGATGTGGGAATGGTCTGATAGCCATGGGAATCAGTGTAGTATTCATCCAGTACCATTTCAAAGCAGCCAACCTCATAGAATAATGGACCAATATTTATAAGGTGCAACTGAAGTGACAGCTCAGAGGCAGTTTTATGAAAGGATGATGTGCTGTTCTTCAGGGTGTAGACTATATAGTAAATCAGAGATATTTATGAATGCTGTATCCCAACAGAAATATCTGGGTGCTGTATTTCCATGGATCCGGGAGCCAAGGCATGGAAGGAGGAAAGGCTCCACTTAGCATCACTTCCAATGACCTACTCTGGGATTTTGTATTTCTCATCCTTGCAGCTTTGGGGTTTGGTGAAACTGGAGTTCTTCGTTTTCAAAAGGAGCACGTTCTTGCTAGAGGCCACAGCAAGACTGCTAGTGAACTAAAAGTTATAGCTGCCACTATGGAATTTTGGATTCCTTGTGACCAGTGACTAGTGGTCAAAAAGAAGAATCCCCACATTGATAGAGGTAATTGGTCCTGATCAGCAGGAGGAGGTAGGACTGCTGTTACAGGAAGAGGGCAGGGATATGTTTTAAGCCCACTTATCCATTTGAGTGCCTCCTGGTACTTCCTTATACTTTCTAACCATGAATGGACACATGTGGCCACTGTCTGACTGAGAATGGACACATGTATGATTTCCAAGGATTTAGACTTCCTAGGAGTGCTGGTTTGGGTCACACTCCCAGGTAATAGAGCACCAAGACCTGCCAAAATGATGGGTACAGGTGAGGAAAATTCAGAATGAATCATGGGAGAGCATGAGTACAATAGCAGCCCTGAGATCTATTACAGTTATGAGGGCTGTGATTTGTCTTATTATCCTCCAAATTCTGAGTTTCCTCTCAGGAATAAAGGATAACAGGAATCATGGAGGAGTCTTTCTCTAATTGGTGAGGAGAAGTATATCTGTGTAGTGCAATGGGCAAATCTCTGGTGGCCACAAAAATGTACCTCTTAGATCTCTGACTGTGCGGAGCGTAATTGACTTGTGGCTTCAGCTGCTGCACTCTGAAATTTGGCTCCACATTTACAATAAAGCCACACTTCCCACGTGTTAATCCTAGCTAATGACTGAGTTCACCAGGGGTGTGAGGCAGGACTGTTCCTGAGAAATTCAGGACTTCTCTGATGGGCGACTTTGGTGTGAAGGTTCCCTGTTAGCTTTCCAAACTTCCTTAGAATAGTTTCCCACTCAATCTGACTTTCATTCCTCTCTCTTTCTGAAGGTCATATCTGCACTGCAATCTTATAATTCTCTTAGGAAACCCTGGCTCCTTATTTTTTCTTAAAGGCACTTACTTCAATAAATCTGCTACATGTCAAATCCCCTTCTTGGCATCTGGTTTTTGGAGTATCCAGTCTGACAAGGCATGCATAGAGTGAAACTTACATGGCCAAAGACAATCTACTAGGAAGCTATAAGCCAAATAATTCTTAGAGATCACATAGGGCTAGAAATGACTCAGGTTTCTGAGGTCCATTGTGGAAAGATCTTGCTGGATAGCTGGGGCATAGAGTTCCCAGAAGGATTATACTTTAGTACTCGGGTTAAACTAGCCTTAGAAAAAGGCCAATTTAAATCTTCTCTTGCAAGCTCAGAAACAAGCATTATTGGACCAAACTGATCTTCAAGTAAGTCAATTGCCTATCAAAACAAACTTAAAACTCTTTAAAGAACAACTAAAACAAAAAATCCTAACATTCAGTCATGCAATGGTCATAATACCTGCCATTCAAACTAAAATTACTAGATTTGAAAACAGCCCAGAAAAGTGTAAGCCATAATGAAAATTAAAAATCAGTCAATAAAAAGAGATAAAGAAATGATGATTATTAGCAGATAAGGACTTTAGGACAGCTATTATAAAATGCTCAAGTATTTAAAGGAAAACATAAAAATAAGGAAGAAAGAAATGGAATACAAAAAAAATCTAAATGGAACTTCTAGAGCTAAAATATACAATATCTGAAGTGAAGTGAAAATTCACTGAATTGAGTCCAAAACAGATTAGATACTAAATGAAAATATCAGTGTCCTTAAGACATAACAATAGAAACCATCCAAATTGAAGCATAGAGGAAGATTGAAGTAAAATGAGACAAAATTGAAATAAAACCAAAATGATGACAGTGGGACAATCTTAATCATTCTGACACATGTAATTGTAGTTCCAGAAATAGAAGAGAGGGAAGAAAGGGCCAAAAAATTATTTTAAAAAAAGAGTGGCTGTGAAATGTTTTTTAAAAATGTGATAAAAACTATAAATCCTCAGATCCAGGTAGGTCAATGAATGCCAAACAGGATAAACACAAAATTCCAGCAAGGCACATAATAAGTTGCCAAAACGCAGGATGTATTAAAACAAAGATTTATTACTATCCAGGTAGGGTGAGGCCAACAATTGAGGAGACTGCCATTGAAAACATAGTTTGTTATATTCTTAGATCTCAAGAGAAAGGGATCACTCTATGCCACAGGGGACCACCTGGGCATACACCTGGGAAAGCACCAGCGTTGGTCAGGAAGCAGAGGGAAGGGTGGGGGGAACCTGGGAAAGAGCCTTTATCTTGGTTTCTATGGGAAGAAATGTGCAAGTCAGGGTAAGCAGTCTTAGGATTGGCTAGTTTGAGTAATTTCAGCAGGCTCTGAGATTTGGGGACTGTCCTTATTTGTCTCATACCTGGCCTTGGGGTGATTAGAGCAGAGGAATAGCAACCTGCAGTGTAAGAGCCTGATAAAGGATGTAGTTAGGATATTGCATATGAAAAGCATGCTGACAGGTGAGTTCTTTACTATCTCTAATAATTGACTAGCCTTAGGAAGGAGCAGTCTCCTCAGGGTCAGTAAGATCTCAGAATGCCAAAGCATCAAAAATAAAGAAAATAAAAAGGTATGATTAATATGCAGGGATATGGAGAAAATTTTAAAGCAGAGGAAAACAAACCAAAGAATAGGAGAAAAATCACATATGTGATAAGGTACTAGTATCCAAGGTGTATCAAGAACTCTTAAAACTCAATAATACAAAGTCAGCCCAATTTTTTAGATGGACAAAGGACCTGCTGTAGACTGAATTGTGTTCCTTCACAGAATTCATATGTTGAAGTCCTAACCCCCCTGTGACTGTATTGAAGATGAGGCCTTTATAGAAATAATTAAGGTTAATAAGATCATAAAGGTAGAGCCATGATCTAATAAGCTTAGTGTCCTTTTAAGAAGAGAACCCAGAGATCTTTCTCTCTCTTTCTCTTCCTACTTCTACCAACCCCCATGTGCATGCCCTGAAGAAAGGCCATGTAAGGGCACAGTGAGGAGGTGGTGTCTGTAAGCCACGAAGACAGACTTCACCACAGCCCAACCATGCTGGTGTCCTGGACCAGCCTCCAGAACTGTGAGCAAATAAATTTCTGCTGTTTAAGCCACCCCATCTATGGTATTTTGTTATAGTGGCCTGAGCTAACACAGGATCTGGACAGATATTGTTCCAAGGAATATATAAAATGGCCAATAAGCACTTGAAAATATGCTCAACATCATTAATCATCAGGGATATGCAAATCAAACCCCCAGAGATTCAGTGCCACTCCACACCCACACATTAGGATGACTACAATCCAAAAGTCAGACAATAGCAAATGTTGGAGAGGATGTAGAGAAATTGTAACCCTTATACTCTGCTGGTGGAAATATAAAATGGTGCAGATACTCTGGAAAAATAGTCTGGCAGTTCCTTAAATAATTAAACACATAGTTACCTTATGACCCAACAATACTACTCCTAGGTACATACCCAAGAGAAATGAAAACATATCTATATACACTGAAATTTGTACACAAATATTTATAATAACATTATTAGCAATAATTAAAAGTAGTAATGACCCAAATGTCCATCAGCTGATGAATGGATAAGCAAAATGTGGCATTTCCTTGCAATGGAACATTCTATGGCCTTAAAAAAGGACTAAAGTAGCAATGCATGGTACAACATGGATGAACCTTGAAAATATTTTGCTGAAAGAAGCCAGTCACAAAAAGACCATATATTACATGACTCCACTCCTATGAAATGCCTGGAACAGAGAAATCTATAGAGACAGACAGAAAATAGGTTGTTAAAAACTTTCTCATACTTTTGCATATTGCCAAAATCAATTTGCTAGTATTTCACTTAGAACTTTCACATCTATGTCATGGGTGAGAATGAACTGTAATTTTCCTTTCTTACAATGTCCTTGTCAGACTTTCGATCAAATCATGCTGATTTAGTAAAATTGGTTGGGAACTGTGCAATCTATATAGCTATTCAGATATTCACTCCCCTTTTCTCTAAGAGATCATACATCCTTGCCTTTGTGATTTGTAGTAGCACCTATGAGGGAGGTACATTTCCTTGACCCACTGAGTAGAGATTGAACATCTGACTTGCTTTGGAAATGACATGTAAATGGACAAGCCATACACTATGTCTGAAAGGATCCATTATGTCTTTGTGCCATCTCTCTTGTTCTTTATCTTCTGACATTAGATGATAACAGTAAATCCCAAATAGTTCCTTCAGCTCGGATCACAGGGATGTGAGCCACAGCATACCCACAGCTTGGAGAAGAGCTGCAACAAATCTGTTGCATCTGAAGCGTAACATGAGAAAGAAATCCTCATTGTTTTGAATCACCGAGACTTAGAGATTATTTGTTTCCACAGAGTAAGATAGCAAAATTTCACTATTCTTCGAAAGATTTTATGTAAGATTAGTTTGTTTTTTTAAGTTTGTTTGTTTGTTTGTTTGTTTGTTTATTTAGAAAGAGGGAGGGAGCGAGTGAGAGAGGAGCGGGGGTGGGGGGAGGGAGAGAGAGAGAGAGAGGGAGAATGCCAAGTAGGCTCCACACTCAGTGAGGAGCCTAATGCTGTGGCTCTATCCCACGACCCTGGGATCATAACCTGAGCCGAAATCAAGAGTCAGATGCTCAACTGACAGAGCCATCCAAGTGCCCCAGATTATTTTCTTATTAAAATGATAAAATGTATCGGTGAAGCCATCTGGGCCTGGAGTTCTCTTTGTGGGAGTGTCTTCCGCATTTCCTTCCCTTTGACCTCTCTCTCCTTTCATTTAGTTTTCATGGTTTTGTTTCATAATGAAGTATTCATACATCTGAATAAATTAATATCTGGGCTGTGAATTAGATACTTTTTCCTTCTTCTTCTTCTTCTTCTTCTTCTTCTTCTTCTTCTTCTTCTTCTTCTTCTTCTTCTTCTTTGGTTATTAAAGAAACTCAGCAGTAGATTTTTTTTTCAAGTAGTATCTATACCCAATATGGGGTTTGAACTCACAATCCTGAGATCAAGAGTCACATGCTCTACCAACTAAGCCTGCCAGCCAGGTGCCCCACTTGTCTATAATTTTTTTTAAGTCCATTATGTACTCTTTCTAAAGTTGTGCTACTACCACACAAACTAATGTCAGATAAAAAAACTATAATCCAAATATACTTATAACTCTTCAGTGGCAATAGCACAACATCACTGTTGCTACAAGCCCTACTTAATTGTGAATTTTGGAGTATCTAGGAGACTGATTTATATCAGGAAGAAGAGGGAAATAATGTCTCTTATTATTTGTGTCTCCCTCTCTCTGTACCTCTCCCCTGTTCATGCGCATGTCTCTCTGTCTCTCAATAATAAATAAATGTTAAAAAAAAATAAAAAGATGGGCTTTACGTTGGCCTTGAGCTGAGGACATTATTACTTGATATAGGCTAGAGGTCTTGTGCTTTGGTACTATGCTAGATTTTCTGAACTGAATATCTAGTACACTTCTTCATGAGTTCATCATTCCCCAGGCAGGCACTTCTGTCCTCCCACTGGCAAAATGCATCAAGATATTTTGCATCTAGATGAGTTTGTTTTTATCAAACGCCTAATCGTAATTCTAATTTTTTTAAACGCTTTTATTTATTTTTGAGACAGAGAGAGACAGAGCATGAGCAGGGGGAAGGGCAGAGAGACAGGGAGATACAGAATCTGAAGCAGGCTCCAGGCTCTGAGCTGTCAGCACAGAGCCCGATGCGGGGCTTGAACTCATGGACTGTGAGATCATGACCTGAGCTGAAGTTGGACGCTAAACCGACTGAGCCACCCAGGCGCCCCTAATCCTAATTCTAGATAAGGCTGGATCCAAAC
Organism: Neofelis nebulosa; assembly: GCF_028018385.1. NCBI lineage: Eukaryota > Metazoa > Chordata > Mammalia > Carnivora > Felidae > Neofelis > Neofelis nebulosa. The sequence goes on from NC_080782.1 coordinate 129,253,605, forward strand.
TTCCCTCAAATTGGCTTGTCTCTCATTCTGCCGCATCACCTGACTTCATTAGAATCCAAGGATCCAAGGGGCTCACATCGTGTTGGCAACAGCAGCAGTGTGTGGGAAAGTTTTTAATGACCAACTCCTTTTATTTGAAAGTTAGATCCTATTAATTAATTGATTTTTTTTTGCTGCTGCTGCTGCTACTTGTTTGTTGTTTTTCTACGAATTTGTCCATTTCACCTAAATTTCTAAATTTGTCAGGATAAAGTTGTTCGTAATATTCTCTTATTATAAAAATCTGTAGGATTTATAGTGAAGTCCTCTTTTTGATTATTGACAGTGAAAATTTCTATTTTCTCTCATTTTTCCTTGGTAATTTTTTTTAATGTTTATTTTTGAGAGAGAGGGAAAGAGAACATGAGCAGGGGAGGGGCAGAGAGAGAGGGAAAGAGAACATGAGCAGGGGAGGGGCAGAGAGAGAGGGAGACACAGAATCCTACCAGGCTCCAGGCTCCGAGCTGTCAGCACAGAGCCTGATGTGGGGCTCGAACTCACAGACCATGAGATCATGACCTGAGCCAAAGTCAGACGTTTAACCTACTGAGCCAGCCAGGCGCCCCTCCTTGGTAAGTTTTGACAGAGATTTATTAGTTTCTACGTCTTCAATGAAAATGATCCTTTCTCTGCTTGTTTTTTAGGTCATTAATGTTTGCTTTTATCCTTAATTTTTTCCCTCTACTTTCTTTAGCATAAATTTTGTGTTCATTTTCTAACTTAAATCGTTATCAGCCACTGTTCTTTTTATAATAAGCATTTTATTTTTTTTATTTTTTATTTTTTTCAACGTTTTTTTATTTATTTTTGGGACAGAGAGAGACAGAGCATGAACGGGGGAGGGGCAGAGAGAGAGGGAGACACAGAATCGGAAACAGGCTCCAGGCTCCGAGCCATCAGCCCAGAGCCGGATGCGGGGCTCGAACTCACGGACCGCGAGATCGTGACCTGGCTGAAGTCGGACGCTTAACCGACTGCGCCACCCAGGCGCCCCTATAATAAGCATTTTAAAGTGATATGTTTACCTCTAAGCACAAATTTTTACCTCTGTGTCACACAAATTTTTATATGTAGTATTTTCATTATTGTTCAGTAAAAGGTATTTTCTAATTTCTCTTGTGATATCTGCTTTGACCCACGAGTTACTGAGAAATGTAATTCTCAGTTTCCAAACATATGAGGATCTTTGAAATTACTATTTACCTTAATTAGAGTGTGGTCAGAGAACACAATCTGTATTAATTCAGTCCTTTGAAATTTATTGACTTGTTTTATGTACCAGCATATAGTAAATTTTTTAACTTTAAAATAATGTGTATTCTCTAGTCATTGGGTACAGTATTCTCCAGGTGTCAGTTCAAGACCGTTGTGTTATTCAGATCTTCAAATCATTTCTTATTCTTTGGCTGTGCCTATTCTAACAGGTATCGACCAGGTGTGTGTTAAAATTTCAAACTATGATTATGGAATTCTCTATTTCTCCTTTTAATTTTATTTTTTCTTTATGTACATTTAAGTGTATGTTTTTAGGTGCAAAAATATAGATTTATTACATTTTCCTGCTGAATTTTACCTTTTTTGATTATGAAATATCTCTCATCTTTGTTCATTATGAAATATTTCTTGCCATAAAGTCTACTTGATCTGTTATCAATACAACTACACTAGCTTTGTCTGTTTAGAGTTTGTATGGTACATTTTTAATTTTGACTTTCAATATTCCTATGTATTTATATCTCATCTAAATGGTTCTTTTATAAGCAGCATAATTTTAATTTTTTTTAATCCAGTCTGACAATTCATGTCTTTTATTTGAAGGATTTTATTTAGAGCCATTTATATTTAATTTAGTTATTGCTATCTTTGGTTTTAAATTTATCAGCTTACTGTTCATTTTCCATTTGTTCTACTTGTTCTGTTTTTTCCCCCTCCCTTTATTGCTTTCTTTGGATTTTTTGAGTATTTTTATTTTTCTTTTTTTCAACGTTTTTTGTTTTTTTTTTGTTTTTTTTTTGTTTTGGGACACAGAGAGACAGAGCATGAACGGGGGAGGGGCAGAGAGAGAGGGAGGCACAGAAGCGGAAACAGGCTCCAGGCTCTGAGCCATCAGCCCAGAGCCTGACGCGGGGCTCGAACTCACGGACCGCGAGATCGCGACCTGGCTGAAGTCGGACGCTTAACCGACTGCGCCACCCAGGCGCCCCGAGTATTTTTATTTTTCAATATTTCCCTTTTATTTGTTAATTATACTCTTTTACAATTCTCTGTAGACTATCACATGCATCTTTGACTTACTAGAGTTTAATAAAATTAGTACTTTTACTTGTTTTTGGACAATGAAAGGACCTGAGATTATCTTTACTCCTTATACTTCTCTCCTGACTTATGTGTTATTTTTGTCATGTATTTTAATTATGTATGTGTTAGTTCTACAATACACTATTATTGTTTTAGACAGTTAATATTTAACATTTTTGTTGCTATGTATTTTCCTCCCAGAATCTCCAAGCTTACATCTGGGATCATTTTACTGAAATTTGCCTGAAAACTACCCTTTCATACTTCCTTTAATGTAGACCTGTTGTTGAAAAAGCCACACATTTATGTTTTTCTGAAAATATCTTTATTTCATTTTCATTTTAGGGCTTTTGAAATGGATTTTAAGTCTTCAGTTGAGTGAATTTTGACAATTGTATTCACCCATGCAATACTGCCTGAAACAAGATCTAGAACATTTCCATTACCCTAGTCCTTTTTCCAGCGAATTTTCTACTCCCCCTTAATCCAAACACTTTCTGAGTTCTGACACCATAAATTAGTTTTGCCCATTTTCAGACTTTGAAATTTGAATCATATAAATAGAATACAGTGTGTATACTTTGGTGTGATGTTTTGAGATTCATCCATGGTTTGCAGGTGTCAGTTATTTGTTACTTTTTATGGCTATGTAGTGTTTTGTTGTATGAAAATCAAACAGTTTCCTTATCCATTCTCCTGTTGACACATATTTGGATTGTTTTAATTATTACGATTAAGGATACTATGAACTTTCTTGCACAAGCCTCTTTGTGGATATGAACCACTGTTTCTCTTGGGAAAATACTTAGAAGTAGAATTCCTGGGTCATAGGGTAGGTATATATTCCAATTTTTAAGAAACTACCAAGGGGGCGCCTGGGTGGCGCAGTCGGTTAAGCGTCCAACTTCAGCCAGGTCACGATCTCGCGGTCCGTGAGTTCGAGCCCCGAGTCGGGCTCTGGGCTGATGGCTTGGAGCCTGGAGCCTGTTTCCGATTCTGTGTCTCCCTCTCTCTCTCTGCCCCTCCCCCGTTCATGCTCTGTTTCTCTCTGCCCCCAAAATAAATAAAAAACGTTGAAAAAAAAATTTAAAAAAATAAATAAATAAATAAATAAAAAAAGAAACTACCAAGGAGTTCTCTAAAATGAGAGAACTCTTTGAACACCCATCAACAATAGATAAGAGTTCCAGTTGTACCATATCTTTATAAACATTTCATACTATAAGTTGTTTTCATTTTATCCATTTTAGTGGATGTATATTAGCATCTCATTGAGGTTTTAATTTGCATTTCCCTAGGGAATAATGATGTTAAACATCTTTTCACATGCTTATTTGACATCCTCATATCTTTTTTGTTAACTGTTCATATATTTTGTACATTTTTTGCACATCGTAAATTGGAATGTTTGCTTCTTATGAGAGAGAGTGTGCACAAAGGGGAGTGGCAGAGAGAGATGGAGAGAGAGGATCTCAGGCAGGCTCCACTTTGTCAGCATAGAACCCCACACAGGGCTTGATCCCACGAACCATGAGATCATGACCTGAGCAGATATCAAGAGTTAGACACTTAACCAGTTGAGCCACCCAACCACCCTGGAATGTTTGCTTTTTTGTTGCTAGTTTTTAGAGATTCTTGATATATTCTGGATAGAAGTCTTTTGTCACACATATTGGAAGAATAAATATTGTCAAAATGTCAATACTACCCAAAGCTATCTATACATTCAATGCAATCCCAATCAAAATTGCACCAGCATTCTTCTCGAAACTAGAACAAGCAATCCTAAAATTCATATGGAACCACAAAAGGCCCCGAATAGCCAAAGTAATTTTGAAGAAGAAGACCAAAGCAGGAGGCATCACAATCCCAGACTTTAGCCTCTACTACAAAGCTGTCATCATCAAGACAGCATGGTATTGGCACAAAAACAGACACATAGACCAATGGAATAGAATAGAAACCCCAGAACTAGACCCACAAACGTATGGCCAACTAATCTTTGACAAAGCAGGAAAGAACATCCAATGGAAAAAAGACAGTCTCTTTAACAAATGGTGCTGGGAGAACTGGACAACATGCAGAAGGTTGAAACTAGACCACTTTCTCACACCATTCACAAAAATAAACTCAAAATGGATAAAGGACCTGAATGTGAGACAGGAAACCATCAAAACCCTAGAGGAGAAAGCAGGAAAAGACCTCTCTGACCTCAGCCGTAGCAATCTCTTACTCGACACATCCCCAAAGGCAAGGGAATTAAAAGCAAAAATGAATTACTGGGACCTTATGAAGATAAAAAGCTTCTGCACAGCAAAGGAAACAACCAACAAAACTAAAAGGCAACCAATGGAATGGAAAAGATATTCGCAAATGACATATCGGATAAAGGGCTAGTATCCAAAATCTATAAAGAGCTCACCAAACTCCGCACCCAAAAAACAAATAACCCAGTGAAGAAATGGGCAGAAAACATGAATAGACACTTCTCTAAAGAAGACATCCGGATGGCCAACAGGCACATGAAAAGATGCTCAACGTCGCTCCTTATCATGGAAATAGACATTAAAACCACACTCAGATATCACCTCACGCCAGTCAGAGTGGCCAAAATGAACAAATCCGGAGACTATAGATGCTGGAGAGGATGTGGAGAAACGGGAACCCTCTTGCACTGTTGGTGGGAATGCAAAGTGGTGCAGCTACTCTGGAAAGCAGTGTGGAGGTTCCTCAGAAAATTAAAAATAGACCTACCCTATGACCCAGCAATAGCACTGCTAGGAATTTACCCAAGGGATACAGGAGTACTGATGCATAGGGGCACTTGTACCCCAATGTTTATAGCAGCACTCTCAACAATAGCCAAATTATGGAAAGAGCCTAAATGTCCATCAACTGATGAATGGATAAAGAAATTGTGGTTTATATACACAATGGAGTACTACGTGGCAATGAGAAAGAACGAAATATGGCCCTTTGTAGCAATGTGGATGGAACTGGAGAGTGTGATGCTAAGTGAAATAAGCCATACAGAGAAAGACAGATATCATATGTTTTCACTCTTATGTGGATCCTGAGAAACTTGACAGAAACCCATGGGGGAAGGGAAGGAAAAAAAAAAAAGAGGTTAGAGTGGGAGAGAGCCAAAGCATGGGAGACTCTTAAAAACTGAAAACAAACTGAGGGTTGATGGGGGGTGGGAGGGAGGGGAGGTGGATGATAGGTATTGGGGAGGGCACCTTTTGGGATGAGCACTGGGTGTTGTATGGAAACCATTTTGACAATAAATTTCATATATTGAAAAAAAAGATATCTTCTTTTTAAAGAAAAGAAGAAGATGAAAAGCATGTGGTTAGGATTAGAATTCGCTTTTAAACAGTTACAAATTCATCCTCACTGATTATTAGAAAATGTATTTTTAAAGTATCTGGAGAGAAAACTGTTGAATTTAGCAAATTGTCACAAATCCAAGTTAGAAAACATTTTGTCGGGGAAGACTTTGGATAAAGTAGGTAATCTGATGCATTGCTAGTGGGAGTGTAATTGGTGCATGACTTTTGTAGCACTTTGAAAATACCTATCAGAAATAAAAATGTAGATACCTTTTGAACCAGAAAAAAAAAAAGATATCTTCTTTTTAAGGTATAGTTTACGTAAAATAAAATGCACAGATTCTGTTTAGCTTCATATGTTGTGACAAATATACTTATGTAACAACCACCCAAAGCAAAATATAGAACAATTATATCAAAATATAGAACAGCCACCCAAAGCAAAATATATAACAAATAAACAATTATATATTTTTCAGTCAATATCTCCTACCAGAGGCAACCGCTTTCTGACTTCTGTTACCACAGATTAGTATTATTTGTATTTGAATATTATATCAATAGAATCATATAGTATATATGTAAATGAACCATATAGTAGATATTCTTTTGTACTTGGCTTCTTTTTTTCACAGTGTTTTTGAGATTCATCAATGTTGTATATGTATATTCAATTCATTCCTTTTTTTATAGCCTTCTTGAGATATGTCTAACAAACCATATAATCTATCCACTTAAAGTAGTTCATTCCTGGGGCACCTGGGTGGCTCAGTCGGTTAAGCCTCTGACTCTTGGTTTTGGCTCAGGTCATGATCTCACGATTTGTGGGTTCAAGTCCTGCATGGGCTCTGCGTTGACATTGCTACCAGCACAGAAACCAATGTGGGGCTCGATCCCACAAACCATGAGATCATGACTTGAGCTGAAATCAAGAGTTGGATGTTTAATCCACTGAGCCATCCAAGCACCCCTAGTCTTTGTTTTAAAGTCTATTTTGTCTGATATAAATATTGCTATCCTGGATTTTTTTTTTTTTGCTTCAATTTTCATGAGAAAAGTTTTTCCATCTCTTCACTTTCAGTTGCTGACAGATTTTAATACTTTTTTAAAAATCAATTTATTTATTTTGAGAGAGAGAGTGAAGGGCAGAGAGAGAGAGAGAGAGAGAGAGGGAATCACAAGCAGGCTCTGCACTGTCAGCACGGAGCCCAATGTGGGGCTTGAACTCACAAACTGTGAGATCATGACCTGAACCGAAATCAAGAGCCAGATGATTAATCAACTGAGCCACCCAGGCACCCAGATTTTAATACTTCTATGCATATGTTTATACAAATATTTTGTGGACATGTTTTCATTTTTCTCAGGCAAATACCTTTGAGTAGTATTGCTAGGTCATAGAGTAGATATGTACATTAAACTTTCTAGAAAAACTGCTAAAGAGTTTTCCAAAGCAGTGATCGAAGATTTAAGTTGTTACATATTCTTACCAATGTTGGGCTTATCATCTCTTCTTTTAACCATTTTAGGGGGGATGTTGTAGTATTTCATTGGGGTTTTAATTTGCATTTCTTTGATGAGTAATGACTGAGTCCCTTTTCATATGCTTTTTGGCTATTTGTAATGTGTTTTTGTTGCCCATTGAAGACTTCTGTTCATTTTTAATGTGTTCTTTGTCTTTTTTGTTAACTTATAGGGTTTTTTAATCTATTCTGAATACAGATCCTTTATTGATAGAGAACATTTTTCCAGTACATAAGTATGTAGCTTGCCTATTTATCTTTCTTTTTTTTTCAATTTTTTTTTAATGTTTATTTTTGAGGGAGAGAGAAAGATCATGAGCAGGGGAGGAGCAGAGAAAGAGGGAGACACAAAACCCAAAGCAGGCTCCAGGCTCTGAGCTGTCAGCACAGAGCCCGAAACGGGGCTCAAACCCACGAACTGTGAGATTATCACCTGAGCTGAAGTCAGATGCTTAACTGACTGAGCCACTCGGGCGCCCCCTTCTTTCTTTCTTTTTTTAAGTTTAATTATTTTCTTTCTTTCTTTCTTTCTTTCTTTCTTTCTTTCTTTCTTTCTTTCTTTCTTTCTATTTATTTATGTTTATTTATTTCTGAGATAGAGAGACAGAGCATGAGTGGGGGAGGGGCAGAGAGAAAGGGAGACACAGAACCCAAAGCAGGCTCCAGGCTCTGAACTGTCAGCACAGAGCCCCACGTGGGACTCGAACTCACAAACCGTGAGATCATGACCTGAGCTGAAGTCAGTTGCTGAACCGACTGAGCCACCCAGGCGCCCCTTTAATTATTTTTTTTTTAGAGAGAGCATGAGCAGGGGAGGAGCAGAGAGAGAGGAGAGAGAGAACCTCAAGCAGACTTTGTGCTGTCAGTGCAGAGCCCAGTGTGGGGCTGGAATGTGAGATCATGACCTGCGCTGAAATCAAAAGTCCGACGCTTAACTGGCTGAGCCACCCAGGCGCCTCTGCCTATTCATCTTTCTAATGGTATCTTTTGATGAGTAGAAATGTTGAATTTTGATGAAATCCAACTTATCAATGTTTTCTCTTATGGCTAGTGCTTTCTATGAGCTAAATAAATTTTACCTGCCCCAGAGTTGCAAAGATACTCTCCTATGTATTTTCTAGAAGTTTTACAGTAGTAATATTTGATGGATTTAGATCTAATCTTAAATTATTTTTGCATATGGAATATAATGGAGGTTGAAGCTCATTATTTCCCCCATCAGATATCCTATTATTCTATTACCATTCATTAAAAATACTTTTCCTTTTGGGGCACCTGGGTGGCTCAGTCGGTTGAGCGTCCGACTTCGGCTCAGGTCATGATCTCACGGTTTGTGGGTTTGAGCCCCACTTCGGGCTCTGTGCTCAGCGCCTGGAGCTCTGTGCTGACAGCTCAGAGCCTGGAGCCTGCTTTGGGTTCTGTGTCTCCCTCTCTCTCTGCCCCTCCCCTGCTCATGCTCTGTCTCTCTCCATGTCAAAAATAAATAAAACATTAAAAAAAATACTTTTCCTTCCTTCCATTTAATTGATTTGACACCAGGGTGTGTGTGTGTGTGTGTGTGTGTGTGTGTTGGGGGTGGGAACCAAAATTGAATACAAATCATAACAAATGAATAAAATAGCCACACTGGGGAGGGTAGTGAAGGAAAGAACTAACCTAAATAACTTTAGAAAAGAGTATTTTGGGGGCACCTGAGTGGCTTGGTCAGTTAAGCATCCAACTTCAGCTCAAGTCATGATCTCATGCTTCGTGAGTTCTAGCCCCGCATCGGGCTCTGTGCTGACAGCTCAGAGCCTGGAGCCTGCTTCAGATTCTATGTCTCCCTTTCTTTCTTTGAAGAAATGGCTGACTCCAGGGCTGGGGTAGGGAAAGTAGATGATGAGCCTGCAACATCTTATTGTGCCAGAAAGTAAGGGAGTCCTTAAAAAAAATTTTTTTTAAAGGACACAGATTCCAACTGGAAGATGCTTTTAACAGTCAACTCTGAGACAATAGGAGCAACAAAACAAATAACAACAGCAATGGAGTATAACGTATAAATACAAATCACTATCTAGGAGTCCATATACATATAAATAAATACTTGAAAAAAATAAATAAGCGGGGGGAGAAGACACAGCTCTTTCTTATAGTAGAATTACATTTAATAAATGTAAAAGGAATGATGAAAAAAGAAAATCATCACTTGACATCACACTAATAATTATCACAGACAAGAATCATTCATGGATGCTAAAACTAAGATATTTGCATAGTGTCAAAATGTCTCCCACAAGAGGGGCGCCTGGGTGGCGCAGTCGGTTAAGCGTCCGACTTCAGCCAGGTCACGATCTCACGGTCCGTGAGTTCGAGCCCTGCGTCGGGCTCTGGGCTGATGGCTCGGAGCCTGGAGCCTGTTTCCGATTCTGTGTCTCCCTCTCTCTCTGCTCCTCCCCCGTTCATGCTCTGTCTCTCTCTGTCCCAAAAATAAATTAAAAAAAAAAAAAAAAAAAAAAACGTTGGAAAAAAAAATTTTTTAAAAAAAATGTCTCCCACAAGATAACTTATTAATTACAAACAGAAGAGAGTAATTTTACAGAGGAGAAACTTGTTAGAAAACACCTTAGTAAATTGGTCAAAGTGAACATTCACAGTTATGGGACAAATTGACCTAATTTACCACCTGGCAGGATGCATTGAAAATAACAACATTATTTCCTTGATATTCCTACCAAAAATACATGACCTGGAATCTAAACATGAGGAAATGTCAGAAAAACTAAAATCTGGAGCACTATACAAAACAACTGGCCTGAAACATTCAAAAGAGTCAGTCCTTGAAAGTCAGGGAGAGACTGAAGAACTCCTCCACATTGAAAGAGAAAGAGAGATGTGAAAACCAAATATAACATGTGATCCCTGACTGGAGGGTTTTGCTACAAAAGACATATGGGAGAATTGGAAGAACCTGAATGAGGTCTGTGGATTCAATGATAGTAGTATATTAATGTTAATTTCCTGCTTTTGATTATTGTATTCAGGTTAAGTAAGACAATACCCTTGTTCACAGGAGTTGCGTATAAATTCTAAGTTATTTGAGGCATCATACCAGCAATTTAGTCTCAAGTGGTTCAGGAAAAAACATTCTTTGTACTTTTTTTGTAACTTTTTTACAAGTTTGAAATTATTTCAAAATGAAACAGTGTTCACATCACCATTGTTTGTATTAGCTTCAAACTGGAAACCTCACAAATGTTCATCAAAAGTACGATGGATAAATGAACACTAGTGTGTTCATATAATGAAATATTATAAATAGCCACAAAGTGAACAAACTATACCCACATACAACAACTTAGATGTATCCCATAAATATAATGTCAAAGAATTAAGCCAAATATAAGAAAGAATACATACTACATTATTCTGTTTTCATAAAGTTCAGAAACAGCTAAAACTGATCTGTGGTGACAGAGGTCATGATGGTGGTTACCTTCTGTAAAGCAGGAGACTGGACTGGGAGAGGCTAGTAATGTTCTCTTTCTTGACCTGCATGGGAGTCACCCACGTTCTGTTCACTTTGTGATAATTCGCTGAAGTGTTATGATTTGTGCATTTGTGTGTATGTGTGTTATGGTTTTTATAAAAGTTAAAGAAGACTTGTGACATTAAGAAGGAAATATGTTACTTTAAATATTTCTATAAGAAGAGAATAGATGAAAATGAATGAATTAAACACCAACTGAAGAAATTTTTAAAAGAACAGAATAAAACCAAAATAAAAAGGGTGAAGTAATAACTAGAAGAACAGAAATTCATGAAGTGAAAAATGGAGATATAATAGAGAATATAATACAATAGAGAACAAAGCCACAAGTTAATTTTTTGATGAGACTAGTAAAATTGACAAGCCTGTTGTGAAATGGATCAAGAAAAATGGGGAAGAGGCAGCAGGCCAGGTAAGAAATGTGAAGGTGGCCATAAGTACTGACGCAGTTGAGATAAAAGCAAAACAAAACAAAAACTGTAAGAGAACATTGCCAGCAACCTCAGGCAAGTAAATTTCACATTTTAAATGAACTAGAAGAATTTCTACAAAATATTAGTTAAAACTGACTCAAAAATAGAAAACCTGAATGATGCTATAAACAAGAAAAAGAATCAATTGTTGGGGCACCTAAGTGGCTCAGCTGGTTAAGTGTCCAACTTCAGCCCAGGTCATGATCTCATGGTCTGTGAGTTCGAGCTCCACATTGGGCTCTTGTGCAGACAGCTCAGAGCCTGGAGCCTGCTTCAGATTCTGTGTCTCCCTCTCTCTCTGACCCTTCCCCCCTCACACTCTATCTCTCTCTCAAAAGTAAATAAACATTTTAAAAATTAAAAAAAAAAAAAAAGAATCAATTGTTAAAACACCAGGCCCAGAATGCTTAAAAAATATGTTCTTGCAAGGGCGCCTGGCTGGCTCAGTCAGTAGAGCATGTGACGCTTCACCCCAGGGTCATGAGTTCCAGTCCCACATTGCATGTAGAACTTACTTAAAAATTAAAAAGATAAACAAAAACGAAACAGTATGTTCTTTCTTTTTTTTTTAATTAAAAAAAAATTTTTTTAACGTTTATTTATCTTTGAGACAGAGAGAGACAGAGCATGAACAGGGGAGGGACAGAGAGAGAGGGAAACACAGAATCTGAAACAGGCTCCAGGCTCTGAGCTGTCAGCACAGAGCCCGACGCGGGGCTCAAACTCACGGACTGTGAGATCATGACCTGAGCCGAAGTCTGACGCTTAACCGACCAAGCCACCCAGGCGCCCCGACAGTATGTTCTTTCAAACATTTAAGAGTGAGATAATTCCCAAGTCTTATAGCCCCTCCAGAAAGTAAAAAAAAAAAAAAAAAAAGGGAAACATACCCTAACTCATCATATGAGGCTAGAATGTAATGTCTACCAGAACAGAGATATTTTTCTCTTTTGTTCATGATGTGTCCAAATGCCTAGAATAGTGCCTTGTATACAGTAGGCATTCAAAAAAAATTTTGTTCAGTGAATGGATGTGTGGCATAGTCTTAAAACTTAAGTCAGTCAAGGTCAATAAAACAAAGACAGTAACAGCCCAATCTCACATACAGCTGCAAAATCCTAAACACGATATTAGCAAGCAAAATCCAGAATATAAAAAATGGTACTGTTTAATAACAAAGTTGGGTTTGTCCCAGAACACAAGGTTGGTAGGGAAGTCTAATGCTTTAGTCTACTACCCTAACAGATCAAAGGGAGGAAACACATTTATTTTAGATAAGGCAGGTCACAATTGGGAAATTACATAATTTATATTATTATATCTAAAATATATAGTAAATTCCTTTAATAATCAATAAGAAAAAGACAACATACCTACAAATGAGCAAAGGATGGAATCAGATATTTCACAAAAGCAGGAAGATGAGTGGGGAATAACATGACAAGAGACTCAGCTTCATTAATAAGCAGGGAAATGGAAATTAAAATCATAGATTCCAGTTCTCACCTCACTCAGTAGGCAAACTAATTGTCAATACCAAGTGTTGGTGAGGATACAGAGCACTGGAATCTCTCACACACTGCTGGTGGGAGTGCACACTGGGGCAACCACTGTGGAAAATCTGGCATTATCTAGGTAAAGTTGTAGATGGACTTACCCTATGCCCAACTGTTCCTTTCCTTGGTGTTTACTGTAGAGAAAGTCTTGCACATAGACTTCAGGAGATAAGTATAAGGATGTGTCCAGCAGTGTTGTTTATTATAGCAAAAACTGGAAACAACCCAAAAGTCCATCAGCAATAGACTGGATAAATAAATAATTTAGTACACACACAGTGAAAATGAATGAACTATAACACATGCATCAACATCAATACATTTCATAATATTTCACATTAAAATAAGTCAAGGGGCATCTGGGTGGCTCAGTCAGTAAAGCATTCAACTCTTGATTTCGGCTTAGGTCATGATCTCACAGTCGTGAGATCAAACCCCACGTTGCGCTCCACACTGGGCGTGAAGCCTGCTTAAGATTCTGTGTCCCTCTTACTCTGACTCTCTCTCTCCTCAAAAAAAAAGCAAGTCAGAGTATAATTCCACATGCACAAGTTAAAAACATGTAAAACTATATCTTAAATACACAATATATGATTATGTTACAGAGAAAGTCCAAGAAAGATAAACACAAAATTCAGGATAGCAGCTCTGTCTGCTGGGAATGTGAATAGAGACTGTACCAGGAACTTTATTGGTCCTAGTACTGTCAGATTTCTTGAGTCATGGTTCAAAGGAGTTCGTTTTATCATTATCATCATTATTATTTAAATATGCTAATTATATTGTTGTCAGTATGATTTTTTTATAATAAAAATATTTTAACAAAAAAAGAAGCAATTTTCCTAAGCTGAGGAATAGGGTGGCGATGGATATTGTTCTTGGAAGTCAATACAAGAAGTGCAGGACTCTTCCAGAACATCCCCACAAATGATTATCCAATTTCTGTTTCATTTTTTAATTTTAATTTTTATGTGTACTTCTATTGTTAAATATTTCAAAAAATACAAAAGTGAATAGAGAATAATATGATAATCACATATGTTTACTGCCTTATGTAAAAATAGTTGAAGCCCCTTGTGTAACCCTTCCCAATTACCTTCCCCTTCCTGCATCCCAATAACTATGGTTTTGAAATTTGTATCTGTCATTCCCATGCTTGTCTTTCTAGGTTTTTGCATGTAACCTTAGGAGTTTGTATTGTATCACTTGTATTGTTTGACATGTTTGGAATTTTATATAAATGACATTTTTCAGGATATATCCTTCTGCAACACATTTTTCCCCAGCATTTTTTAAAAGTGTTTATTCATTTTGACAGAGAGAGAGAGAGAGGACCCCAGGCAGGCTCTGCACTGCCAGCACAAAGCCCAACGCAGACCTCAATCTCATGAACCAAGAGATCACAACCTGAGGCAAAATCAAAAGTCCGACACTTAATGGAATAAGCACCCAGGCACCCCTCCCCAACATTTTTTTATGTTTATTCATGTTGATGTGGCAAGTTTTTTTTTCTTTTTGAGTTTATTTATTTAGGTAATCTCTATGCACAATGTGGGGCTCAAAACCATGATTCTGAAATAAAAAGTCTCATGCTCTAACAACTGAGCCAGCCAGGCACCCCGGCAGGATTCTTTGCATCCAGTTTTAATTTATGTTTCTAATGCTCCAAAATTTAAAAAACTTTTTGTTGTGGGAAATTTCAAATATATACAAGAGTAGACAGGGTATCACAATGGCCCTCCATGTACTTATCACCCAGATTATCAATTATCAACACATGGTCAGTTTTGTTTCATGTATTTCCCCACTCATTTCTTCCCCTCCTTTATTATTTTGGAGCAAATCCCAGGCATCATTTAACCCTTCCCTACATATTTCAATATGTATCTCTAAAAGCTAAGACCTCTTCCTACAAAGACATAATTCTATGTCTTTATAACAGTTATTAACACTTTCTTAATACCATCAACTATTCAATCAGTGTTCAAATATATGTCTCATATTTTTACATTCTGTTTGAATCAAGCCTTTGTTTTAATTTTTTAAATTGTTGATCAGCTGCTCTGCACAAGACATTGAGTGAAGTTCTGTTGAACATGTGTTGAGCTGAAGATCTCATTCTGAGTGGAGGGCAACTGGCTCACTCCATTGATGGGGTGCGAATATAAACTTCTTCAGGTGACTTGTGGAAACTGGCAGCCATTTCCACAGATACCTGTTTTCTACATGACTGGTAATTGTTTAACTCTGTGCTAAAGTTGGTTTTGGTCCCTTTATACACCTGTGTCAAGACCTCCTGTAACATACTTTTATTCTTAACACCCCATAAAATGGCTATGCAGTTACTCAATATTTACCATATCAAGGAAGATCTAAATATAATACTTCTTTGTTGACTAGTATTTCATGCTAAGCAAATACTGATTTTGTCATCTTATCATTCTTGTTCTTTCTTGAAACTAAAGAAGGGTGTGGGATGAGACGAAAGTGTGAGGTGATGACAGAATGAGGAAATGTACATGAAAGTAGACTATAACCCAGAAGATACTCTATAAAGGTATAGTTTTCATACAACTAGCCACCCTCATTTCTCACATGTTTTACTTCTGTATTCACTATACTTACAGCTTTTCCTTAGTCCACTTGTCCAACATTCAGACTCTCATCCATCAGTTGGACTAATGCAGTCTGTCCTCCTCTGCCAGGTCCATCATGCAGGCTTAAAAGTGGTGCTCTCATTGTTTGCACAGTGGTGCCTATGTGACAACTTGAATATTTTACTCTTTTTTTGTGTGTAAAAATAGAAATTATTTGGAGTAGAAACATGAGGTTACTGATGCTAGTGATTAGAAGCATCACTTTTCTGAATGTGACAACATTAAGACAAAGCTGTTCCTGAGGGGTACTAAAAGCATGACCCTTTAGTCCCATCTGGACTCTTAGTCACATGCCAGATGACACGCTCAGTTGTGAAGAAAAGAAAAAAAGGAAAAACTACAAATATTGGAAAATAAATTGTTCAATACTATGATTAAAATGCAAGATGTAATTAGGGATTTTATAATGATTTTAGCTTTCTGGGAATGAACTGTCCTTACATTGTTTGACCAAACATCTGACTTTTGCATCTCTTTTCAGAAACACAAAACTGCCCCTAGTTGAATAATGCTTCCTCTCTCACAGTTCCCCACAGACCTAGAATCCTGGAGGTGTAGTGAGGAAACCAGCCTTGCCCCACCCCCACAAGGTTGTACTGCTCAGCCAGCCTGGAGTGGGGGACAGTGGGAGAAAGGGGGGCGTGGTCTGCTCTATCCAGGAGAATAAGCTACTCCTCTTTGCTTAGCTGCCCAGAGCAGTTACTTGAGGAGGAGCCATCTTGATGACACGTGCCCAGCCACGTGGTCAAAATATGCTGTCCAGCTGCATTGTTTCCTGTTGTAGCAGGTGTTGTGGGTGTCATCTTCAGTTGGGCGAGGCAGGAACCCTGGCAGTCTCACCTGAAGTCCTGTTGACATTGGGAACTTGGCCCTGACCTAAAACCTCGTTTAGTACAAGACAGATTAGATTCAGCAATTAGGACTGCTGGTTTTCTGCAGCTGAGATCCAGTTGTAGTCGTTAACCTCACAGTTTTGGTCTCTAGGCTGGCTGACGTGATGCAGCATTGAGGGGTTGTGTGGCCTTAACCATCTCTTCTGCCCTTGGATTACACATACACCAAGAATGCATATCATAATTCATCACCAGGGAAAGGAGGCTAGAAGTGCTTCTAGCTCTGTGCCATATCTTAAGCCTAATACTTTGTGTATTTATTTTGGCAAAAGTTTTGGGAGCAGAGGAAGTCCTAGCTGGATTCTATCATTTCAATCTCTAAACATCACTGACAGTACCTTTCCCTGGATAGTTCCTCAAACTCAGCTGTGTTCAATTGTATTTTACTACATTTGTTCTCTAGAAGTAAATTCTGTTTAGTAGTAGGAGAAATGGTCCCTGTGTTAAAATGTAGCTCATACTTTGAGATTCTTCTGTAAGAGGACCTTAGGAAAACAATATCATCATAATAATAATGAACCACATCTTTATTGAACAAACAATAGTGAGTTGTATTTGGGTTGCCAATGTCTGTTTGCTAACTAGATTCTGAGCACTACTTGCATGGCAAAGAACCAAGTTTTCTTCCTTTTTTTATTCCCTATGGCACTTAGTACATGGCAGGGATTCAACAGCATAGGACAGCAAAGATGTGTATCAGAATAATAAAAATAATACAAGATAGAAAGTTGTGCTGAGAAAGAGGTATGAATGGTCTGTAGGATCAGAGAGGCGAGATGACCTTCCACTGGGGAAACTCTAAAGGCTTCATGGGGTGGTGTCTCTTGACAGATAGAAAGACCTTAATCAACTGAAATAAAAGCTATAATATATTGGATATTTATTATGTACCAGGCACTGCTTAATCTAACTTAATCCTCCTAGCAACTCTACAAGAAAGGTGCTTTAATCATTCCCATTTTAGAGTTGAAGCAACTTGTGCCTCAGGCAGAGTAAGTGATTTTATCAAAGTCAGTCAGCTGGTAGGTGACAGAGCCAGGATCCCAACCAGTCTGACATGAAGGTTATGCTCTTTTTTTTTTTTTTTTTTTTTTTTTTTTTTTTAATTTTTTTTTTCAACGCTTTTTATTTATTTTTGGGACAGAGAGAGACAGAGCATGAATGGGGGAGGGGCAGAGAGAGAGGGACACACAGAATCGGAAACAGGCTCCAGGCTCCGAGCCATCAGCCCAGAGCCTGACGCGGGGCTCGAACTCACGGACCGCGAGATCGTGACCTGGCTGAAGTCGGACGCTTAACCGACTGCGCCACCCAGGCGCCCCAAGGTTATGCTCTTAAACACTGGGCTATCCCATCCCTTACATTCAGATGTGAGTTCAGTGTTTCATTGTTTGATAAAACTTGGCTTATGTTCTAAAACATTCACTAGCTGATGCGGCCAGAAAATAGAGTATGTGGAGAGTAGGAGAGTGAGGAGTAGGTTGTTCCAGTAAGTCAGAGACCAATCTCAGAACTTGGAATGCTATCCTAAAGACCTGGGGGTTTTTTGGAAGGTGATGGAAGCATTAAATGCCTATTAGTGAAGTGGCAGGACTAGATAAGTGCTTAAGAAGACAGCTCAGTGTGAAGGGGGAGGAGGAGAAGCATACAAACCAGTTAGGCGACTATTGCAGTAGTGGTGCAGGAGTGAAAAGGCATGCACAGCCCCAAGAATATGTGATTTCCTCCTGCGAGTCTAGTTGGGATTGTTTCATTTTAAGAAAATAAAACGTTCAAAGCTCTAGTCTCACAACATGAGAGAGAACATGAATTAGCTTTACAAAATGTGCTCTTTTGGAAACTTTAAAGATAGGATTTGATTTAAAGAATTTTTTTTGCACATAAATCTTTGGGAACTGCAGAAACTAACCTTTGTGTTTATGTATTATTCTTTAAAAAATTTTTTTTTAATGTTTATTTTTAAGAGAGAGACAGAGTGTGAGTGGGACAGCGGTGGGGGAGGTTAGAGAGAGAGGGTGACACAGAATCCAAAGCAGGTTCTAGGCTCTGAGCTGTCAGCATAGAGCCCAATGCAGGGCTCAAACTCATGAACTGTGAAATCATGACCGGAGCGGAAGTTGGACGTTCAACTGACTGAGCCACCCAGGCTCCCTCGTGTTTATGTAACATTCTCAAAGGAACATTTGTCAATCAGTACAAAGGAATATAGGGAGTATGTATATATCCCTCACAACCCCTCCCCCCTTTTTTGTACATGACTCTACTTTCTCTTCATTTCCTTGTGAATGACACTGAGGTTATTACAGGTCTGATAAATTCCTAAAATATTTCCAAAGAAACAGAAACCAGTAGAATCCGGCATTGGAAAACTCTCATAGACTGTTGCTTCTGGATTGGGCGCTGGATTTGCAAGCAATTTCCTCGTCCACGGTGTTCACTCACATTCCTGAGCTCTGTGTATAGGTCTGAGACAGTGTGTATGACACCATGACATTGGCTAATTACATGGAGCCTCCTCTTATCCAAGAGAATTGCTCATGAGGATGGAGGCTCTCTAATTTTCCTTTCAGGGGATTTCATCCATGATTCCCCACCCTGAAGTGCAGAATAAACAAATAATAAATATTAGGTTGACTATGAGATTCCATCACCCACTCTCTGAAGTTTTATCGGATAAGCTAGAAATAAGTCCCATTTCATTTTACAGTGTGGGAATGGCAGTATTTCACACCTCTCCACTGGTCAACATCTTTTTTTTTTTCCTCAAAAATTTTTGATGTTTGTTTACTTATTTATTTTTTGAGAGAAAGAAAGACAGAGTGCCAGTGGGGCAGGAGCAGAGAGAGAGGGAAACACGGAATCCGAAACAGGCTCCAGGTTCTGAGCTGTCAGCACAGAGCCCAATGCAGGGCTAGAACTCATGAGCTGGGAGATCAGGAGCTGAGCCGAAGTCGGATGCCTAACTGACTGATCAAAAGTCGTCCCCTCGTCAACACTTTTTATATTCTGACATGACTTATATATTCTATAAGTGACATTATAGTATTATTAGTTCCAAGTATGGGAGTGATTATGTATAAAATGAGTTTTTATCTTTTAGAGATACATATTGAATATTTATACATGAAATTATATGATGTCTAGGATTTGCCTCAAAATAACACTGGATGGAGAAAGTCAGTGGGGATGCAGATAAAATAATGATAGGTATGGGCTGATGATTGTTGAAGCTGGATAATGTATGCATGGGGGATCGCTATATTATTCACTATATAAATTAGTGAACAATTATTAGCTTTGCAAAAGGTTTACTTGCATATGTTTGAAACTATACACAATTTTTAAATGATCACTATTTAGATTTTGGATCGAGTACTACAATGAAAAAGAAATATTGATGAATTGTTTCTAGAAACATGTGCATACATAGTCATTGCTCTTCTCAATGCATAGTGCACCAGTCTGTCCCCAGTCTCCAAGCCTACACTAACTCTGTATAGCTGTGATTATTTTCCTATGCATTTGCCTGTGCCTTTTATCTATATTCTTAGAGCTTTTTCTACTCTGCCTTGTCTCTTCCTTTAGATTAGTAATCTCATCATGGCATGACTTTCCATGTAACCAGCCCTTCATCCATCATAGTATGATTTCTCAAGAATGATAAAGTAAAATGTTAAAGAAAGGAGATCAAATAGTGTAAGCGAATATTTTTCAAAAGGCTTGCAAAGGGATGGTGATTATCTAAATGTTGGCTTATGTGTCATGAACATCTGAGTCCAATTCAGACACAACAGTGATTCTCCCTGAAGCTGGGAGGGAATACATCCTTCTTTTTCTTCTTGTAAATCAGAAGTAATTTGGTCTCAGGGTAGAGAAGGGAGGGAAAAGGGAAGGAAACAGAGATGAGAATGGCAGCTGAGTTCTCCAGTGAGCCAGTGATTATTCCAGAATCCATCCCCAAACGGTGGGGACCATGGACCTGCCCCCCAGAGGCTGTGCTTACAGCATTGGGTCTGGTCTTACTGGTGTGGCTCTAACACAGCTCTAATTCTTCTAGGTAGGTGAAATTGTTGCCAGTAGTCTTCTGCAGCCCCTTTTCCTCTTTTAGCCTAGAGTTGTAGAAATTTTTATTGCAGAGAAAGGTTAAAGCATCATTTTAAAGGTTATCCAAAGGCCCTGAATGTGCACAGATTTGTTCCAGGTCATATAATTACCCCACAGGGCCCATGGTAGACATTAGGTCTCAGCACTATTGGCCAAGTCCCCACCTCCTGGAAGTTTGTTTTGAAAATTTTAGTCCAGTAAGGAGTCAAGCAATATGTTAAGTGCCCTGTTTAAGAGCTATGATCTCTAGCTTGGGCCTTCAGAAGGAAGTGTACGGCAGGTGGCTTACCTGCGGAGATGTCTGAGTGAAGGGACGTGGTGATGTCTTCAGCCGTTTCTGGCCTCCACACTGAAACTGGAACTACATTCTTGGTTAGGAAATAAAGAAGGAAGTGAAGCAGATTCATCACTGCTTAAATAGCCTGGTATGCGGAGCTGGGATTCTCGATTCTCTAGCTGTTGATTGAAGCAACAGGAGGAAACTTTCTCATGCACACGCTAGGCCCCAGCTGAGAAGGGCCGGGAACTGCCAGTTATCAGAATGGACCCACTCACCGGCGTTCTCTGCGTGCTCCGTTCCAAGGAGCTCCCTGGCAACTGCGGCGGGCTCGTGTCTTCTCCAGCATTGCTCAATTCCTCCAGGAAGTTTTCTTTAGGAGAAACCTTTTATACTAGTTCTGCGTGGATAATTGCCAAATGTAGCTCTGATACAACAGCTAAGATTTGTTTGATTATTTGAGTGTTTCAGCCGCCAAATGGACATTACCATTTAAGATTCCCCTTCCTCTTGAAGGAAAATTGGGGCGCCTGGGTGGCTCGGTCGGTTGGGCATCTGACTTCAGCTCAGGTCATGATCTCACGGTTTGTGGGTTCGAGCCCCGTGTCAGGCCCTGTGCTGACAGCTTGGAACCTGAAGCCTGCTTTGGATTCTCTGTCTCCCTCTCTCTCTGTCCATCCCCCACTCATGCTCTGTTTCTCTGTGTCTCTCAAAAATGAATAAACGTTAACAAAAAAAAAAGTGGTTAAGAAAATCAACAGTGAACACATCCGTTCTCCGGGGGCTCAGGAGGGGAGACATAGCAGGTTTTCTGAGCTCTTGGAATCCTAGACAGGCTCTCAGCATTCATTTTTCCTCTAGGAATAGGTTCTTGTTCAGTTGTTAGGAATAAAAAATTCAGCTTGCAAGAACAACTAGTCATTCATCTGAAGTGTTACCTCATGTATGAGGAACTTTGCTTGGCCTTTCCCTCCTTGAAGGCAGGCATGCCTTGAGTCTAGAATAGCACTGTGGAATGAAATGAAGTTCCCATCTTCCTGCCCATAGCCCAATCCAGCCTTAGTTTTCCTCTTTTGTCAAATACTTCGCCAGGAAGGAGCCAACCCAAATGTCCTTTGCCTTAATTTGGGCCAGTTTCTTCTTGATTAATTGTCTGGTGATACAATAATTTCTTGATCATTATACCCCACCCTCCATCACTACTAGGTAGGTATTCCTTAAGTTTTTTTAAAAGGTTGTTTATTGGGGCGCCTGGGTGGCTCAGTCGGTTAAGCGTCCGACTTCAGCTCAGGTCACGATCTCACGGTCCGTGAGTTCAAGCCCCGCGTCGGGCTCTGGGCTGATGGCTCGGAGCCTGGAGCCTGCTTCCAGTTCTGTGTCTCCCTCTCTCTCTGCCCCTCCCCCGTTCATGCTCTGTCTCTCTCTGTTTCGAAAATAAATAAACGTTAAAAAAATTAAAAAAATAAAAGGTTGTTTATTATTTATCTTTTATTAAGGAATCTTTATGCCCAAAGTGGGGCTCAAACTCATGACTCCAAGATCAAGAGTCACATGCTTCACCGACTGGCCAGCCAGGCGTCCCTCTTAAAACTTTTCTTATGAGCTTGAGCTTCTCAGAAGAAAGATACTTTTATTTATTTTTTAAAGGCTTTATTTGGGGCGCCTGGGTGGCTCAGTCGGTTGGGCATCCGACTTCGGCTCAGGTCATGATCTCAGTCTGTGGGTTCGAGCCCCGCGTCGGGCTCTGTGCTGACAGCTCAGAGCCTGGAGCCTGTTTCCGATTCTGTGTCTCCCTCTTTCTCTGACCCTCCCCTGTTCATGCTCTCTCTCTCTCTCTCTCTCTGTCTCAAAGATAAATAAATGTTAAAAAAAATAAAAAAATAAAGGCTTTATTTATTTATTTTAATGTTTATTTTTGAGAGAGAGAGATCATGCATGAGTGTGGGAGAGGCAGAGAGGGCGGGAGACACAGAATCGGAAGCAGGCCCCAGGCTCTGAGCTGTCAGCACAGAGCCCATTGCAGGGCTCGAACTCATGGATCGTGATATCATGACCTGAGCTGAAGTAGGACGTTTCACTGACTGAGCCATCCAGGCGCCCCTGGTCTCCATCATTCTTTTTTTTTTTTTTTTAATTTTTTTTTAATCTTTATTTTTGAGAAAGAGAGAGAGAGACAGAGTGTGAGTGGGGGAGGAACAGAGAGAGGGAGACACAGAATCCGAAGCAGGCTTCAGGCTCCAAGCTGTCAGCACAGAGCCCAACGCGGGACTCGAACCCACAAACTGTGAGAGTATGACCTGAGCCGAAGTCGGACGCTTAACTGACTGAGCCACTCAGGCACCCCTCTCCATCATTCTTAATGATAAAAGCAGGGCTGGGGCGCCTGGGTGGCGCAGTCGGTTAAGCGTCCGACTTCAGCCAGGTCACGATCTCGCGGTCCGTGAGTTCGAGCCCCGCGTCAGGCTCTGGGCTGATGGCTCGGAGCCTGGAGCCTGTTTCTGATTCTGTGTCTCCCTCTCTCTCTGCCCCTCCCCGTTCATGCTCTGTCTCTCTCTGTCCCAAAAATAAATAAAAAACGTTGAAAAAAAAATTAAAAAAAAAAAATGATAAAAGCAGGGGCCTGAGCTGACAGGGCAGGGAGGGATGCTGACTTCGAATTCACATTGTGTAGAAGGCACCCCAGACCTCCTAGGTCATTAAACATCAACAAGCCAATGATGTGATTTACTGACTCCATGATATAGGGATGGGGAGCTAACCAAGAGACACTGTGGGTACAGGTAAGCTCCAGGACCCCAATGAGGTCATGTATTTCTGGTGGGAGGGATGGAAAGGATGAAGTTATGCTGGAACCATTTGAGAAGGATGAGTCAGGTCTCAGTGGGTGGTGGATACCTTGTCCTATGTGAAGCAGCCAGGCCATTTGAGAATCTCTGTATCTTTCCTGACATTTGTCAGCCATCTCTAGGTTTTAACCAGTGCTCCTCTTTTTGTTGTTGTTTTTTAACGTTTATTTATTTATCTTGAGAGAGAGAGAATGTGCACACATGAGCAGGGAAGTGGGAGGGAGAGAGAATGAGAATCCCAACCAGACTCCATGCTTAGCATGGAGTCTGACTTGGGGCTCAATCCCACAAACTGTGAGATCATGGCCTGAACCAAAATCAAGAGTCGGACGCTTAATTGACTGAGCCACCAAGGTGTCCCATGTGCTCCTCTTCCCAAATATGAAGCTTATGTTATGGTTTTTATGTCACAGGCCCACTTAGTGTTCCATATTTTCCAGACCCTCATGTTTGTTAATGCATACAACTGATTTGTACTTTTGTTCTTCTGCATTGTTTCAAAGCCCACTGTTGCATATTCACAAGGGCACACATTAACAGTAATCACTATGGTATACAGTGTGGCTCACATCCTTGTGTGATTGACTGTTATCCAGGCTTATTTTTGTTGTTGTTAATTTTTTTTAGTGTTTATTTTTGAGAGACAAAGACACAGCGTGAGAGGGGGAAGGGCAGAGAAAGGGGGAGACACAGAATTGGAAGCAGGCTCCAGGCTTTGAGCTGTCAGCACAGAGCTGGATGCGGAGCTCTAACTCACAAGCCATGAGATCATGACCTGAACCAAAGTTGGATGCTTAACTGACTGAGCCACCCAGGCAGCCCTATCCAGGCTTATTATAAATACTGAAGTGTAGTTCTTAATTTGCAAGCATAATCCAGAAATGTAGTAATAGGTTGATTTCTGAGGTTGCCTTTCTTCCAGAAATCTGAAAATTCCAATGACTCTTTTCTGAAAAAAATTATGAATTAAGACTTCTGTCTTCTAGAAGTTCTCATCATGATTATCCTCATTGGACAGCTGAAAAAACATTGGCATGAAAGTAACAACTTTCTCTATAACTTAGGTGTTTCATTTACCTCCACAATGTTTATTTATTTTTGAGGGAAAGAGAGTGAGGGGGTAGGTGCAAAGAGAGAAGGGGACAGAGGATCCCAAGCAGACTCTGCACTGACAGCAGCGAGCTCCATGTGGGGTTCAAACTCATGAACCATGAGGTCATGACCTGAGCTAAAGTCAGATGGTCAATCAACGGAGCCACCCAGGTGCCCCCTCCACAGAGGGTTATTTTAAGAGGGTTTAGATAGGAGCACCTGGATGTCTCCATCAGTTAAGCGTCTAACTTTGGCTCAGGTCACAACCTCGTGGCTTGTGGGTTCGAGCTCTGCATCTGAACCCCGCATCTGAGCTCTGTGTCTGAGCCCTGCATCGGGCTCTGTGCTTACGGCTCAGAGCCTGGACCCTGCTTTGGATTCTGTGTCTCCCTCTCTCTCTGCTCCTCCCCTGCTTGCACTCTGTCTCCCTCTCTCAAAAATAAGCAAACAATAAAAAAATGCTGAAGTGAATTAAAAAAAAATTAAGAGGGTTAAGATATATCTGAATGGTCACTAAGAATTTCTGATGGATTTGAAACCTGACCTGCTTAAAGGATTGAATAATCCTAGTTGAATTCTGACCTATCCAGGTGACCTTGAGAAAGAACTGACAGTTCTTATTTGTGTCAGCCCCGGGACGTTCACCAAGGGGCAAAGGCAAGATGGCTCAGGGCCCGATGTCCACTATCTGTGGCAAAGCCACTCAGAGCTGCTGCCTTGCAGACACGAGGCCCGCCCCTTCACCTGTGTCCTGTGACAACAGCATTAAGAGAAAAGATGTTTCTCTCCCATCTCCAAGACAAAGTGAGGGATTGAATTACTTGGGCCCTTTGCCTTGGCCTCAGGCAGGTATATCTGCACTATCACCCGTGTACTGTAGCCATATCTGACTCCCCATTTCCTGTGCAGGTCGTAAAGTAGCCATGGCGCTCCCACATACTGCATCAGCCCAAGTATAAAGTGCCCAGGTACTGTAGCACTGCTTGATCAAATCAAGTAGACACAGATCCTATGATGAGATTTCTGTGGTCAGTTGACACCCTCCCTTTTCCTGTACCAACCAGGAGTGATGTTGCCAACAGCTGAAATCTGGTGGAAGTGAGAACTGGGGAATGTTTGTTGGCAGGGCCACTTCCTACAGTTGTACCCTGAACAAGACTCCCAACTGAGGGGGTGAGTTGGGGCTGAAACTCAGTCTGGGCTCCATCTTGCCCAACCTTACATTTAACCACTGGGCAGTTTTCTCCAAGATGAAGAGGCACCTTTTCTAATGCACTTAAAGACACCTTGTGGGCAAGAGGTTGTCTAAAGAAATTGCTACACAGGCCCAAAATGGGTCACCTATGAGGCTGCTCATGGCAGCATTGTTTTGGGTGCTAGAAAGTTATAGGCACTGGGGGTGCCCATTACTGGAGTATTCAGCAGTCAGGGATGATGGACTGGATGTGCACATAGCAATGTGGATAGGTCTTAAAAACAAAGTGTGGAGTGGAAACAATAAGACAGAGTGAGATCTGTAATACAATGCTATTGTGTAAATTAAAAGACATGCAAACCAGTCATCAACACACATCCACAAGAACACATACAAGCCAAAAAATATAATTAAATGTATTAGAATGGTTCCTTGCAGGAAGGAAGGATAGGAGTGAGGAGTGGGAATAGGAGAAAATGTAGATACACATACCTAAAAGAGTGGACTTGTCTGGACCAATTAAGGTAATGTGCCATGAACTGAAAAGTGCAATTAATTTAGCACTCTACACCTGAGGCCTAATAAGTTTTAAAAAATAAGGTGCCCTGGGCCTTGCCATTTAATGCATTCCTCACCCCAGCTATTGACCACCAGCATGGCTAGATCAGCATGATCACCGCTTTTTAATAATCTCATTGACAGAGACTTATATCTGGACTTGTGTGAGCTTCATTATAACATAGCTGTCCTTATCAAACTCAGGTTTGAGTTTGCTATCTCCTGGTCCTTAAAAATCCTTGGAAGTTAACTTGCCTTATCTGTATTATTTTATTTTTCTTGTAGTCATAAATAGAAATGAAAGCATTTACTTCCCTAGGGATTTTTTTTTTTTAAAGTAGGCTTCTTGTCCAGCATGGCACCCAACAGGGGTCTTGAACTCACAACCCTGAGATCAAGGCCTGAACTGAGATCAAGTGTCAGATGCTTAACCAACTGAGCCACCCAGGCACCCGATTCCCTAGGAATTTAATCAATCTATAAAAGCTATGTTAATGAAGAATAGTAACTACAAAGAAGAAAAAAAAAAAACCCTGAATTCTGTTTGGCCTGGTTTTCACTTATTGCATTCAGCCAAGGCTTGCAGCAGATGGGTCAAAATGGGCCTATCGTCATTGTGACACAGTGTATAAGTTTCTTTCAAGATTCATCTGGAACATTCTAAATCAATGTAATCAAAAAGTACCTGATGGGGGCGCCTGGGTGGCTCAGTCAGTTAAGCATCTGACTTCTGCTCAGGACATAATCTCACAGCTTGTGGGTTTGAGCCCCACATCACTCACACTCTGTCTCTCTCTCTCTCTCAAAAAATAAACATTAAAAAAATTTTTTTAAAAAGTACCCGATGCATAAAACTTGCACCATTTAACAAATATATGAGTAACTCCAGCACCATTTTTGAGATAGTTCTTGGTCCACTCTGTGTAGCTTAAACAAAAAAAAAAAAAAAAAAAAAAAGACCTAATATTCTTCAAAGTGGCATAAAGAAAGTTCCCTTTCAGTAGGTATCTGG